>NW_026099574.1:35619579-35660642 GCF_025091365.1 Daktulosphaira vitifoliae
TCTAGGTAAATGTATATTTAAGCACAATAGATTTATCGTTTATTTATCAATAATATATGTTTTTGCTTTTTTAAAGTGCGTACTTTAAAAAAATTGTATCAACAATTTAATAATACTGACGTGTAGCTTAACATTAGACTATTATAAAAAAATGAATCTTCAATACAAGAAATATTAGTTGTATTCAGCTGAATATTTTTTTAAACACCATTAAAAATCTTAAAAATATATTTATACCGTTATACGTATCTCAACAACTATGTCATCACTATCAGTGCTAAACACTAGTACCTTTATTAAGAAAAACAATCTATATATACCCCTATGACGTCATCATCTGATCGATTTTGACATTATTTTTCGATAATAAACTCACTTTTTAATAATCCCATTTAGATAAACTTTTTTATTCATAAGAATGTTAAATTTCTTTTTTAAATTAAGATTTCTGTAATTATTTAATTCATCTATATTAGTTTATGTGACTAAAGGTCAGTAAATGTTCAGCTACACAATTATCAAATTCCTGTGTTATTTAGGTTTTTAAATACTCGTTAAGTGTAACCCCTATGTTCTTTTTTATTCGATACGTTACCTGTCATAACTTCCACATGGCATTTTAGTATCAGATATCCCCTTTTGTCTACTTTTTTTAGGGTTTTTTTATTAATTTTTTTAATAAATATCTTTATATTTCAGATCTTAAAACAATTTATAAAAATTCTAAATTTAAATTAATTTATTTTACCCTGTTCATTTCTAACATCTAAATATAAAAAATTTTATAATATTTAAATATATTATTGATATTAAATAAAATACACCAACGATAATAGATTTAAGTTCAAAAATTCGAGAAAGCTCTGTAATTTAACGGAACTTTAATTGCTCATAGCATATTTAAATGTTGACACAAATGTTTTTAATTTCACTATTAGTACACGTAATATCATTAAAAGTATACTTTTTTTCGGAAGTTAATAGTATACTATGTACTGAAATTTAAAATAATAACCCCTTTAAAATAATAACAACTTAAGTTGTTTAAAAAAGAACATATATGTTTAATTAATTTAAAAATAAAAAAATGACAAGTCGATAACAACTTTTTAATCAATATTTTAATAGATTTTAGCACTTTTATACTAGAACCGGAAGAATAGAGCGGTTCATAAATGTCCAGAGATAAAAATAAACAGACCCTCTTTTTATGACATATTTTAAAGGGATATTAAAAATATTACAAATTATAATTTAAAATTTATATATTAATATTTTTATTTTATTTAGATATTTTGTGTAAATGTAAATAATATAATGTTTTAAAAATATATATTTAATTTTTTTTATAAATATTAAGAATTTTTTATATTAGAATTCATAAAAATTAAACATGAGAAGATATAAAGTAGCATTTCACCAGCCTCTATTGTCACCATAATACCACAATTTTTTTTTAACTCTCATTGTGATTTCAAACTTTTTAAATTTTTAAAAATTAACAATTCCGAATTTGTAAATTATTTAGTGAAGTTCATAAGAATTAAAAAATTATTTTTAATTTTCAAATGCTTATTAAAGTTGAGATAAATATTGAAAAATTATCTTATATATTTGTAATTACTTTTTATAAAGAACCAGTTGGTTTTTTGCCTGGAAAGACAATAATAGAGCCACTTTTTGTGTAAGATAATTAATAGAAAAGAAGAAAAAGCTGTGTATGTTATTTATAGGTTTGGAGAAAGCAAATAATTAAGTACCGAGAAAGATTTTGAAGTGGGCATTAATAAAAAAAAAAATGTTAAAAAGGTACATTAACTTAATAGAGGATATATACATTGGCTAATGTACCAAAGTTAGAAGTGTAGGCGAAGTAACAGAAGATTTTAGGATAGAAGTATAGGAGTTCACCAAGATTCTTCTTTAAGCTCTTTCTTATTTTTTTTTTTGTGATGAAAAAAAAATTGCTAGAGAAATATAAGGAGCTTTGGTGGTGCATGTTGTTTGCGGATGATATAGTATTAATAGTGAAAATAGTGAGGAAATTAATCAAAGTCTAGAGATGTGGAGATGAGCTCTTAAAGAAAATGATTAAGAATAAAAAAGACAGATTATATAGAATACAAGTTTGGCAAAGGAGAACAGGAGGTAGTTGAAATGAGGAAATTAGTGACAATAAGTGAGGACGTGATAGGAAAGATAGAAAGTATTAAGTATTTACGATTAGTTGTGTAAAAAAACGGTGACGTCAAGGTAGTAGTGAAACCAACTATTATGTATAATTCAGAGTGTTGGACAGTTCACAAGAGAATAAAGCAGAGAATGAGTATAATAGACATAAGAATGCTTAGATGGATGAATGAAAAAATATGATAAGAAATGATCATATAAAAGAGTGTGTAGATGTAGAGTTCATTGTAGATAATATGAGAAAAAATAGACTTAAATGTTTTGGTCATATTATGAGGAAAGGGGGATCAGCAGTTGTATGAACAATTATGAAGATGAATATTAAAGAACGAAGAGGTTAAGGAAAACCAAAAAAGAAATGGAGGAATGTTATTGAATGCAATAATGACTGTTGATGTGTGCAAAGATGATATGGGAGATCATGTCAAGTGGAAGTTAAAGATAGGGGTGGCCTACCCCTAGTAGTTGGAATAAAAACGAGAAAAAAAGAAAAAAGAAGAATTATTTTTTATGAAACCAAAATTTCATTATTAAAATAAAATAAAAAAATGATTATAGATTTAACGGTCAAGATAACAATATATCCTTTTTGGAGGAAGAGAGCTGACTACCCTCATATCAAATACATCCTGTACCCTTTTAAAATTGTACGCGTTAGAGATTTATAAATCCATAACATTACTGTTTTTATGCTAACATATAGAAAATAACTACTACATTGAAAATAACGTAAAAGAATTTATAAATATAGTATAATAAAATAATTAATAGTATTTTAAGAAATATTATTGCCTATTCTAAACTCCTATTAAGTATATTTACTAATAAATTAAAAACAAAAAAACCATATAGTTGGGACAAGAATAGATTTGTTATTAGACAGTAATTTATATAACTATCATAAAACGCTTCAAAAAATAGATTAATCTCTATTTTAGACTGTTTATTTGCATAAAAAATCAATTAGTAGACAATAATTAGAAAAAATTGTGCATTTTTCTTCTTTATTGGCTGATTTCATAATAAACCATTGATTGATTCACATTTTTTAACTTTTAATACATTTTAAAATCTTAAATTTCATATAGGTTAAAAGTTGCCAGATAAATTGTGTTTTAGTGTACGTGGGTGATCCGTTCAATCTGATTTTTAACTAAGATTATTAATTGGATTTTTATAAAACACATATCAAAAGAAAGCTCATTGTTGATATGAATTTGGTAAATATCCATGATTTTTTAAAAAAAAATTATATCAATTTCAAGTAGCAAAAAAAAATTTCTGGTTTACACGATACTAAATTTTTTGGCAAATTTCCATAATAAAAAAAATTAGAGGAATTTTATCAATTTTTAAAGAAAACGACTTCAACTAAATATGACTTGGGTTCTTTCCATGGATCGATCAACAAAATCGCTCCAGTTAGACTTAAAAAAATTTTATGACAACCACAATAAATACGCATTATAGTATAATCAATACTTCTCAGTTTCTCTTCATAGCTAAAACATTGGGTAACAACAATAGAATCTTTTTATAAATAAGATAGTTGTTTTCTAAAATTTGTGAAGTAAAATAGAATAAAAATTATAATGGTTTATTTTTTTCAAACAACCGTTTTAATATTTTATAAATGCGGCATAAAAATCCTTTTTTTAAGTTGAACATTCATGAAAGTTCTACTGTATGTTGAAATAATTAGAACATTTCATATTTAACTAGCATATAAGGCATTATTTAAATGAATATATTGATGCGATATTAATTTGTATAGCTTTAACTATCCTACTTAAGGTCATTGACGACCACCCGAAACACCTTGATCTATCTCATCGCAACAGTTGCGGTGCAAGAAAAGACGTGCAATCAATTCATTACTGGCCGCAGTTCGGTAACAGATACATAGCGAACTCTGTAGCTACATAACCTGGAATAACTTTTTTCAATTAAAACTACAATGAATATTGAAATAGTTTTTGTGAAATAAAGTATCCTTACTATATAACGTTTTGTTCAGTTAGCATTATTTATTTATAAAAAATGGAAGATATTGCTTCACCAAAGGTTGATGCAGAGTTAAACAAATCTGAGTATAACTCTCTCAGGTCTTCATTTGCTCAAGTATGTATACTTATTTACTTGATTTTTTTGTTTTTAATCAAATTTTGATATAAATCAATTGTTATTAAATTAATTATTTTCTAGTTTATTATTGTGCTATCAATAACTATAAATTTAGCATAGAATATAAACTCAAAAATTAATATAATCTTAAGGTTTTTATTTTTATATAATGGAAAAAAAATATTTTGAAACTATTTAAAATTTCGACATATTCCTATAAATTAACTGGCAATTAACAACGTGTTAGTACTCACAAGAACAAAATACTTAATTTATTTTTAATGAAAGCCAAAATAAAGAAAACTATGACAATAATTGACCCTGCGGTTAATAATTTTAAAAAATTGAAAAAAAAAATTGACATATGTCCTTTTTTCAGACATTATTTAATTGTTCTAGTAAATTTGTTCAATAAATGTATTTTATATGATGTCGAATAATTTGTTAAGTTTTTAATCAAAAAATTTATAATTATATAACCCACTTTTTTCATTGAGTTATTTTTAAAATTTTAAGTAATACGAAAGCTTGACAATCACTTCCTAAAATGAGTAATTCTTTAACAATAACATAATTAAATTTAAACTATTATAATTTATTCCTAAGTATACTAAAAGACTTCTCAAAATTAATATATCGTTGCTACAGGCTAGTGGCATCCTTGAACTTGAAAACGTCAAATTAACTACCGAAAGTAAAAATTTCTTTTCTAATAATTTTTTTTCCGTATTTTATATGCTCATAAACAAAACTTTGTTACTAATTTTAAATGTTAGATTCGGCAATCAATAAACACTGCTATTTTAGTCCGAAGCGATCAAATATACAAGTTTTAGTCAACTCTATAATTCAATATTTTACATTTGACGTCAATTAGCAAAGTTCTTAGATTAAACGTTACTAAAACATTGATATAGAAAGTAGGAAGACTACTAAACTTCAAGGACATTTTTTCAGCATCAATACAATTATTAAAGAAACTAGAGTTGTATAGACCTCATAAAGCGAACGTATGTGATTAATGGCATTGATTTACAACCGCAATGATTTGTAAACTTGTTCACGCCTAAGGAGAATATTATGCACTGAAAACCATTGCTAACATTTTTATTATTATAATCATAATCAAAAATGGCTTCAAATAGGATAATTATTTTTAATTGAATTTATCCGTTATCACTGTGACAAAAACAAAATTTGTTACAAAGTATAATTTAGGGATAGCCATATTAAGATTACTATAATATTTTTTTTTTTTTTTTTGAAATAAATAAATAAACTTTATTTTACAAAATTATAAATTTTGTTCGTTGATTTTTTTTTATTCGTACCTTTAAATTATTTTAATAATTTGCGCAACTATTTCCTTGGCAGAGAAATTTAAATGTGTAAATGCTCATTTACTTTTACTGTTTGTCACAATCTATTTTCTCATTTTTCAAAATAACGAGCTTTAACCAAAGTGACATTTGTTTTTCGTATTTCAATCAATACTGTCAATTATAGTTACATATTTTATGATTAATTTCAGATAAGCACGATTATCGTGCAAAATGTGATTATGCTTGGATTTGGCATGTCTCTCGCCATACCCACAGTTGTCATCGGATCATTATTATCAACTAATGATGAAAAGGATAGTGATAACGCTGTTATATTATCTGCGAGAGAAGCATCATGGTACGGTAGTGTATTATTAGTTTGCCATCCCACAGGCGGCCTGCTATCGGGTCTGCTACAAGAAATCATTGGTCGCAAGTGGTGCATGGCCGCCGTTAGTGTTCCTCAGCTAATAGGCTGGTACGTACTATGGAAAGCCACTACGCCGTTTGATTTGTACATATCGTGTGTAGCACTAGGACTTAGCATGGGCTTAAGCGAAGCGCCAATTCTTACATATGTCGGCGAAACCATCGAGCCCAAACTAAGAGGGCCGTTGTCATCAGTGTCCACATTTACCATCATGTTGGGCTCTTTTATAGCTTATCTGATGTCCACAAACATCCAATGGCGAACCATAGCAATGCTTAATATGTCAGTACCAATTATTTCCTTCGTCGCTATTACCTTACTGGTGTGTGTAAAATTGCTCCACAACATATACTTGACACATTTCTCTTAAAATTTAACTACCTTTACTCTTGTCATCCAATTCTATAAAGATAATTATTTACAATTTCATTTGTTTTCAGACAACT
The DNA here is from genome assembly GCF_025091365.1 of Daktulosphaira vitifoliae. Lineage (NCBI taxonomy): Eukaryota > Metazoa > Arthropoda > Insecta > Hemiptera > Phylloxeridae > Daktulosphaira > Daktulosphaira vitifoliae. Next base: position 35,626,092 of record NW_026099574.1, read on the forward strand.
GAATCTCCAATTTGGTTATTATCGAGAAATAGATCCAGTGAAGCAAAAAAGTCGTTGGCTTATCTAAGAGGCTGTGTGAATACAGATGAAGTAGAAGAAGAATTCTCTGACATGTCCATGTACGCGGGGTACAATAAGTGTGCAGACCCAGAAGCATATGGTGACTGCGGTTGCGATCAAAGACGGCTATCTTATGTAAAGTACTTGCAGANTTTTTTTTTTTTTGAAATAAATAAATAAACTTTATTTTACAAAATTATAAATTTTGTTCGTTGATTTTTTTTTATTCGTACCTTTAAATTATTTTAATAATTTGCGCAACTATTTCCTTGGCAGAGAAATTTAAATGTGTAAATGCTCATTTACTTTTACTGTTTGTCACAATCTATTTTCTCATTTTTCAAAATAACGAGCTTTAACCAAAGTGACATTTGTTTTTCGTATTTCAATCAATACTGTCAATTATAGTTACATATTTTATGATTAATTTCAGATAAGCACGATTATCGTGCAAAATGTGATTATGCTTGGATTTGGCATGTCTCTCGCCATACCCACAGTTGTCATCGGATCATTATTATCAACTAATGATGAAAAGGATAGTGATAACGCTGTTATATTATCTGCGAGAGAAGCATCATGGTACGGTAGTGTATTATTAGTTTGCCATCCCACAGGCGGCCTGCTATCGGGTCTGCTACAAGAAATCATTGGTCGCAAGTGGTGCATGGCCGCCGTTAGTGTTCCTCAGCTAATAGGCTGGTACGTACTATGGAAAGCCACTACGCCGTTTGATTTGTACATATCGTGTGTAGCACTAGGACTTAGCATGGGCTTAAGCGAAGCGCCAATTCTTACATATGTCGGCGAGACCATCGAGCCCAAACTAAGAGGGCCGTTGTCATCAGTGTCCACATTTACCATCATGTTGGGCTCTTTTATAGCTTATCTGATGTCCACAAACATCCAATGGCGAACCATAGCAATGCTTAATATGTCAGTACCAATTATTTCCTTCGTCGCTATTACCTTACTGGTGTGTGTAAAATTGCTCCACAACATATACTTGACACATTTCTCTTAAAATTTAACTACCTTTACTCTTGTCATCCAATTCTATAAGGATAATTATTTACAATTTCATTTGTTTTCAGACAACTGAATCTCCAATTTGGTTATTATCGAGAAATAGATCCAGTGAAGCAAAAAAGTCGTTGGCTTATCTAAGAGGCTGTGTGAATACAGATGAAGTAGAAGAAGAATTCTCTGACATGTCCATGTACGCGGGGTACAATAAGTGTGCAGACCCAGAAGCATATGGTGACTGCGGTTGCGATCAAAGACGGCTATCTTATGTAAAGTACTTGCAGATTAACACGACTGATGATGCAACCATTGGTAAAAATCTAATTATTTTTAGCCATTACGAGCAATACAATTTCCATTGTGTTGTAAGACAAGATTTCCATTTGTATTTAAAATTCGAGAGGAACTGGTTAATTTAAAAATTTTAAAGTTCCATTTCAACTATACGTGTACTTTTATCAATGATCAAACAATTACTTTTTTTTTTTTACTTTTAGGAGATCCAAACTACGAAATAAAAAAAATTATATCATGGACGGACGCATTAAAACAAATCTGGTCTTCAGAACTCAACCGGCCATTCATATTCATCATGCTATTCTTTTTCTTTTGGAACTTTGCAACATTCATTCCTGCCAAACCTTATTTGATTTCCGTCTTCGAAGAAATTGGATTACCATGTCGTGCTCACTGGACTTTGGTAAAAATGATTAATTTATTGACTTCTTCACGGTTGCATAAAATATGTATTGACTGCTAAAACCCTACAGCAGTATCGTCTACTATTATGTTGCTTAGATGACCTTCGATACGTTACAATTGATATACACATCTACAATTTATTTCCTATTAATTATTGATGTCTTGTAGCATATTTAATAAAACAATTTTAATTTATTAAGAAATTGTTCTCAGAAAAAACTTTATGTTCAGATTAATCATAACGATAATTTATTTTGTTTGCATTTTAGGTTTATACGTCAATTTTAACACTGATCGGAACACTTCTAAATGTCTTTACTGTTGCTAAGTTTGGCAAACGTTCAATAACCTTAATGTCCATGACTCTTTGTGCACTTTCGATGTTGGGCATCGGATTTTATATGATAACAGTCAAGTATTTCTCTTTTGAGAACTCGTGGATACCTATGATACTACTGAACACATTGTTCTTCTTTTCCGGTTATGGCGTTTTCCCTATGCCATGGATGTTGGTTAGCGAAATATATCCAACCAAGTTAGTCTACAGTAAACTAAATTTCTATTATAAGTAAAATTGGTAAAACGTTAATAGAGAGATAAATTTTGATAAATAAAAGACCTAGAATAGTATTCATTACTAAATATACTTTTATTTTGCTATTTTTTATAGGCTAATAAGAATGGGGATTTAAGGGTAAGATGATGATTATTTTTGAAATTTAAAAAATTAAAAATTGAATGATTGATAACAAGTTTAAACGGATAAAAAAAATTTTTAATTATAAATAATTGCTAATTTATAATTTTTATTAAAATGCTCACAAAATTTTAGTTCAATTAATATAGTTGTAAATTACTATGACGTAGATTTTAAAATTTTGTGTTATTATAATATATATTAACACAAAATTTCTATTAAAATATTTTTTTGAAGTTTAATTAAAATGTATGTAAGTTATATTAACAGACTAACTAGTACGTACGTACGAGGTACGTAGGTATTAATATTTAAATATTGATAGTATTAATATTTAAATTGAAAATATAAATTTATCTGACAATTACCTAATCTTTTGTGTTGGGCTCAAATATCAAACTTAAAAAGAACTTTTCAAATCGAACTCTTAGCATGTTCAACTATAAGAGTAATTTTTTTAAATTTATTTATTCATATGCAATTCCTTGTTTTTATCGTTGGTTTTAAAAATTAAATTGATTTTGAACTAATATTATGTTGAAAATTATAAATACATACTCATCNTTTGAACTAATATTATGTTGAAAATTATAAATACACACTCATCGGTTATAAAAATCGTGCGAGTAACCTTTTTAATTCAGTCATTACCTAATCAGTGTTAATGCAATATGATTTAGTATGTCAACATTTTATTGACATATTATATAAATAAACAAATATTATTAATAACTTACAAGCAATTTAGTATACTTGAATATTTTAACATAAAAACCTAAATTTAAATCAAACTAATTGTGTAAATTGTGATTTAAAATTTGTTAAAAATAATTTTGAATTTTATTTCCAACAGAGGTCGTGGAATTGCTAGTGGACTGACAGCAGCGATGGCATTCTTGATGTCGTTTGTATTCACCAAAACATTTTTAGATTCACAAGCTTGGCTTACTTTACCAGGACTCTTTGTTGCTTATGGTGCAATTACTCTAATAGGAACACTGTATTTATATGCTTGTATGCCAGAAACCGAAAACAAGACTTTGCAGGAAATAGAGAAATTTTTTATTGGAGACTTGGACAGTCGAGATAACGAATAATTTATTTAGAAAATATTGATTTTTTTATTTATCAATTTATTTATTTATTTAACACTAACACATACAATTGAAATATTACAAGTATACAAACTAATTAATAATTAGTTCGTATAAATGTTGATAAACACGCAATGTATGTGTTGGAAAACGGTATTCCTAATAGTTATAGTTTTAATTTATTTTTGCATTTACTTTCCCAAACGGATTGAGTTATTTATTCATAAATTAACATCTATACTATAAAGATATTATTAGTTAGACAAATATTTAAAAACTTGTGCATTATTATTGTAAGAATATTGTACATATTTTTTCAAGTCGAAATTTGAACTCTGTGATAAATGAATGTGTACTTATGTATATAGATTATAAAGATTCATTTTTTTACATTAAATGTACCCAGTGGCAGTCAAATGATTTTTAGTGGGAGGGGATGAAAAATCTTTACAAAAATAGTATCCCACTGAATTAACACACGCATAGATAACCACCAAAATTAGAATCAAACATTCGATATTTATGAAATACACTTTTCATATTATTATGTTCAATAAATGTTTAATTTAACTATTATATTCATATAGTGTCCAAAATAATGTAATTTTTCTTTATAAATTGGTCAAAAATATCAACAAAGGAGGGGATCCATCCCACTAAACCTCTCTCGTTTGACCGCCACTGACTATACTAAGAATGCGGTAGCTTCTTTAATACTCATTTACTATGTATAAAATTATTATCTGTGTAAAATGTGCTACACCGCAAATAATTATACGCACAAAAAACTAAAATCAAAATTCGTATTAAGAATATATATTTTATCCGTATGTGATATAATTTCATTAGTATATTAGTACAACACATTCCATAGTAACAAAAGATTAAATAATGAATCTCATAACGGATAACGTCACTGATAAAATTGTACAGTAATTAGGAAACGCAAGTTGAGACTCCGGTAAATGATTCATTAAATTCACAGATAAAAAAGTATATACCTATTTTCCGATCTAACGTGACGTCAAGGTTTTTTATATTTGAAGTATGACTTTTAGTACATAATTTTTCTAAATGGTATTCACAAATCGTCAGCATTTACGTCTATTTTCGCTGAATCATTATTTTGGTTTCATTAAAATATGTAATATTACGTCTATGAGTAAATTTTAATTAAACAACATACAAATGTTGTGAACAAAAAAAAAGATAAGAAATTATTCAAAAATTATAAAATTATTTTTTAATTTTTCGTTTGTTTTGTAAATAATAAAGGTGAACAACTTCTTTAAAAACCTTTAAATAAAATAGTTTAGTCGTAGGAATATGTTAAAAAATCAAGTTATCGAAAAAAATTAGATAATCGGTAAAAAAAATGTTATTTGATAACTGAAAAATGTCATTGCCATAAAAGATTATAATTATAATAAATGGTTATAAGAAATTTTAAACATAAGAATATTGATAATCGATACATTAATATTATCAATATAGTATTAAAATGTATTAAGTGATTTTGTAAAAAACTACAGCGTTAAAAAAATTTTATAACATCTTCCGACCTTTTTTACGAACTTCAATTAAGCGTAAGTCACCATCTGTGACAAAACCGATTAATTATTAAAATTAAAACATCCAGTCAAGTACATTATTGTATAGTAGTTGATTTCATCGAATTTAGAAAATTAAATAAAGTTTCTGGATCAGGTTGGCCTTGCTCAAGTTTGTTGTTTTTTTTTTTTTATTCATGAGATTCTACTGCAGTTAAATTAGATCGAAGCCTTGACTAGTGAGCTAAGTAACATGACTACATATTGATTTATTATTTAGATAAAGAATAAAAAAAATGTTTAAACACTTAACGGCCTATAAATTTTATGAATTTAAATTCTTTATAGTACAGAATGATAATTTTTTTTTTTTTCAAAATCGTCACAATTCTCGAGGTTGTTTTTTTTTATGCTAACGGTGCCATGATATATTGTTTGAAATTGCCTAATATACGAACGGATAAGTTCTAGTGGTCAAAAGAAGGAAATATACGAACATTGGAAAATGGCGTACACAAACAATGTTACTGATTTGATGGCGTTTTTTTTTTGCATTTCGTCTAATAAAATGCTTCTCTCTCGGTTTTATAAAATACAGTAGATAATAACAGTATTCCGATTTCGACGTTTGTTCGGCAAGGGTGTTTTGAAAAAAATGTTGTCACCCGTTTTATTGAAAAATATGGACTTATAATTACATAATAAATTGTTTTTATTTATAAACCTAATGTATAAGTTATTTTTCTTAGTCGCCGTACAATAATTGGAAAAGATACGTTAAAAACATTTAAAGTATTTATGTATGGCGCCTGTTCGAGGGCGACGATATCACCTCCCCTCGAGTACACCACTAGTATTGGACATTTTAGCGACTCGATGATTTTTGAAAGGTTTAAAGTACACAGAACAACATTGTTCGATAAAGTACGTTTACTCGTTGGACTTTGCCTTGTGGTCGCACGAAATCCATTTTAATAATAATAACCGAACTAATTTCAAGGAATTCATTACCGACAAACAAATCGCCTATGTAAAACGCGGTTAACTGTTGTCCGGTTGTGTTTTTCGTGCGAGTGCCGACCACTTGCAGTTGTTACGTTGGAGCGTCACATGAAGTGTATTGGCCTACCGAGAACAACATGTTGTTCAAAACACTCGTTTTGAAAAAACAAACAAAACCGTCAGCGGCATTTGACGCGATCGATGCCAGCGCGCTGACTGACCATGTCATTTGCTGAACTTTGCTCGGCTGCAATTAAGTAATCGTTGGGCTTTTAGCCGTCAAAACGTACAAAACGTGCGTCGTGTCGATCAGACCGCGCTCAGCATCCGGTGCGCGATCACCATCGCAGAGAATTACAACAGCACTCTTACAAACGTTTGCCGTTTCCATTGTGCGGTGTAATATTTGTTCTCTAGAAAAGTAAATAAAACAATTGCTCGAAAATAAACTTTGGCGCATCGACGTGACGTCGCAATGAACGCAATTCGTTTGCCTGACAGCATAAATGTTTTGAATGTGTAAATGTTTATTCGTCCGACTCCGAGTGGCTAGTGCAAAGTTATTCGCGGGAAATATATTCAATCAGTCCGATTTTTCAACATTAAATTACCGAATAATTCAACATGTTCAATCACACGGGAAGTCTGCTGCTGCAAACGATGCTCTATTTGGCGCAGACTGATAACATCACGTTCCCGGCCAATTACACGGACAGCGTGAACAACGTGACGTTGGAAGGCGACAGTAAGTACCAATTGTATACCGTCTAATTGAACGACACGGCGGTGAAAGAACGTCTAAAAATATACCTGTCAACAAACGTTATTAACGATGACAGTTGCTGTTTCGATCAAGTTAAACACCGTTAATTGTTCAAACGTTTTGAACGCACACGGAAAAAAACACGCGTAATTTTAGTATTTCACTAGGAATTTTTTTTTCGCTGCCAACAAGCGATAGATTAGTGTAATCGCACTGTTATCGTGAGTTCCGTGCTGCTCGTCTTGTCGCTACTTTAGCCTTTGACCATAAACAATTTTCAAGTAACGCGTCGGGTAAATAATAAAATTGGCTTATCGGATAAAAAAATAAAAAGATCCGCGCGTTCTCCAATACAGTTTTGAACACTTATCGTTTATAATTCACGCGTTCCATTAGGATTTCAGCAAATAACGGGAAATTTAATTATGCAATGTCACGACATATCGAATTTCAATTGCTGAGAACAAAATGTGTTAATAATAAATGTGCTGTGTTATCGTACGATTTAAATTTAAACCTCGTAATACCTTCGTGTACATTTGGCGGTAGCATGAGATGGCGGAAGTTTACCAGCCTAATGTGATGGCACAAAGTCTAAAAAATTATTGCTTTTTATCTCTGAGGTTCTCTTCGGTTACTAATAGTAAAATGCTATTTCACTATGAAAAACATCAGCTAATATTGTACTTGTGGACTATTACAGCATAATATTCCTACAATAACAAATAAAAACTTAATACTCGTTCTGACAAACAGCAAATTTATATTTATTTCACTATTGTTGACTGATTTGCAGATTAAGAAATTTTGTTAAAAAGTACAACACTGCAAATATTAATATTAGTATTTTCAAATAGAAATAGCCTCGAAAAGAACATTTTTTTTTTTTAATATATTACATACAATTTTTTATGTATTCATTTTAAGTCGTTTTATAATACTGAATTATCTAAGCGATTTTGTTTTTAATGAAAAAGTAAAGATTCGAACAACGAATATAAAATTAAAACCAAACAAATAATTTTTAAAATATCCACATAACTACATCAATTCAAAAGGAAATTGTCGCTTTGACTCATAATCGCTAAATAAACGTTGTCAAAGATCAATTATTTCGGTTTGGTTATACCATACCATACAATAATTAATGAAATAACAATTAAATATTTTGATGTGTTTAGATGTCGGAGTAAAATGCTACGGCGAATACGGTTGTTTTTCGGTGACCGGTTTGTGGGAAGACCGACCGGCGAACGCGTTTCCAGAACATCCGGAAAAAGTGAACCCCCAGTACTGTTTGCACACGCGAACCAATAAAGACGAGTGTCAATGGCTATACCACAAAGACCCAAATTCAATCTACGAATCTAACCTCATACCATCAATGCCTACCTACTTCGTTACGCACGGGTTCTTGGAAGGCGGACAGCGATCGTGGTTAAAAGAGATCAGCAACCAGATATTAAGCCGCAACGAGGCCAATGTAATTCTCATTGACTGGGAAGGTGGATCTAGTCCGCCATACACTCAAGCGGTAGCAAATATTCGACTTGTGGGAAGAATCACCGCTCATCTCATCAATACTTTAAGGGTAAGTTTTCTAGTGATCAAACTTTAACGATCACACGAAAACTATTAATTTTTTTTTAAATTAAATTTCGCGGTGGTTAATAATTTAGAAAGAACTGGGCTTGAACGTAGCTAATGTCCATCTAATTGGTCACAGTTTGGGTTCACATCTGTCCGGATACGTTGGTAGCATTTTACAGACCAATTTCGGTATAACTTTAGGCCGAATAACTGGATTGGATCCGGCCGAGCCACATTTCAGCCAAACTGATCCAATGATTCGTTTGGACCCTTCAGACGCACTTTATGTAGATATCATACACACGGACTCGCAACCATTTATCAAAGGCGGGGAATTGGGTAAGTTTGTGAATTGCTCGAAAAACTAACAATACGTCATGTTTCAGCTTAATAGAAATCCAACAGTAGGAAGTCTGTTGTAAAAATAACTTCTATAAACAAATAGAAATATATAAACTTCTTTTTTACACTTGGTAAACATCGAAAACAATTAATAACGTCTTCAGTCAGAAAATGTTTGTAAATAACATCAAAAAGAATTTAAGAAACTCATTTATATTTTCTCTACAGCCGATTAAAAACTACTGTTGCGATATTGTTTTGTTATTTTTATTGTTATGCATCTCGACGTAGACAACAATAGTATTTACTTTAACTTTAAAAAAGTATTTTTCTTTTATAAGAAATCATAATTTACTTTTTTTTTAATAAATACCTTTTATATAAGTCAATAATATTGTTTCAAGTACTCGCATAAAAAAAAACTTTATTTTTAAACACTGTTGCGTTACTAGAAGAACATTAGAAAGAGAGATTCCCGTTAAAAAATCTTTGTCTACATGTAGTCAAATTATATTAAAAATAATAATATGGATAGTCGATGTATTAAAAACCCCAATAAACAATCTGTACCTGCGCTTCTACTTTAATATATAAAGGTTGACTCTACGAAAAATCAACAGTCTTCATAAATTTATGTATTCTCATTTAAAAGGTTTGGGAATGAGTCAGCCAATTGGTCACCTGGATTTCTATCCTAACGGAGGAGAAAATCAACCTGGTTGCGATCAAGGCATGATGAATTACATAAACAGTGAAAACGGAAGTTTTTACCAGGGAATGAGAAGATTTTTGGCTTGCAACCACGTCAGAGCTCACGAGTTCTTCACTGAATCCATTAAACCAAGCTGCAATTTTATAGCTATTGAATGTGATTCGTACGAAGACTTCTTGAAAGGAGAATGTTTCTCGTGTTACAGCGAATCGGTAAGTAATTTTGCAGTGCATCGCACTGATAAAGTTCATAATTAATTTCATATAATGACGTTTTAGAATCCCGAAGGAAGAATATGCGCCGAAATGGGTATGCGGTCTACAGGTCATTGGAAAAGACACGCGCCTATGATTGCTGCCGGCGACGCCAACACGATGCCTCATTTGAGATTATTCACCATCACCAGTGAAACAGCACCGTTTTGCGGTAAATATTTATTTGCTTAAAAAAATCTTTTAAACAAAATGAATTGATTAAGTCTACTGGACGTTCATAATCGTGAAATAAACGACGTGATCTGGAGAAGTTAGGTGTTGAAATTCCCACGATAAAAATAATTACTTATTTAAAATGCGATTTATAGGAAGGAAAATGCGATTTTCCAGGCTCCATAAAAATATCCTGAGCATAACATTGTAATTTGATAATAAACGTACGCTAAAATAAGTATTAAAATAGTGTCCTCAAAAACTTGATAAATAAAATGTAAAAAAGAGCTGACGCAGTGCGTTATTATTTTCTCGGCCAACACTACCTACCTAAAAGGTGCATATGGAATACGCGTTAACAAGTTGACGGTAGCCTAGTGATCGGACACTGTAATTCGTCTGTGTCACTGGACGAATACCGCCTAACTTTTTCTCGTAATTTTCAGTACATAAACCTGACCAGTTCACGGCAGCCGTTTAAAAGTTACCTTAAAACTTGACGGTACAGATTTTCAGATGAACATATCAACATTTTCGGACCAGGAACTCGTGAGGATCATCGGCCGGTGTCATCATTATTCGGATTATCGAATTATATAAACATCATTAGTAGACACCAATTGGTGGCCCACTTGAAAATCGCTAACTGAACACCGAATGACTTCCCGTGACACCTGGACGTATGATGCTTATAAAGTCCTGGTACTAGATTTTGATATTTGTTATAAAATACCAATTCATATGTAAACTCTTTGCGCAATACCTCATGAAGACCTGGTACGACATTTCAATCTTACGCGTTTTTTAGCATGTGATCAGGAACGTGATTTTTATCAAAAGTTGTCCTACTTAATGGCGAGTAGAAATAGAAAATTTCGATAATGATAACGTGATTAAAATACAATTTCGATTTGGTAGTAAATATTTTTTTATGTTTATATTTTTGAGTACCAGAATTTTATCAAGTCAAATTTGTTCAACAACCGTAAACATTGTTCGGTTTGTTCATATATGGTTCCAGTTTTATATTTAAAGTATTTTTTTGAGTTCCTATTTAATAGAAAAAAATATGACTTGCCCCTAAAGTAGCTATTCCTTAAGACAGTAACTTAATACAGTGACGATTCCTAACATAAAAAACATTTTTATAATAACTTCACTAGGAATACTATTAAATGAATAAGTATAGATGAAACATGCAAAATAATGTTTTTGGAAATAAAGAATATGTATATTTTAAAAAATGTTAACGAATTAAATTTTTTTAATTACACGTATGTAAAAATGAAAGAATTCTTTGTAATAATTAAATATATATCGATGACTTTCAGTAAATCTTTATCGAGTGACGATAACGTTGGCAGATTCTCAAGCGAGCAGAGATCACGGCGGAGAAATAGGCAATTTTGTATTACAATTGGAAGGTTCTAAATCAAAATCGAAAATGATAAACGTATTTAAGTAATTCATTGAATTTTCGATATTTATGAGTATTAAAATTTTAGTATGAAAAATTAATAGTTTTTGACAATTTTTCTTTATCTGTAACCATAGAGAACAGTATTTCAAACCCGGTAGCGTTCATCGTCGGGTTTTCGGATCCACATTCGCAGACTCAATTAAGTCTGTCTTGCTTTTGTGGAATCATTCAACTACAATGAACATTTTAACTTGGCGATTCGAAGCCCCAGTCGTATACATCGAGTCACTAGTAATTGAAAAGTTCAATAGCGGCCAAAAGTAAGTTAATTATTTTTAAAAATTATAATTAAAAGTGTAAATAATATAAAAATTCGTGAAAGCAGTACAACTCAAAATATACCACTTTTTTCAAACCTAATTAAATTATAGGCTTTTCAACATTTTTCCCACGGAGAAAAGTCTCGTGGTATAACGAGGTCCTCATTACAGAAAATTCCCACCCTTAATGTGACGCGGCCTAATTTATATTTAATTTATCTAAGTGACTATTTTTCATAGGCGTAAAGGTTGTGAAATAACATAGTTTCATATGTNAGGCGTAAAGGTTGTGAAATAACATATAGTTTCATATGATAACGAGCAAATACAAAACATACATTTTATTATTTTATTTATATAATATCATTTTTATGTACCTTGTTTATAAATAGTAATGCATATTTTTAATAATTTTTAGGCTTAAACTTTGTCCACCTAGGACAGCCGCACCTTTAGAAGCTGGACTTTCCTTTAGGATGATACCATGTACAAACGAATAAATGTGAATATTGTTCGTATAACTGAAGTATAATACATCCTGATGTTTATAAATATACAATTTAATTGATTATACTGCAGTCCAGAATAATAAATAGTAAAAGCACTGTGTTATATTATTTGTGTAATTATTGTATAAAATTGTAAATAATATTTATACTAAAAAATATATTATTTTTGTTATTTTATGTTTAAAATAAGCGAACCACTAAATATATAAAAATAATCAAGGTACATAATCTACATTAATAGTACTAAATCGTACAATAGTTAGCATTTAAAGAAAGTATAATTGTACTTATTTTATTGTCTAAAAATTAGAAAAAAATGTAAATATATTTTTTAATAAACAAATACTACTTAAAATAATTGTCATCTGTGAAATATATAGAAAATATATTTAAAACTATTATTTCTTAAGTGATAATTAATAAAAAAAAAAGATTTTTTTAATAGTTTCACAAATCATCAAAATCTTAATTATTATTTTAATACATTAATATTAACGTAAATATAACATAAATTTATAACTTTACCTACATTATTTTAGCAAAAGTATAATTTTAAATATTTTATTTGAAAAGAAGATACTCAATATGATTTTTTATTTCATAGCAAACCATTAAGTGAAATGTTACAATTTATTAAATTATCATTACACAATCAACTTAGTTGTAAAAATTAAATGATTTTCAGTAAAATTTATAATAATCTATTATTACACATCTGTCTACAATGCATAAATTAATTGTTATTTTTTGCTTTTAAAGTATAAATTACACCAAACTATAAATATAACATTATATCAATAAATACAAAATTAATGGTAAACTTAAATGGTAACCTATATCGCAAAAATTGATCATAGTTTTAAGTTAATTTAACATAAAAACTACGTCGTCTAATTCTATCACTTACAGTTTCTTCACATCTACTATTAGGTGCCCAATCTATAGGAAAAATTAATGATGACTGATTACCTTCCTTTGATACGGTAGTTTTAGTACTTGATGATTCAGATATTTCATCCTCACTATTATCCAAAGTGCTATTAGATTTGACTAATGTTTTAGACACATTTGGGCTTGAACTTGTAATTGATGTTGATGACAAAGACCGAGCTCTATTTCCAGAGGGATATTTCAACGAATTAGATTGTGGTAAATAACTATTACAGTTCAACTGACGTGTTTGTGTTTTATCTGTATGATTGACTGGAGCATATGGGCTAACACTTCTTGCCCCAATATTATTTGATTTTAAGTTATTATATTGTGAATTTGTTGTTGTTTTTGCTTTTGTTAAATCATACATTTTAGAAGATTTATCTTGACAACTTATTGATCTTGAAAGTTTACTTAATACTGGGCTAGTAGTATGTCTGCGATATTTTTCAAGTATTCGATCAACTCTATTTTGGCGTTCTTTAGAGTCAGTAATGTTACATAGTAAGGTATGTCTTGGTATTTTTGATAATTCTTTATTAGTTTCTATAAAACGAGGAAGAACTTGTTTGTAAAGAGGAGGTTTCATTGGAGTAATATTTTTGTTAATGTTATTTTGATCCAAGTCTGTAAAGAAAAATGTATTGATATAAACATAAAAGCATAAAAAAAAATTATGAAATTTATCAATAAAATATAGCACTATTGTTAATAGCAAAAAAACATCAAAAATAAGAGAATTAAGTTATTCATTAAACCTTCTACTAAAAAAATTACAATATGATAAACCCCTTTCTTATAACTCTAAAGAAATATCTAATTATTACTTATAAACAAGATAAAATAAAAACATACAATTAAAACATTTTTTTTTATTTATTATACAAGTTAATAAAGTTAAGCTTTAGTTACTTTAGTAAACGATCAATGCATTATTTTTTTATTAATTTTTTTAACATGTGACGGCAAAGACTTCAAATAACATTAGTGCTATATTTTTATCTTTATTTCCTTGAAAATTTACTTTGTTAGTAACACTAAAAATGAGAATGTGAGTGAGAGTGAGAGACAGTTTCGTACCTATATCTTTGGCATAGGTTATGTGTATAATTTTGTTTTGGTTTAAATTACGGACAGGCAGAAGGAAGTATCGTTATTTACTCGTCTTGTACGACGCGTGGCACATGCACCGTCACATTGGCTGCAACAAAATAAATAAACACACACATGCAATTTTCTAACACAATCTTATCATTTAAGATATATTTTGGTAAGCATATAATATGTCAAATACTGTATTATTGTCATAAAAAAACTTATTTATCATACTTATAATCATATTTTATATTTAATATAGACCTTAAATTTTTAAAGCTAGATAAATGATTTTTTTAATATATTATTATTATTTACTTTTTATGTTGAAATAATACCATTAAAAATGTTTTTATTACATATCATGGAAAAATTTTAGCATCATAATAACTCACAACACTAAGGAATTATCAAACATTTTGCACAAATAATTCATTTCCAACAAATCATTATTGTAAATTTTATATTTTTGAGCTGTTCTGAACAGCCAAAAAATGTATTTTGAAAATTCGCCCATCCATTTATTACTGTTATTAGAACACAAAACTATACCATCTAATTTATTAATCGTGCCAAACAAATGAAATATAAAACTAGATAATAAATATTTTAGAAAAATTATAAGCTGTGATAGAACTTTTTCATAAATTATGTAATTAATAATAAAAGCATGACACATAAAAATAGTTATATCAAATAGTGATTTTTGTAATCTATAAAATTAAAAATTTTTCTTTACAGAACTTATTAAAACATGAATAAACTTCCCTACAAAGTATAAAATTTATAACATTATAAGAAAATCATAATATTACTATTACATATTGAGAAATTTTAAATAACAATTTTAGAAAATTAAAATTGTAATAAAATCATAGTGATTTATTTTTACTTTTATGATGCTAAGATAAAAACATTTATTTTATGTAATATTATATTAATTTTACAATATGAAAAAAATTTGTTTAACATTTTTAGATTTTTATTATATTCAATTTTAAGAATTAAATATTTGTTTTAGCATTTAATATTTGATATCTAAATTATGTTTTAAAAAAATAACATAAAATGTTATAAGAAATCCTACACAACATTAAAATTCTATGCTACTGCCAAAAAATAACACAAATTAATTTTGTAGTCATAAGCACAATTTTAAAAGGGTAGGCTAAGTTTTTAAATAATACTTTGAAAAAAATATAATCATCATAAAGTTAAAGGTCGTATTTATAGTTAATTCTTATGAATAAGTTTACTGAAACTATTCTTAATCATGTTATTTAGATTGCTTAAGTACAACTAATTCATAGGAATTAACTATAAATGTAACCCTAAGGATTAGAAGAATGATTTATTAGTTCTTTCTTTAAAATCTAAATAGAATAGCACTTATACTGTGGCTATTTCCAACCATTATTTAAAAAAATACATGTATAATTACATATATTATACAGTATGTAATCGCTAACTGGAAATAATCAATAAACCAAGAATAGTCAAAATGTAACTAAATAAATAAACTCTATCCTGTAAAATAAGAATTACACTATTAAAGCTAAGTCATAAGTAACAATCTGTTTGAAAATAAGATAATAACTCAGTGAAAAATAAACCAAATTTCAAAAATATACATTTACATTCTTAAAAATTTTCTATTTAATAGTCGAATATTATATTCAGCATATGGTCACCTTTGGAGTTCTGGAAGAACCAATGACGATTCTGTTGATTTCACTGATTTTACATTTAATTATCCTTTTAAGTTCTTAAAATCTTATTCCTCTAGACTTTTTTAGGGAATCAAAAATCACAAATCATTGTTTGAGGCCAATTAATCTTCAAATAAATGAGTGGATAATTGTCTGCCGAAACTCATAACTTGATCATACACTAGATGTAATATTCAAACTATTAAATCAAAGATCTTTGAGAATAAAAAAAAAAAAAATGAAATTTTGGTACATATTTCACTAAATTATCCTATTTTCAAAAAAGGTAGTTACTTTATTTAGATGCCTCACCTGTATCTTTTTACGTGGTTACAATAAAATTTTTTTTTTATTTCATTTAGATTTATTTTACTTAATTATAATTTATATATTTTTTTTTAACATAAAAAAACCTGAGTTTTTAATATTGTTACTAAAATAAAATATTTAGTATTCAATTATTTCTTCTAATTTTAGTCATGAAATTTGATTTAGAATATATTTTAAGGCTAAATAAATAAAATATGACATCAAGACTTAATAATAATTTAAGTACTAATTAAGACATAATGAGCTAGGGCAGACTGGTCCACCTTGCTATAGCAACAGACGGCCAGTGATAATTTTACCTACAATCAAAAAGCGGTCAAACAGCTAGACGAAAAGTGAGATGGAGCCGTGACCATGATTATTAAAATTATTATTTTTACATTATTTCGATATTTGACTTGAAAAAAAAAAATGTATTATTTTTTAAAAACCACAACAGAAAGTTACACAAACATATATATAATTATTTTATAAATTGGTAAATGTTTATTAAATTAATTAAACATAGGGTTGGTAACTACAAAAAATTTAGGGATTGTAACATTGGGACTCCCCAATGTTTGCCCAAATTATCAAATTTGCCTCAAATAATTAAATTTATTTAAAAAAATATAATTTTCTAAGCTAGAAAACATAGCAATGCAGGCTGACTTTTTTTTTAATTCAGTGAACCAAATACCCTTCAATCCACCCCTGATTAAATACTTAAGGATTTAAAGTAACACATCAGAAAAAAGTGAATTTTTTTAATCAAAGTGATATTTTATTACAGATTCCCTAAACCGCACTAAAAATAAAACATTTTTTTAATTTTTAAATTTAATTATTTTGGAATAAATTTTTTGTTACTTTATCTTTTTAACTCTATGTGCCATTTCAAATTTAAAAAAAAATAAATTATTTTTAAAATTTTATTTTATTACAAATACAAAATATAATTAATAAGTTCACTTAGATTTATTATATTTCTAATAAGCGATTTCTTACTGTATTTAGAATAAATAATATAAAAAATAATAATAATTTAAAAATAGCCTATTTTTCAATTTTGATAATTACCTCTAGAAAATCCATCAGTTGGTTGAAATTTTTGTGGCGATGTGGTAGAAACAAAACTTCTACGCCATGGAGCATTTTCAGCACGATTAAAAGATCTAGTTTCAGTTAAACGACGTCTATATATAGGGAAAAAGATAACACAAAACTATAAAATTCAAAATACAAGTAATTAAGCGTTACAAATTCTTACAATGGTGTTTGATGATCAAATATAGAACGATGGTGATTAAAGAATGATCTAGGAAAATCAGATGATCTAGATTCATCAGTACTCAAACGATTCGTTAAATCACGCACCTTTAAGAAAAAAATTTTAAATTAAAACAATAAATTTTTTACAAAATAATTATTTTAAATACCCTAGACAGTAATGTAGAAAATAGATTTTCAGCTGTTAAAATTTCAAAACTGTCATCTTCTTCATCAGAACTTATACTATCAGCAGGTTGTAAGCTTTTAGCTAATGGTTTTTGCCTTCGAGTACTACGTAAAGTGAAACATCTTCCAGGTCCACCCGGTGCTCCCACTTCATCAATATTATCATTAGAAGAACTATAAGATTTTAAATCATTTAAATATAAAATTATTCTTAATTTACATTAATTAATTTTAATTACCTAATTCTAGATATTGTATTTTCACTTGGTGTAACAAAACCACCACCTTCAACAGCAATAGGTATAATAACTTCACGAGGAGATTTTCTTATTGGTTCTCCACCCATGCTAACGATACTACTATTACTGTCTGATTCCATTGTACTTTGTCTAGATAAATTACTACCACTAGTTTTTGTACTGCTAGTAATAGAAGTAGTTCTTTGAATAGGCTTAGCTTTTGATTTATCCTCAGATTCAAAGCGTATAGGAATAATATGTTCACGAGTTTGACTACTTTGTCTTGTAATAGGTCTATAAATTATATTATAATAACAAATAATATTATTCACATAAAGAATGGAATATTATTATAAGTTATTTAGCATGATGCATAATATTAACAATACATTTAAACTTGACTAAATCTATGCATTTTAATTGAAAAAGAAAGAACTGAAAACATTAATTTCAAAATATTCTAAGCAGATTTATATGCATTCATAAATTTTGTTTGAGCCATTTAAAAAAGATCCAAGTTTGTGCAAATTTGTTGGAATATACAATAGTGTAGAAATATCTTTTGCTTTAGAGGGAATATACCCCCATATCACACCAACACTATATCACTAGTTAGATCACATTACTAAGTTTTCAAGCTTATTAATAAAAATGTTTACTGGCTGATAAAGTGTTGTGAATAACTTAACAATTTATATATGTATATAAACATGCTTTCTATTTATAATACAGAATAATCATTGATGTCTCTTTTTACTATAAAAAATATTAAATTGAAATAACCATTAAAAAATATACCTGGGTGGTAAAGGTGATGTTGATACTCCCGTAGTTGATGCTGAAATAGGGATAGATACTTCAGCACGTCGAGATTGTTTAGGTACTTGAACAAAATGTTTGACTTCAGTTTTGTAATTAGAATCACTAGTTTCATTTTCATCAATTTTCTGCTCTTTATTAATAGTACTCTTGGGTAGCCTATGTCAAAACACAATAAATATTTTTTTATTTAAAAATTGATTTCATAAAATATAATTACTCGGGTCTAGCTAATTTTATTTCTGCTCTTGATGTTTTTCTTTTAGACTCCGGTACTGCATTTATATTATTATTATCAGATATTGAATCTCCAATAATCTAAAAAATAACTTATTTAGTAAGTTTAGCAGCTAAATTATAATTGTGTTATTAATAAAACAAATACAAATGCAAATATATTACCCTAATGGCATTTAAACTCTTTTTTAAATCATCGGGTAGATTTTTAAAATCATTTTTATTCACTTTTATTCCACAAACAAGTGGTTCATCTTTTAAGGCACATTCGGCTAATTTATTAAGTCCAACTGTTGATTCAAGACTAAATTCAGGTTCATGTTTTGTTAAAGAGCTATTTGATGTTATGCTTTTTTTAGAACTATTAGATGATCCACTACCAAGGGAACTACGTCTTTTTTGATCTATATTATTTCTAGACATAGATTCAATTAAATCTAATTTTTCAACAGCTTCTAGAACTCTACTTGATCGCCGACGTCCACGTTCACCATAAGGCTTAATATCACGTTCAGTACCTTTATTTTGTTCTAACACAGGTTGAACTTCTTCTGAAATTTTATTAGTAACTACAGGCAAGGAAAGTTTATCAAGAACTGCATTATTAACTATAGATAAAGAAGATTCTTCTGGAACTGCATTATTAGCTACAGCCAAGCAACACTCTTCAGAATCTGCATTATTAGCTACAGGCAAGGAAGACTGTTCAGGAAGTAATGTTTTAATATCTTGTTCAACTTTATTAGTAGTCTGGCTTTGTTTTTTTGAGCGACTAACTGAACGATCCCTTTTTTTAGTCTTTTTCGGTTTTTTCTCTACTAAAATTTAAAAAAAATGTATGCAACTATTATATATTTAAAAGTTGATATACAATTTCTTTGAAATACATACCAGGTATCTCAGTAATTACATTAGATATACGAGAAGGTGATATATTGCCTAAACTTTGAGATCTTATTGGACCATTTTCATTTCCACCAACATTACTTTGAGTGTCTGGTAATGTAAGATTATTATTGGTTTCTTTAGCTGATGGTGCTAAAGAAAGTAGTAAATCTAACCGTACTGGAGTTGAAGAAGCCATTTCTTCAGCAACGAAAAAGCATTGCTGCTTTTCTGAAAAACCTTCATTTAACCATTCATGTGAACAAATTTTATGAATATCAGCTCGTGAATTTGGATTAACAGTCATCATTTGAGCAATTAAAGGTGATGCTCCTAAATAAAAACACCATATAGTAAAAATAATTAATTATTGATTATTATTTATAATAAAGAATTATGCTACATCAAAAATAAAAAATTTTTTTAAAATTACTTGATGGCTTTTTTGGTTCATAGTATTCTCCTTGAGAAATTTGGCGAACTAGACGCTTAAAATTTGATCCATCAAATGGCATAGTACCATAAACTAGTGTATATAGCAGAACTCCAAGTGACCTATACAGTAATTAAAATAGTTTTATTTCAAAATTATGAATTATCTTAGCCTATATGTATATCATTATAATCAAATAACTTATGTAAATTAATAATAACATACCAACAATCAACCTCAGGTCCATGATACGGTGTTCCAGTAACAATTTCTGGTGATGCATATAATGGACTACCACAATAAGTTGATAAAAGTGCTTTATGATTAAAAACATTTGATAAGCCAAAATCAGCTATCTGTAAATTTAAAATACAATGAGAAAATATAATTAACACAAAACAAAAATATTAGTCTTATATTTACTTTAGCATTTCCTTGTTCATCTAACAATATATTTTCTAGCTTGAGATCACGATGACAGATATTATGCTACAAAGTATCATAATTACATTAAAATTAATTTTAAAAATGTCTTAAACAATTTTATAAATACTTTATGACAATAAAATATAGCTATTGCAATTTGTCTAAATATTCTCCTAGCCTCTTCTTCAGTAAGTACTTTTTTTTCACTTAGAAAATCATATAATTCTCCACCAGCAGCATACTCCATAACAAGTACTATCTTTTCTCGGTTTTCAAATACTTAAAAGAATTATAAAAATTTTTATAAGAACAATTATTACTTAGTCAAAAATTTTAATAAATGATTATCACAAATCATAAATTAAGTTGAAGTAGACAAGAAAAATAAAAATATTTACGTTATTTAAATATATATATATATTTATTACCTTCATATATATGAATAATATTAGGGTGTCTCACAGATGACATTATCTGTATTTCACGTCTTATTCTTATTAGATCAGCTTCAGTCTCAATTTTCCGTTTTCTTATTGTTTTGATAGCAACCTTTAAACACAAATATAATTAAATTAACATCATTATATTTATCAAATCAAATCTCATTAAATTTAAAACACCAAAAATGTTTCACTTACTAGTTGTTCTGTTTCTTTACAAATACCTAATTGAACTTTTCCACATGAACCTTCTCCAAGTTTTTTCAATATATCAAACCTAAAAATAAATATTAATTTTAATGAATAATTTTTTTCATTACTTTAATAATATTTAACAATTGATTTTACAAAAATGGCACATATTACATTAACTGAAATATTTAATTATATTAACTCATATTTAGTTAAGTCAAATAATTTGATAAGTGTAATTTTATTGAACTTACTTTTGTTTAAGTTTTTGTTTACGGTTATGTAAATGTATTCCACCACCATCTTTCTCAATGCCTCGCATAATATTATCACACATAACTCCATTTTCTGGTACAACCATTTTTATTTTGTCTAAACACATTTATAAATAAATTATTACAAAAATTAAACATTACATATAAAATAAAAAACAAAAAGTATAAATCTATTAATAGTTATTTTAAAAAAATAACATAAATTCCTCTAAATCATTTTTGGGTCTTTTAAGTTAATTTACTTTTTCAATAAAAAAATAATAACATAAGACTAGCTTTAAATTCTATTGGTACATGAAAGTAGAAAAATATGATATGCTATTTTAAGATTAGACTATTTTTTAATAATCATCAATTTAATTGAAAGATATTCAACATATGCATGAATGAATAACATGAATGAATATTAATTTTAGGGGCCCAAAAAAAAACTTTCACAAGATATTGAATGATCTAAATTTAAAGTATACCTAAGTAATCTAAAATTTCCAAATAAGCATAATATGCTTGTTTTTAATGAAACAATTCTCTCAATTATTTTTCAACAATAATACTAAAATAAACTAAACTGGTGAATATTGTGAATGATTGTAAAAACAGTAACTAATCGAAATCCAAAAATGTAGAAATTATTCAGAAGTTAATTATAAATGTAGTGATACAGACTGTTCAATAACAATAAGCAAGGAAACATGTCAATTGTTAAAAACAATATATAAATAAAAAATATTAATATATTATTTTTATACTAATTTTTATAAAATATGAGATTGTATTATAAGCAATTTTTTTTGTAAAAATGTATATACTTTACTTTTGTTTACGTATAAGTATCACAAAAAAATGTCATGGAAAAATTATCTAATGGTTAAAAACTAAATTTTTATTTTAACAGCAATAAATGTGAAACCTATTACTTTTCATAAAACATATAACATGAGGTTTATTCACACAACTAACAATATTTTATCACATTTTTTATTAAAAAGGTTTTAATGTATTTTTTTTTTTTGAAAAATATTTAATATAATAAATATATAAAAAATTAAATATTTATCTTTTACATTCCAAATTAAATTTTTACATTTATTATATAGCAAGTTAACTATGAAAATTTACTGATATATATATCATCTATTTTGCATTAAAACCTTTTTTTTCTCAAGCTATTATAATTATAATATTTATATGAAAAGCAAGAGAGACAATAGAGGATATCTTGTGGAAAAATGGACTGGTAGATTTAATTAGTGAGAAAAATGTATGGGAGTCTGTGGCATCAATGAAAAAGAATAAAGCAGTAGGACCATATTAAGTGCCAATAGAAGTATGGAAAATATTAGGAGGTATTGTGCATAAGGTGGTTGTAGAATATTTTTAACAAACTCTTATTAATATCGAAAATGCCAAAAAAATGAAGGAATAGTATTGTGGTGCAGATATTTAAAGGTATAGGGACATACAGGAGTGTGGAAATATAGAATCATAAAGCTTATAAGTCATAGTATAGAAATTTTAGAAAAGGTAAGAGACAAAAGAATAAAAGTAGTAACATTAGTAACAAAGAACCAATTCAGTTTTTTCCCTGGAAAGTCAATGATGGAGCCAGTTTTTTGTATGAGACAACTTATAGAAAAGTATATTATTTAATATAAATTAAAAGACAAATCTATTTAATACAAAAATACAAATCACAGAACATTTTAAAGGATTTTATTTAATTTTTCTTTGAATGACTTATGTAATTTCACCAATTCTTTCTTAATATATTTGAAAAAATAATAAATTGTTATAAAAACCATATATGACCCCCACTATAACCATTACTGATTGAACATCTTAGAAATAAATTACTTACTACTAGAACTTTGATTAACAGAACTACACACAAGCATGTAACAATATATAGACTGTTCTATAAATACGTAATAAGATTTGAAAGGCTTCATAGTCCAAATGCTAATAACTTCATATGAAAATATATATACATATATGTACATATTTAACATAAAATATTTGTACATGAAAGTAATTTATTAAATAAAATGAACAAGTCTAGATCATTTGTGATATTGATTTATCCATGTGACCCCTTTCTCCATCATAACCCCATATAATCTAAGTTTTAGTATTCACTGGACTAACAAATAATGAAAAATCATATTTTAAATAAAGTTAATTTCATATAAACTGTATAATAAAATAAACGATAATTAAAAGTTTTTTATGTTAAAAATATTGTATTCAAAATACTTGTAAACAATGTAATAACACAAAATTAACTGATAATACAACTTAAATTTAGTTTAAAATTGTCGAATCTAAACTATTTATAAATGATAAAGGAATTATATATAGTTTATAAATAATTTCAAGAAAAATGTTTATCTTTCTTCTATTAAATCCATATCTATATCAAAACAATAATTTCTGGCATTGAAGAATTCTACTTATGTATATTAAAAAAATATACTATGATGTATCTAGAATGTATTAATTCTTAAATTCTACTAAAAAGAGAATTGACATGATTATTTACATACCTTGTTAGTATTATGCACAAAGTGTAAAATACACAGTTTGATTTTTCCTTTGTTGATAACTCAAAATAGAATATTTTTGAAAACCCTCATTTAAACACAGAAAACTTCAAACAATTTTTTAATGCGTAAAATATATAGAATTTTTGTTTTTCGTTTCGTTTGAACGATACATAATACTATTGTAAATCACACACTACAGGCTGTAAAAAATGTGGAGCAAATGTCAGTGACGAAAATTGAGGGCAAATTAATATTAATATGCAAGAGAAATTCCCGAAAATAATAAATCGAAATATCGTATAGTGTCTGAAAAATAATAATGTGATGTGTCCAAGACTAAATGTTGTAGGGACTACGTTGAAGACAGTGGTGGCGGATAGAAATCTATTAATAGTATTTTAAGATTCATTCTCCAACATACCCCTCCACATAGGTTGGCAGCAAAAGTGTTCTACAGAAAACGAGCGTCATAGTCTTGAATGTATATACTCGAGCACTTTTAAATTTATATTAAATCATTGTTAATTATCTAGATTTTGCCTTCAATCTAAATTCCATACAATATTAATGATTAGAACTTTGTTATTTTTTAAAATTTGACTAAGAACTAAATACAAAAATAAAAACCCATTAATGAGGCGACAAGTCTCATTGGACCTAACAATTGTTTAACTGTAATTCAGGTTAAAGACCCGTCATAAGTTTACTGTTTAATCAATAAACTGAATTATAGAATATACATCCCACGAAATTTTGAATATTATTATTATGCTTTTTTACCGTACAGTGATAACTGAGTGATAAGAGTTATCGACAATTTATGATGAGTGACATAAGCGACATTTAACAAGACGGCAACTTGTTCTAAATAAATATGAATTTAAATAAATACATACATTAACTATTGCGGCGTCTGTGTCACCAACATTCAGTTTGTTTTTCACATATGTTCAATTTGCGTGGTCATTAGCGAATAGCCAAATAATGCAAACCACAAATAAATTATAAATTATATTCACATAAATTTTTTTGACAATAACTACAACTGTTTCTAAATGATTCATTTAATAATAAGTTTTTGAAAAACAATATTTTACAATGCGTACAATTTGTATTAGAACTTACGATGTATAATATTATAATAGTTATAATAATAAGGGAATCATTATGACTTAAAATCCGGACTCGAGATTTAAAGCATTTATTATAAATTTGTTTTAGTCATCCCAAGTACATCAATAATAATAGATATTCGGGTTTGTTTTTCTCAGCATTAAACAATGTATATAATTAGAAATTTAGATATGGAGGCATAGTGGAATCACTTCCCAGCAACAAAAACTATCCCTGTGATACTGTTGATACCTACAATAAATTTACACGACATTCAGCGTCTCAATATTAGACCAAACAATTTTTGAAATGCTCTAAGTCACCAGCCCTACTTATAACATAGGTAAAAGTATTGAAACTAATTTGACTCTACAGATGCCTACTCTATCTTAATTGATTAAACAAATTAACTTTTAAAAATCATTAGCTTTCAAATACACATATAGTACCAAGTAGCCAGTACCTATTTCTATATATATCGTCCACAAGTGTGATTTTAGCAGTATTCTAAAGGATTTTTTTTGTCTTTTCTCCTTTTTTAAATCTTTAAAGGACCTGGTTTCTACAATAATAAATTAAAATTAATCATCACAGTAGATATATTACAGTGTTGGAAGGTATTAACTTAGCTTGAATTATAAGTTACAGTAACAAAAATACTTATAAAAAAATTTTAGTATTACTTAATTACAGATATAAAAAGTAATTTAATTTTAATTTAAATTAATTATTCAAGAGTAATTGTGATCACTTATTCATTACTTTATATTGAGCGATTTATTATAAAAGTTCGCACTGCCTTTAACTGGCTTGTTTGTGATTCTATACTAGGGGGGCTTATCATAAAAAAAAATATGTTTTACATATTATTGTGAATCTCTAAATACACTCTTAAGTGAAGTCTCATTAAAATTNGTGAATCTCTAAATACACTCTTAAGTGAAGTCTCATTAAAATTATTACCAATAAAAATGATTTAATTTAAATAAATTTCACATTTAACATATAAATGAAATAAAAGTAACTTTCATTGTAATTAATAATGTTGATGTTAATTTACTTAAATATCACAAAAGTAACGCAACTTAATTATTTGTTATATTGAGTAATTTTTAAATAGTTCCTAAACTATTAAGTGATTTAATAAATNTTGTTATATTGAGTAATTTTTAAATAGTTCCTAAACTATTAAGTGATTTAATTGATAAAAAAAAGTAATTATTCCAACACTAATACACAGTATCAATGGCACGCTGTCAAAATGAATGTCATTTATCCAATCAAATTTTCTCCTAACATGTAAATCATTACCAGCAGATTTGTATATGCTAATATAATGAATTAATATACCAACATTTTCATTAGACTTAAAAATTTTAAATCAGAAAATTTAATAAATTATGAGAGATACATTAAACTAAATAAATTTCTATTTTATAAAATAAAATAGAATATATTATTAATATATTTGTGTTTTATTATATGTCCACTACATCTACGTAAACAACATATACCTCCATAAAATTAAATAGTATTCACCGATTATGATTTTGCATTACTTTAATGTACATTAATGCTTTATAACTTAAAAACTAACTGTCATCTCATTTTTTATATCGTTAATTACAAAAAATTAAAAGTAGTATTAAATAAAAAATTATTAAAAATATTGTATATATCATAATTTTTTATAGATTATAATAATTTAAAGAATGGTATGGCGCGTATAGTTGTGTTTTATTATTGGACAAAGATATCTCACTTGTGTATCATCGGACTAAAAATATGAAATGTGTTCAAGACGGTGACGTACCGATTAGACGTAAAACGTCATTAAAATACCGCTATTTGTAAAGCCCAAGCAAAAATTATTACTATGGAGGGAGTAAAAGTATATTAGCTTACCCCCTCTATACTTAAATAAAAGAATTATCAAATGTATAGAATAATATTATTTACGAATAGTCAATAGATCAAATCAATATCAAATTAGGTTAAAGATAATTAAAGGATATGTTTACAAATTAATTAGTCTTAAATCTAACCATTATTTTTTATGATAAAAGTTCTTTTTTATAATACGAGATAATTATTTTACGCTATTGGGATGATATTACTAAGTTACATTTTTAACAGTACTACGAAAAACTTCTTTGGCAGTGTTATTGAAAAACTAAGATATATGTGTACTAACGCTAAATTATTACTATAAAACGTGTAACAAAAATAAAATTATAATATTTGTTATTTATATAATTTATGATGATGTGATATAACTAATAAAAAACATTCATAACACAACTTTAAATTTTTTCCGAAAGCTCGTTTAATTTTCTTTACTTCTAATATAAATAATCTTCAGTGAAAATAATATTCATTATATAATATACAATTTCCTAGCTGAAAAGTCGATTTAAAAAATGCATGTTAATAAGTATTGAATAATTACAATACAATTACTAAATTCACTTTTAATAAATACATTATAATTATATTATCTAATTATATAAATAATCATTTGTGAATTGTTATTTTACAATATTTAAGCATTATTTTCTAAACAATTGTTTTATTAAATTATGAACAAAATTCTTTTACATAACTAGTTATTTACTATTTGTAAAAATATTTTAAATATAATAATTACTACGTTATAAGATATTTAACATAATGCTTTTATACATAATTACAAAAAACTTGATTGGGGATCTGTTTACGTGTATTCCTTTCTACAAAAAATAAACTCTCCAGTTATTGAGTTATTCAAGTTGTATTTTAACCAAATTTTTATTTTTAAATATTTATGATACAAATATTTGTGAAATTTGACGAACTTATCATCACCATTAACAAAAAATAGCTCTAATTACTTAAACTTAAATTACTTAAATTACTTGAGTAGCATGGACTAAAAATATCATAAATTTACTCAAAAATGATTTGGTATGATCAGACTTTAGAATTCGTCTAAAAAAAATTTGTTTAATAATTGATGGAATTTTCTTTTTCAAATGCATAAAACCTAAAATCAATTTTTGTAAAATTCAAAACGGTAAAATATAATATTTATTTAATTTAAGTAATAATAAAATGTACAAAAAATATTTTCTTTTTGTAACGGATAATAATGTAATACAAAACAATATACATTCACGTATACATAGTTATCTAAAATACGGTATGGCAATATTTCTTCCATGATTGCCAATACAAATAAAATCGAAAGAAAAATATTAATATTATTACTTATACATCTTTAAACCTAACATTCTATTTATGAAAATTATATTATTCCTATAATTTGTAATTAAATAATAATAATAATTTTAGAAATCTTATGATTTAGATGTGTTTAAAGTAGTAAGTTAAATAGGAAGCTATGGTAACCAAATCAAAACAAAAATTGTCAAAATAAAAGTAGTTATAAACCTTATCAAAATATATTAACGACAAATGTCTTAATAATTGACTTATACTGTAAATAGATAGCTACTAATAAATGTTTTTTTAATTTTTTCCAATTTAATTATATTTTGCAATGTCAATCATAAGTAATAGCTTGTTTGTCGAAGAAGAATTGAAAACTGTAATTATAGGCGAACCTAATTCTGGAAAGGTAAGTAATACTTAATAATTACATNATAGGCGAACCTAATTCTGGAAAGGTAAGTAATAGTTAATAATTACATTTTACATACAATTTTTTGTAACATTTGACATTAAATGTAATGAAAGTTAAACGTATTGAAATAATCTAATTTCCTTAGTGTTTAAAATTTTTTCTCAAACAAGGACTAAATAATAAAATTATTTCTTTAGAGTTCCATTGTATCCAGGTATTGTCATGACGATTTTACAAGACAATACATTCCGACAAATGGTGTTGAATTTTATTTAAAACGAACTCAAATCCAAGGTCGTAACGTTAAAATCAACATTTGGGATACAAGTGGTTCATCGAATCAGCTATTGGGAAAATATCTATTCAACGCTAATGTAATGTCAATATTTTTTGAAATTGTACCTATCATACTACAAATTACAATAATTTTTAATAAACTACATATTACTTCTAAAAATTATAATAAATACCAAACAGTTAACACACACAACAGACTAATACATTTTTTATTATATTTTTATTACAAATACAAGTCATATGTACAAAGGAGTCACATCATCTTTACTATGAAGCCGCAATTTTTTCACATTATTTCAAAAAATCGCTTACTTCGCTCGTAGTTCATATCCTCAAATCACATGTTTTACATTTTATATAAAAATTGCTATAACAGAACTCATTCAAGAACAATTTTGACAATAACCAATAATACTATAGTACATCTTCAAAGAATTTTTTCTAAAAGTACTTTTAGAATGATAAAAAAATTATACATATATATATATATATATATATACATTAATTGTACAAATTAACACGTTGACTGCCATGAGGGTCGTTTCAGCCCATTAGTAGAATTTTTAAGTGATCCATGAGGGGTCATTTAGTCCTTCACTGTTATGTTATTTTTGAAGACTCATGGGGTCAAATAGCCCCTCAGTTACCGCCTAAATACCGTATCATCTGATTCTCTGTTATCAGTTTATTTAAATGCTTCAATCAGCATTTAAATATTTACATATAAGTGACACATCAAAACAAGGCAANTATCATCTGATTCTCTGTTATCAGTTTATTTAAATGCTTCAATCAGCATTTAAATATTTACATATAAGTGACACATCAAAACAGTGGCAGNACATATAAGTGACACATCAAAACAAGGCAATCAACGTGTTAAGCAAGTTAATTTTAGTAAGAAACTTGACTGTTACGGAATCAGGACCAAAGACACTGCTTGAATTAGGTTGTTTTAAAAAAGTACCTTTGTAGTTTTCAAATTACAAATTGTAATGTCATAAATTCAAAGATGGACCATCAATAATAATTTTTATTATGTCTATTCATCTGTTATTTCTTTTATCGCGCAAGAGAATGCATGTGTGAACCTATTTTTTCATTATGTATATAATGGCAACTAATGAGATTATTTATAAATAAATAATACCTAGTTAGCTATAATGTAATTTTTAACACTAAAANTTATAAATAAATAATACCTAGTTAGCTATAATGTAATTTTTAACACTAAACAACTACAAGCTAATGTTAAAATTAACTTCTCTTCTCTAATGAAAAATGGCTGTACAACTAATTCAGTGATCTAATTCAATAAGTTATCTTGAATCTCAGTTCATTTCTTGACGTAAATATGAAACTTTCAGATGTCATTGGTTCATTTTATATTTGTATTAAAAAAACTTGTGTTTGTTGGCTCATTTTGTTCAGCTGTATTAGTATCATCACATATTTTGTTATTAAAAAAATTATTTTGATCAGATATATTATTTATATCACTTAACACATTTATAAAATAGTGATCAAACAAAGTTATTTTAGAAGGCGGTGTTTCATTATAACTATTTCTTCTAGTAGAAGCTGATGTATAATTGATTTATCAATTTCAAGTTGTTTAGATTTTGATAAGAAACCCTTGTGTTCGTTATGTTCTTAAAGAATTATTTTTTCTGCATGTCAAAATTATCTCCATAAGGGCTATGATCGTCGAGATAAAAAATTGCCGATTGGGAAATTAAAGACAACACAATTAACTTTTATGCATTTATGTACTAGCATTTTTTTAATTACTTCTTTGGTAAAATTTGAATTAACTACAATAATTAAACAAACTCTAATCAATAGGTACGTTAAGATATTTAATGTGCATTTACTTCTTTGAAGTACAAAAACTCACTTTTAAGTACTCATCTGTGTTTTTATCGCGCAAGAAAATGCGCAAGTCAACCTTAATTTTTTTTTGGCATAATAGCGTAAATAACTCGTTATTTCGTTTTAATAAATCAACTAGGAATAAAAGTTACAATTAAAACCTAAACAGTTTTGATTTCCTCAAAAGACTGGTCATAATCGGTTTGAAATTGCCGTTGGATCGATTTTGTTGCTTCTTCATTCCTTCTGTCATTTATCATGCTAAATTGCACACATTTTTGTTTTTTTTTATTTTTGTTGTTATATATAATTCAATGATGGATTAAAGCCGCCAACGTGATGGTATGTTTCACAATAAAAAAATTGATCAAGTTTGACCAGGTTAAAAAAAAAGTATACTTTTATATTTTTAAATTTCTGAATTCAAATCTGATAATGGTTTTTTAATTATACTTTCTTAAAGAGGGATCAGAGAAGGTCCAAAATTTGGTTTAGATCAATTGTGTGTAATACATTCACCCATATATTTTTTAAGTCATTAAATTAAAATCTGACACATTTATTTTAATATTTTGGTTTTATAGATGATTAAAGGAGTTCAAAATTTGGCATAAATTATTCCGAGATTGGTATTTTAAAAGTATTAAAACTCAAAATTGGTATTTATTACACTCTCTAGAAAAGATAAATAGTGTAATATTTTTTTAAATATTTATAAGTTTAGTAAAGTATAGCTCAGTTTTAACTTCAGTTAAGCAATACAAAAATTACTTATGAATTCATATGATAAATATAACGATAATGAGCGCAAATCCGGTTATATCATCCATATTATGGAGTAATACCAAGATAACAAAAAATCAATTAATGATTTATGTAAAATATTAATAATTTATGAGAAATAAAATATTTGTATATGATATATGTATTGTAAATGAAAAAGATTTACTTCTAATCTGGTCGTTATTGATAATTCACTATAACTCAAATAATCA
Organism: Daktulosphaira vitifoliae; assembly: GCF_025091365.1. Lineage (NCBI taxonomy): Eukaryota > Metazoa > Arthropoda > Insecta > Hemiptera > Phylloxeridae > Daktulosphaira > Daktulosphaira vitifoliae. The sequence continues at coordinate 35,658,199 of NW_026099574.1, forward strand.
ATTTTTGTTTGTTTTATCGACATTTATTATGTATTAATAATGCCTATACCATTCATTAACAAATATTAGTAGCTATTAAAAGCATATGTAAATATTCTATAGATTTTTTTCTATAANTTAAAAGCATATGTAAATATTGTATAGATTTTTTTCTATAACCTATGACTATTTTTGCCGCAAGGCTCAACAGAACTTGATTTTTAAAATACATTTTAAGCAAGTTTTTAACAAAAAAAAAACATTTGAGTTCACATAATTATTAAGAGTATTATAGAAAAAAAAATGGCCTTTAAATGTTCTTATTACTAGTATACACAATATGTTTACTTTTTCAGCTAAAACTTATTTTATAGGTCATTGAATTATAAAAAAAATATGACAATTGTTTTTTAAACTATTAAAACACAATCATATACTTTTGAAGATTAATAAAAAAGCCAAAACTTTATGAAATTTCAACTTTAATTCTTCGGTAACTATATCTAAACTTATGTAGAATAAAATTTAAAAAAATTCAATTTTGGTCTGATATTTTATTGCAACTAGTCAGGTCTTTTCGGCAAAGTATCCAACCATCTAATTGGTTTCTTCAGAGACCGGGTATCGTTTTATTTAATATTACTTATGTAAGGAACCATAGACGTCCGCGGAGGGTAAAGTACGTCAATTGTCCCCTTTGACTTTTTGCTTGGTCAAATTTTATAATCTTTGTATGAAGAATGACTGCTGACGTCCTTGAAATGAGCTATGTTTTTATTAATTATTTTATTTATGTGAGGTGTGCACGTGTTTCCTCTTTTTTCAAGTTAAACTTCTGGTGTTTTCATTAATTTTCAATGAACATTAAAGGATATAGTCCCGCATCTATTTTGTTTGTTATATTCATTGATTTTTTATTTAATATTTTTGTTACTAACAAAAGTACTAACTAAAACTTACAATACAAGCTACCAGATCTATTGAAATGCATTTCAGTTTTTGTCAATGTAAAAAAGATTCTACGGCCACTATTACTAATAGAATTCTAAAATCCAGAAAAATTATTTGGGGGAAGCAGGTCAGTTTTGTACAATCCACGGATAAGGGAAGTAAATTTATTATCTATTTATTTCTAAGCTTATGCCAAATAGTTAATAATATATTAACAAAATGATTAATGTTCTAGTAATTGAAATGTTATATATATTTAGCCGTAATTAGGATGGTATAGCTGTGTATATAAAATTTTTGGACAATATTTTAAAATTTAAATAGAAATTTACTATACTATTTCTTAGATTATTATAAATCGACTAAGAGATATGGGCTCGGTCAGTAAGTGTGCAAATTGATCGGCCACAGTTTACACTAAAATTTAGACTTGGGCAAATATCCAAGTATTCGCTCCTCAAATGATGCCCCTGAATTTAAGTTAATTAGAAAACAGAACATCAATACATATAATATATAATATTTCGGCTATGGTAAGCAAGGTTATTATGGCAGCAAAATATTTTGTCACTTGTACAAATTTGAAGTATTATTAAATTTTATAATAAATAACGTTATTACTTAGGTTGATTTTAATTGATTAAACACAAATAATTTGCGTAGAATTTCAAATAACCTAAAGGTCAAAAAATTTTAAATTTTAAAATTCAATAATTGGTTATAAATTGGTGAATCAAATTTAAGTTTTCTTTCTTTACACTTTAATTGTAATTCATATTCGACAAAATACTATCAGTTTTAGCTTCGATGCGAAGCTGAGAAGGTATTGGTTTTACTATGATGTGTTTTTTTTTTTTTTTTGTGTCTGTTACCACTTTTTCTCAGCTCTCACCGAACGGATTTCTTTCAACGATATGTCAAAAGATCACAAATTGTATCTAGTCGAAGACATTACCCTTCAAAATTGAAAAAATTTCCCTCGTTCCCCGTAAATGGGGGAAACCTCCAAAAAAATTACAAATTTAAAAATCGCTAATTTTCGAAATTTTTTCAATTTTTTTTACTAAAAACTGCCGTAACTTTTTCAAAAATGAACATATCAATATAATTTTTTTTTATATAGATGCTTGATGTCTTTACTTATCATTTGGTATATTTTTTTTGTAAATCTGACACTTAACCTGCCCACAGGGGTGGATTTAAAATGACAACTTTTTCACAAAAAATTTACTTTTTCAACATAACTTTTGAAAATGATCCGGAAGTTCTGACACTTTTATATATATCTTAAATTAAAGCTAATGTAATATACTTTAATTTGAAAAAAAAAAATTTGACCTCTGGACTTTTCTTCACGGCGAAAATGGCTACCGAATGCTATTTTCGTGTGAAAATTCTCGATTTTATTATTCATATTATATTTAACTTTATAATGCTATAACTTATTGAAAAGTTTATGGATCCACACATTTTTTTATGAGAAATAATTTTTATTAATAAACCCCTTTTTCATT
>NW_026099574.1:35660704-35661197 GCF_025091365.1 Daktulosphaira vitifoliae
TAAGGAACCAGCAGATCAAGTAGCTTTTGGAATAAAACACCAATTTTTTTAAAATTAAACACTATCTAAAGATTTGCATCGAAGCGTTTATTTTTGATAGTGATTTTAATCACTGTCAGATATCATTATACTTGATCCAACTATACCACTGTATATAACTATACAACTGTGCCGCGACCCCCTGTGCTGGGTTTTTTTTAATTTTGACTTTTTGAGATGATACTACTTTAAACGAGTTTTTTTTATTGATTTTAATTTTACAAGAGATCATAATATGCTCTCTCACATTTCTCACATTTTTATTATTATAAAGAAGAAATTATATCAAACGTATTACAAAATTAATTTTTCCAACTTGTAATTCGCAGAATTTGAAAGTGTATTAGGTCTAAAAACAATATTGAATTCCCTGCCTTTTCTATCATAGAAATTAGTATCTATCTTAATATTAACATTTTTTTAGAAATAACGTTTTGTATACAATCAACATATT
>NW_026099574.1:35661297-35697776 GCF_025091365.1 Daktulosphaira vitifoliae
CACTTAGATAAATTAAATATAAATTAGGCCGCGTCACATTAAGGGTGGGAATTTTCTGTAATGAGGACCTCGTTATACCACAAGACTTTTCTCCGTGGGAAAAATGTTGAAAAGCCTATAATTTAATTAGGTTTGAAAAAAGTGGTATATTTTGAGTTGTTCTGCTTTCACGAATTTTTATATTATTTACACTTTTAATTATAATTTTTAAAAATAATTAACTTACTTTTGGCCGCTATTGAACTTTTCAATTACTAGTGACTCGATGTATACGACTGGGGCTTCGAATCGCCAAGTTAAAATGTTCATTGTAGTTGAATGATTCCACAAAAGCAAGACAGACTTAATTGAGTCTGCGAATGTGGATCCGAAAACCCGACGATGAACGCTACCGGGTTTGAAATACTGTTCTCTATGGTTACAGATAAAGAAAAATTGTCAAAAACTATTAATTTTTCATACTAAAATTTTAATACTCATAAATATCGAAAATTCAATGAATTACTTAAATACGTTTATCATTTTCGATTTTGATTTAGAACCTTCCAATTGTAATACAAAATTGCCTATTTCTCCGCCGTGATCTCTGCTCGCTTGAGAATCTGCCAACGTTATCGTCACTCGATAAAGATTTACTGAAAGTCATCGATATATATTTAATTATTACAAAGAATTCTTTCATTTTTACATACGTGTAATTAAAAAAAATTAATTCGTTAACATTTTTTAAAATATGAACAAACCGAACAATGTTTACGGTTGTTGAACAAATTTGACTTGATAAAATTCTGGTACTCAAAAATATAAACATAAAAAAATATTTACTACCAAATCGAAATTGTATTTTAATCACGTTATCATTATCGAAATTTTCTATTTCTACTCGCCATTAAGTAGGACAACTTTTGATAAAAATCACGTTCCTGATCACATGCTAAAAAACGCGTAAGATTGAAATGTCGTACCAGGTCTTCATGAGGTATTGCGCAAAGAGTTTACATATGAATTGGTATTTTATAACAAATATCAAAATCTAGTACCAGGACTTTATAAGCATCATACGTCCAGGTGTCACGGGAAGTCATTCGGTGTTCAGTTAGCGATTTTCAAGTGGGCCACCAATTGGTGTCTACTAATGATGTTAACATAATTCGATAATCCGAATAATGATGACACCGGCCGATGATCCTCACGAGTTCCTGGTCCGAAAATGTTGATATGTTCATCTGAAAATCTGTACCGTCAAGTGATAAGGTAACTTTTAAACGGCTGCCGTGAACTGATCAGACGGTCAGGTTTATGTACTGAAAAAGTTAGGCGGTATTCGTCCAGTGACACAGACGAATTACAGTGTCCGATCACTAGGCTACCGTCAACTTGTTAACGCGTATTCCATAGCACCTTTTAGGTAGGCAGTGTTGGCCGAGAAAATAATAACGCACTGCGTCAGCTCTTTTTTTTACATTTTATTTGTCAAGTTTTTGAGGACACTTTTTTAATACTTATTTTAGCGTACGTTTATTATCAAATTACAATGTTATGCTCAGGATATTTTTATGGAGCCAGGAAAATGTTTACTACTACCTATAAATCGCATTTTAAATAAGTAATTATTTTTATCGTGGGAATTTCAACACCTAACTTCTCCAGAGCACGTCGATAATTTCACGATTATGACCGTCCAGTAGACTTAATCAATTCATTTTGTTTAAAAGATTTTTTTAAGCAAATAAATATTTACCGCAAAACGGTGCTGTTTCACTGGTGATGGTGAATAATCTCAAATGAGGCATCGTGTTGGCGTCGCCGGCAGCAATCATAGGCGCGTGTCTTTTCCAATGACCTGTAGACCGCATACCCATTTCGGCGCATATTCTTCCTTCGGGATTCTAAAACGTCATTATATGAAATTAATTATGAACTTTATCAGTGCGATGCACTGCAAAATTACTTACCGATTCGCTGTAACACGAGAAACATTCTCCTTTCAAGAAGTCTTCGTACGAATCACATTCAATAGCTATAAAATTGCAGCTTGGTTTAATGGATTCAGTGAAGAACTCGTGAGCTCTGACGTGGTTGCAAGCCAAAAATCTTCTCATTCCCTGGTAAAAACTTCCGTTTTCACTGTTTATGTAATTCATCATGCCTTGATCGCAACCAGGTTGATTTTCTCCTCCGTTAGGATAGAAATCCAGGTGACCAATTGGCTGACTCATTCCCAAACCTTTTAAATGAGAATACATCAATTTATGAAGACTGTTGATTTTTAGTAGAGTCAAACTTTATATATTAAAGTAGAAGCGCAGGTACAGATTATTTATGGGGGTTTTTAATACATCGACTATCCATATTATTTTTTTTAATATAATTTGACTACATGTAGACAAAGATTTTTTAACGGGAATCTCTTTTTCTAATGCTCTTCTAGTAACGCAACAGTGTTTAAAAATAAAGTTTTTTTTTTATGCGAGTACTTGAAACAATATTATTGACTTATATAAAAGATATTTATTTAAAAAAAAGTAAATTATTATTTCTTATAAAAGAAAAATACTTTTTAAAAGTTAAAGTAAATACTATTGTTGTCTACGTCGAGATGCATAACAATAAAAATAACAAAACAATATCGCAACAGTAGTTTTTAATCGGCTGTAGAGAAAATATAAATGAGTTTCTTAAATTCTTTTTGATGTTATTTACAAACATTTTCTGACTGAAGATGTTATTAATTGTTTTCGATGTTTACCAAGTGTAAAAAAGTATTTGTTTATAGAAGTTATTTTTACAACAGACTTCCTACTGTTGAATTTCTATTAAGCTGAAACATGACGTATTGTTAGTTTTTCGAGCAATTCACGAACTTACCCAATTCCCCGCCTTTGATAAATGGTTGCGAGTCCGTGTGTATGATATCTACATAAAGTGCGTCTGAAGGGTCCAAACGAATCATTGGATCAGTTTGGCTGAAATGTGGCTCGGCCGGATCCAATCCAGTTATTCGGCCTAAAGTTATACCGAAATTGGTCTGTAAAATGCTACCAACGTATCCGGACAGATGTGAACCCAAACTGTGACCAATTAGATGGACATTAGCTACGTTCAAGCCCAGTTCTTTCTAAATTATTAACCACCGCAAAATTTAATTAAAAAAAAAATTAATAGTTTTCGTGTGATCGTTAAAGTTTGATCACTAGAAAACTTACCCTTAAAGTATTGATGAGATGAGCGGTGATTCTTCCCACGAGTCGAATATTTGCTACCGCTTGAGTGTATGGCGGACTAGATCCACCTTCCCAGTCAATGAGAATTACATTGGCCTCGTTGCGGCTTAATATCTGGTTGCTGATCTCTTTTAACCACGATCGCTGTCCGCCTTCCAAGAACCCGTGCGTAACGAAGTAGGTAGGCATTGATGGTATGAGGTTAGATTCGTAGATTGAATTTGGGTCTTTGTGGTATAGCCATTGACACTCGTCTTTATTGGTTCGCGTGTGCAAACAGTACTGGGGGTTCACTTTTTCCGGATGTTCTGGAAACGCGTTCGCCGGTCGGTCTTCCCACAAACCGGTCACCGAAAAACAACCGTATTCGCCGTAGCATTTTACTCCGACATCTAAACACATCAAAATATTTAATTGTTATTTCATTAATTATTGTATGGTATGGTATAACCAAACCGAAATAATTGATCTTTGACAACGTCTATTCAGCGATTATGAGTCAAAGCAATAATTTCCTTTTGAATTGATGTAGTTATGTGGATATTTAAAAAATTATTTTTTTGGTTTTAATTTTATATTCGTTGTTCGAATCTTTACTTTTTCATTAAAAACAAAATCGCTTAGATAATTCGGTATTATAAAACGACTTAAAATGAATACATAAAAAATTGTACGTAATATATTTAAAAAAAAAATGTTCTTATCGAGGCTATTTTTATTTGAAAATACTAATATTAATATTTGCAGTGTTATACTTTTTAACAAAATCTCTTAATCTGTAAATCAGTCAACAATAGTAAAATAAATATAAATTTGCTGTTTGTCAGAACGAGTATTAAGTTTTTATTTGTTATTGTAGGAATATTATGCTGTAATAGTCCACAAGTACAATATTAGCTGATGTTTTTCATAGTAAAATAGCATTTTACTATTAGTAACCGAAGAGAACCTCAGAGATAAAAAGCAATAATTTTTTAGACTTTGTGCCATCACGTTAGGCTGGTAAACTTCCGCCATCTCATGCTACCGCCAAATGTACACGAAGGTATTACGAGGTTTAAATTTAAATCGTACGATAACACAGCACATTTATTATTAACACATTTTGTTCTCAGCAATTGAAATTCGATATGTCGTGACATTGCATAATTAAATTTCCCGTTATTTGCTGAAATCCTAATGGAACGCGTGAATTATAAACAATAAGTGTCTAAAAACTGTATTTGAGAACGCGCGGATCTTTTCTTTTTTTTTATCCGATAAGCCAATTTTATTATTTACCCGACGCGTTACTTGAAAATTGTTTATGGTCAAAGGCTAAAGTAGCGCCAAGACGAGCAGCACGGAACTCGTGATAACAGTGCGATTACACTAATCTATCGCTTGTTGGCAGCGAAAAATAAATTCCTAGTGAAATACTAAAATTACGCGCGTTTTTTTCCGCGTGCGTTCAAAACGTTTGAACAATTAACGGTGTTTAACTTGATCGAAACAGTAATTGTCATCGTTAATAACGTTTGTTGACAGGTATATTTTTAGACGTTCTTTCACCGCCGTGTCGTTCAATTAGACGGTACACAATTGGTACTTACTGTCGCCTTCCAACGTCACGTTGTTCGCGCTGTCGGTGTAGTTGGCCGGGAACGTGATGTTATCAGTCTGCGCCAAATAAAGCATCGTTTGCAGCAGCAGACTGCCCGTGTGATTGAACATGTTGAATTATTCGGTAATTTAATATTAAAAAATCGGACTGATTGAATATTTTTCCCGCGAATAACTTTGCACTAGCCACTCGGAGCCGGACGAATAAACATTTACACATTCAGAACATTTATGTTGTCAGGCAAACGAATTGCGTTCATTGCGACGTCACGTCGATGCGCCAAAGTTTATTTTCGAGCAGTTGTTTTATTTACTTTTCTAGAGAACAAATATTACACCGCACAATGGAAACGGCCAACGTTTGTAAGAGTGTTGTTGTAATTCTCTGCGATGGTGATCGCGCACCGGATGCTGAGCGCGGTCTGATCGACACGACGCGCGTTTTGTACGTTTTGACGGCTAAAAGCCCGACGATTACTTAATTGCAGCCGAGCAAAGTTCAGCAAATGACATGGTCAGTCGGCGCGCTGGCATCGATCGCGTCAAATGCCGCTGACGGTTTTGTTTGTTTTTTCAAAACGAGTGTTTTGAACAACATGTTGTTCTCGGTAGGCCAACACACTTCATGTGACGCTCCAACGTAACAACTGCAAGTGGTCGGCACTCGCACGAAAAACACAACCGGACAACAGTTAACCGCGTTTTACATGGGCGATTTGTTTGTCGGTAATGAATTCCTTGAAATTATAGTTCGGTTATTATTATTAAAATGGATTTCGTGCGACCACAAGGCAAAGTCCAACGAGTAATTGTACTTTATCGAACAATGTTGTTCTGTGTACTTTAAACCTTTTAAAAATCATCGAGTCGCTAAAATGTCCAATACTAGTGGTGCACTCGAGGGGAGGTGATATCGTCGCCATCGAACAGGCGCCATACATAAATACTTTAAATGTTTTTAACGCATCTTTTCCAATTATTGTACGACGACTAAGAAAAATAACTTATACATTAAGTTTATAAATAAAAAAAATTTATTGTGTAATTATAAGTCCATATTTTTCAATAAAACAGGTGACAACATTTTTGAAACGTTTTTTTTTCAAAACACCCTTGCCGAACAAACGTCGAAATCGGAATACTGTTATTATCTACTGTATTTTATAAAACCGAGAGGGAAGCATTTTATTAGACGAAATGCAAAAAAAAAAAAACGCGATCAAATCAGTAACATTGTTTGCGTACGCCATTTTCCAATGTTCGTATATTTCCTTCTTTTGACACACCAGAACTTATCCGTTCGTATATTAGGCAATTTCAAACAACATTTCATGAACTATTGGCACCGTTAGCATAAAAAAAAACAACCTCGAGAATTGTGACGATTTCGAAAAAAAAAATAATCATTCTGTACTATAAAGAATTTAAATTCATAAAATTTATAGGCCGTTAAGTGTTCAAACATTTCTTTTATTCTTTATCTAAATAATAAATCAATATGTAGTCATGTTACTTAGCTCACTAGTCAAGGCTTCGATCTAATTTAACTGCAGTAGAATCTCATGAATAAAAAAAAAAAAACAACAAACTTGAGCAAGGCCAACCTGATCCAGAAACTTTATTTAATTTTCTAAATTCGATGAAATCAACTACTATACAATAATGTACTTGACTGGATGTTTTAATTTTAATAATTAATCGGTTTTGTCACAGATGGTGACTTACGCTTAATTGATGTTAGTAAAAAAAGTCGGAAGATGTTATAACATTTTTTTAACGCTGTAGTTTTTTACAAAATCACTTAATACATTTTAATACTATATTGATAATATTAATGTATCGATTATCAATATTCTTTTGTTTAAAATTTCTTATAACCATTTATTATAATTATAATCTTTTATGGCAATGACATTTTTCAGTTATCAAATAACATTTTTTTTACCGATTATCTAATTTTTTTCGATAACTTGATTTTTTAATATATTCTTACGGCTAAACTATTTTATTTAAAGGTTTTTAAAGAAGTTGTTCACCTTTATTATTTACAAAACAAACGAAAAATTTAAAAATAATTTTATAATTTTTGTATAATTTCTTATCATTTTTTTTGTTTACAATATATTTATGTTATTTAATTAAAATTTACTCGTAGACGTAATATTACATATTTGAATGAAACCAAAATAATGATTCAGCGAAAATAGACGTAAATGCTGACGATTTGTGAATACCATTTAGAAAAATTATGTACTAAAAGTCATCCTTCAAATATAAAAAACATTGACGTCACGTTAGATCGGAAAATAGGTATATACTTTTTTNCCTTCAAATATAAAAAAAAACTTGACGTCACGTTAGATCGGAAAATAGGTATATACTTTTTTATCTGTGAATTTAATGAATCATTTACCGGAGTCTCAACTTGCGTTTCCTAATTACTGTACAATTTTATCAGTGACGTTATCCGTTATGAGATTCATTATTTAATCTTTTGTTACTATGGAATGTGTTGTACTAATATACTAATGAAATTATATCACATACGGATAAAATATATATTCTTAATACGAATTTTGATTTTAGTTTTTTGTGCGTATAATTATTTGCGGTGTAGCACATTTTACACAGATAATAATTTTATACATAGTAAATGAGTATTAAAAAAGCTACCGCATTCTTAGTATAGTCAGTGGCGGTCAAACGGGAGAAGTTTAGTTGGATGGATCCCCTCCTTTGTTGATATTTTTGACCAATTTATAAAAAAAAAAACAATATTTTGGACACTATATGAATATAATATTTAATTAAAGATTTATTGAACATAATAATATGAAAAGTGTATTTCATAAATATCGAATGTTTGATTCTAATTTTGGTGGTTATCTATATGTGTGTTAATTCAATGGGATACTATTTTTGTAAAGATTTTTCATCCCCTCCCACTAAAAATCATTTGACTGCCACTGGGTACATTTAATGTAAAAAAATAAATATTTGAATCTTTATATTCTATATACATAAGTACACATTCATTTATCACAGAGTTCAAATTTCGACTTGAAAAAATATGTACAATATTCTTACAATAATAATGCACAAGTTTTTAAATATTTGTATAACTAATAATATCTTTATAGTATAGTTGTTAATTTATGAATAAATAACTCAATCCGTTTGGGAAAGTAAATGCAAAAATAAATTAAAACTATAATTATTAGGAATACCGTTTTCCAACACATACATTGCGTGTTTATCAACATTTATACGAACTAATTATTAATTAGTTTGTATACTTGTAATATTTCAATTGTATGTGTTAGTGTTAGATAAATAAATAAAAAAATATTTTCTAAATAAATTATTCGTTATCTCGACTGTCCAAGTCTCCAATAAAAAATTTCTCTATTTCCTGCAAAGTCTTGTTTTCAGTTTCTGGCATACAAGCATATAAATACAGTGTTCCTATTAGAGTAATTGCACCATAAGCAACAAAGAGTCCTGGTAAAGTAAGCCAAGCTTGTGAATCTAAAAATGTTTTGGTGAATACAAACGACATCAAGAATGCCATCGCTGCTGTCAGTCCACTAGCAATTCCACGACCTCTGTTGGAAATAAAATTCAAAATTATTTTTAACAAATTTTAAATCACAATTTACGCAATTAGTTTGATTTAAATTTATGTTTTTTTGTTAAAATATTCAAGTATACTAAATTGCTTGTAAGTTATTAATGATATTTGTTTATTTATATAATATATCAATAATATATTGACATACTAAATCATATTGCATTAACACTGATTAGGTAATGACTGAATTAAAAAGGTTACTCGCACGATTTTTATAACCGATGAGTATGTATTTATAATTTTCAACATAATATTAGTTCAAAATCAATTTAATTTTTAAAACCAACGATAAAAACAAGGAATTGCATATGAATAAATAAATTTAAAAAAATTACTCTTATAGTTGAACATGCTAAGAGTTCGATTTGAAAAGTTCTTTTTAAGTTTGATATTTGAGCCCAACACAAAAGATTAGGTAATTGTCAGATAAATTTATATTTTCAATTTAAATATTAATACCTACGTACCTCGTATGTACGTACTAGTTAGTTTGTTAATATAACTTTATACATTTTAATTAAACTTCAAAAAAATATTTTAATAGAAATTTCGTGTTAATATATATTATAATAACACAACATTTTAAAATCTACGCCATAGTAATTTACAACTATATTAATTAAACTAAAATTTTGTGAGCATTTTAATAAAAATTATAAATTAACAATTATTTATAATTAAAATTTTTTTTATCCGTTTAAACTTGTTATCAATCATTCAATTTTTAATTTTTTAAATTTCAAAAATAATCATCATCTTACCCTTAAATCCCCATTTTTATTAGCCTATAAAAAATAGCAAAATAAAAGTATATTTAGTAATGAATACTATTCTAGGTCTTTTATTTATCAAAATTTATCTCTCTATTAACGTTTTACCAATTTTACTTATAATGGAAATTTAGTTTACTGTAGACTAACTTGGTTGGATATATTTCGCTAACCAACATCCATGGCATAGGGAAAACGCCATAACCGGAAAAGAAGAACAATGTGTTCAGTAGTATCATAGGTATCCATGAGTTCTCAAAAGAGAAATACTTGACTGTTATCATATAAAATCCAATGCCCAACATTGAAAGTGCACAAAGAGTCATGGACATTAAGGTTATTGAACGTTTGCCAAACTTAGCAACAGTAAAGACATTTAGAAGTGTTCCGATCAGTGTTAAAATTGACGTATAAACCTAAAATGCAAACAAAATAAATTATCGTTATGATTAATCTGAACATAAAGTTTTTTCTGAGAAAAATTTCTTAATAAATTAAAATTGTTTTATTAAATTTGCTACAAGACATCAATAATTAATAGGAAATAAATTGTAGATGTGTATATTAATTGTAACGTATCGAAGGTCATCTAAGCAACATAATAGTAGACGATACTGCTGTAGGGTTTTAGCAGTCAATACATATTTTATGCAACCGTGAAGAAGTCAATAAATTAATCATTTTTACCAAAGTCCAGTGAGCACGACATGGTAATCCAATTTCTTCGAAGACGGAAATCAAATAAGGTTTGGCAGGAATGAATGTTGCAAAGTTCCAAAAGAAAAAGAATAGCATGATGAATATGAATGGCCGGTTGAGTTCTGAAGACCAGATTTGTTTTAATGCGTCCGTCCATGGCATAATTTTTTTTATTTCGAAGTTTGGATCTCCTAAAAGTAAAAAAAAAAAAAGTAATTGTTTGATCATTGATAAAAGTACACGTATAGTTGAAATGGAACTTTAAAATTTTAAAATTAACCAGTTCCACTCGAATTTTAAATACAAATGGAAATCTTGTCTTACAACACAATGGAAATTGTATTGCTTGTAATGGCTAAAAATAATTAGATTTTTACCAATGGTTGCATCTTCAGTCGTGTTAATCTGCAAGTACTTTACATAAGATAGCCGTCTTTGATCGCAACCGCAGTCACCATATGCTTCTGGGTCTGCACACTTATTGTACCCCGCGTACATGGACATGTCAGAGAATTCTTCTTCTACTTCATCTGTATTCACACAGCCTCTTAGATAAGCCAACGACTTTTTTGCTTCACTGGATCTATTTCTCGATAATAACCAAATTGGAGATTCAGTTGTCTGAAAACAAATGAAATTGTAAATAATTATCCTTATAGAATTGGATGACAAGAGTAAAGGTAGTTAAATCTTAAGAGAAATGTGTCAAGTATATGTCGTGGAGCAATTTTACACTCACCAGTAAGGTAATAGCGACGAAGGAAATGATTGGTACTGACATATTAAGCATTGCTATGGTTCGCCATTGGATGTTTGTGGACATCAGATAAGCTATAAAAGAGCCCAACATGATCGTAAATGTGGACACTGATGACAACGGCCCTCTTAGTTTGGGCTCGATGGTTTCGCCGACATATGTAAGAATTGGCGCTTCGCTTAAGCCCATGCTGAGTCCTAGTGCTACACACGATATGTACAAATCAAACGGCGTAGTGGCTTTCCATAGTACGTACCAGCCTATTAGCTGAGGAACACTAACGGCGGCCATGCACCACTTGCGACCAATGATTTCTTGTAGCAGACCCGATAGCAGGCCGCCTGTGGGATGGCATACTAATAATACGCTACCATACCATGATGCTTCGCTCACAGATAATATAACAGCGTTATCACTATCCTTTTCATCATTAGTTGATAATAACGATCCGATGACAACTGTGGGTATGGCGAGAGACATGCCAAATCCAAGCATAATCACATTTTGCACGATAATCGTGCTTATCTGAAATTAATCATAAAAAATGTAACTATAATTGACAGTATTGATTGAAATACGAAAAACAAATGTCACTTTGGTTAATTATTTTGAAAAATGAGAAAATAGATTGTGACAAACAGTAAAAGTAAATGAGCATTTACACATTTGAATTTCTCTGCCAAAGAAATAGTTGCGCAAATTATTAAAATAATTTAAAGGTACGAATAAAAAAAAAATCAACGAACAAAATTTATAATTTTGTAAAATAAAGTTTATTTATTTATTTCAAAAAAAATAATAAATATTATAGTAATCTTAATAAGGCTATCCCTAAATTATACTTTGTAACAAATTTTGTTTTTGTCACAGTGATAACGGATAAATTCAATTAAAAATAATTATCCTATTTGAAGCCATTTTTGATTATAATTATAATAATAAAAATGTTAGCAATGGTTTTCAGTGCATAATTTTCTCCTTAGGCGTGAACATGTTTACAAATCATTGCGGTTGTAAATCAATGCCATTAATCACATACGTTCGCTTTATGAGGTCTATACAACTCTAGTTTCTTTAATAATTGTATTGATGCTGAAAAAATGTCCTTGAAGTTTAGTAGTCTTCCTACTTTCTATATCAATGTTTTAGTAACGTTTAATCTAAGAACTTTGCTAATTGACGTCAAATGTAAAATATTGAATTAAAGAGTTGACTAAAAACTGTATATTTGATCGCTTCGGACTAAAATAGTAGTGTTTATTGATAGCCGAATTTAACATATAAAATTAGTAACAAAGTTTTGTTTATGAGCATATAAAATACAGGAAAAAAATTATTAGAAAAGAAATTTTTACTTTCGATAGTTAATTTGACGTTTTCAAGTTCAAGGATGCCACTAGCCTGTAGCAACGATATATTAATTTTGAGAAGTCTTTTAGTATACTTAGGAATAAATTATAATAGTTTAAATTTAATTATGTTATTGTTAAAGAATTACTCATTTTAGGAAGTGATTGTCAAGCATTCGTATTACATATGTATTACATATGTCAATTTTTTTTTTCAATTTTTTAAAGTTATTAACCGCAGAGTCAATTATTGTCATAGTTTTCTTTATTTTGGCTTTCATTAAAAATAAATTAAGTATTTTGTTCTTGTGAGTACTAACACGTTGTTAATTGCCAGTTAATTTATAGGAATATGTCGAAATTTTAAATAGTTTCAAAATATTTTTTTTCCATTATATAAAAATAAAAACCTTAAGATTATATTAATTTTTGAGTTTATATTCTATGCTAAATTTATAGTTATTGATAGCACAATAATAAACTAGAAAATAATTAATTTAATAACAATTGATTTATATCAAAATTTGATTAAAAACAAAAAAATCAAGTAAATAAGTATACATACTTGAGCAAATGAAGACCTGAGAGAGTTATACTCAGATTTGTTTAACTCTGCANTGACCTGAGTGAGTTATACTCAGATTTGTTTAACTCTGCATCAACCTTTGGTGACGCAATATCTTCCATTTTTTATAAATAAATAATGCTAACTGAACAAAACGTTATATAGTAAGGATATTTTATTTCACAAAAACTATTTTAATATTCATTGTAGTTTTAATTGAAAAAAGTTATTCCAGGTTATGTAGCTACAGAGTTCGCTATGTATCTGTTACCGAACTACGGCCAGCAATGAATTGATTGCACGTCTTTTCTTGCACCGCAACTGTTGCGATGAGATAGATCAAGGTGTTTCGGGTGGTCGTCAATGACCTTAAGTAGGATAGTTAAAGCTATACAAATTAATATCGCATCAATATATTCATTTAAATAATGCCTTATATGCTAGTTAAATATGAAATGTTCTAATTATTTCAACATACAGTAGAACTTTCATGAATGTTCNCTAATTATTTCAACATACAGTGGAACTTTCATGAATGTTCAACTTAAAAAAAGGATTTTTATGCCGCATTTATAAAATATTAAAACGGTTGTTTGAAAAAAATAAACCATTATAATTTTTATTCTATTTTACTTCACAAATTTTAGAAAACAACTATCTTATTTAGTAAAAGATTATATTGTTGTTACCCAATGTTTTAGCTATAAAGAGAAACTGATAAGTATTGATTATACTATAATGCGTATTTATTGTGGTTGTCATAAAATTTTTTAAGTCTAACTGGAGCGATGTTGTTGATCAATTTATGGAAAGAACCCAAGTTATATTTAATTGAAGTCGTTTTCTTTAAAAATTGATAAAATTCCTCTAATTTTTTTTATTATGGAAATTTGCCAAAAATTTAGTATCGTGTAAACCAGAAATTTTTTTTTGCTACTTGAAATTGATATAAATTTTTTAAAAAATCATGGACATTTACCAAATTCATATCAACAATGAGCTTTCTTTTGATATGTGTTTTATAAAAATCCAATTAATAATCTTAGTTAAAAAACAGATTGAACGGATCACCCACGTACACTAAAACACAATTTATGTGGCAACTTTTAACCTATATGAAATTTAAGATTTTAAAACGTATTAAAAGTTAAAAAATGTGAATCAATCAATGGTTTATTATATGAAATCAGCCAATAAAGAAGAAAAATGCACAATTTTTTCTAATTATTGTCTACTAATTGATTTTTTATGCAAATAAACAGTCTAAAATAGAGATTAATCTATTTTTTGAAGCGTTTTATGATAGTTATATAAATTACTGTCTAATGACAAATCTATTCTTGTCCCAACTATACGGTTTTTTTGTTTTTAATTTATTAGTAAATATACTTAAAAGGAGTTTAGAATAGGCAATAATATTTCTTATAATACTATTAATTATTTTATTATACTATATTTATAAATTCTTTTTCGTTATTTTCAATGTAGTAGTTATTTTCTATATATTAGCATAAAAACAGTAATGTTATGGATTTATAAATCCCTAACGCGTACACTTTTAAAAGAGTACAGGATGTATTTGATATGAGGGTAGTCAGCTCTCTTTCTCCAAAAAGGATATATTGTTATCTTGACTGTTAAATCTATAATCATTTTTTTATTTTATTTTAATAATGAAATTTTGATTTTTTCGGTTTCATAAAAAGTAATTCTTCTTTTTTCTTTTTTTCTCGTTTTTATTCCAACTACTAGGGGTAGGCCACCCCTATCTTTAACTTCCACTTGACATGATCTCCCATATCATCTTTGCACACATCAACAGTCATTATTGCATTCAATAACATCCCTCCATTTCTTTTTTTGTTTTCCTTAACCTCTTCGTTCTTTAATATTCATCTTCATAATTGTTCATACAGCTGCTGATCCCTCTCTCCTCATAATATGACCAAAACATTTAAGTCTATTTTTTCTCATATTATCTATGATTAACTCTATATCTATGCACTCTTTTATATGATCATTTCTTATCATATTTTTTCATTCATCCATCTAAGCATTCTTATGTCTATTATACTCATTCTCTGCTTTATTCTCTTGTGAACTGTCCAACACTCTGAATTATACATAATAGTTGGTTTCACTACTACTTTGACCGTTCTTTTACACAACTAATCGTAAATACTTAAAACTTTCTATCTCTCCTATCACGTCCTCACTTATTGCTACTAATTTCCTCATTTCAACTACCTCGTGTTCTCCTTTGCCAAACTTGTACTCTATATAATCTGTCTTTCTTATTCTTAATCATTTTCTTTAAGAGCTCATCTCCACATCTCTAGACTTTGATTAATTTCCTCACTATTTTCACTTTTAATACTATATCATCCGCAAATAACATGCACCACCGAACCTCCTTATATTTCTCTAGCAATTTTTTTTTCATCACAAAAAATAGTAAGAAAGAGCTTAAAGAAGAATCTTGGTGAACTCCTATACTTCTATCCTAAAATCTTCTGTTACTTCGCCTACACTTTTAACTCTGGTACATAAGCCAATGTATATATCCTCTATTAAATTAATGTACCTTTTTAATATTTTTTTCTCATTAATTCCCACTTCAAAATCTCTCTCGGTACTTAATCATTTGCTTTCTCCAAACCTATAAATAACATACACAGCTTTTTCTTCTTTTCTATTAATTATCTTACACAAAAAGTAGCTCTATCATTGTCTTTCCAGGCAAAAAACCAATTGGTTCTTTATAAAAAGTAATTACAAATGTATAAGAAAATTTTTAATTTTTCAATATTTATCTCAACTTTTATAAACATTTGAAAATTAAAAATAATTTTTTAATTCTTATGAATTTCACTAAATAATTTACAAATTCGGAATTGTTATGTTTAAAAATTAAAAAATTTTGAAATCACAATGAGAGTTAAAAAAAAATTGTGGTATTATGGTGACAATAGAGGCTGGTGAAATGCTACTTTATATCTTCTCATGTTTAATTTTATTAAATTCTAATATAAAAAATTCTTAATATTTATAAAAAAAATTAATTATATATTTTTAAAACATTATATTATTTACATTTACACAAAACATCTAAATAAAATAAAAATATTAATATATAAATTTAAAATTATAATTTGTAATATTTTTAATATCCCTTTAAAATATGTCATATAAAGAGGGTCTGTTTATTTTTATCTCTGGACATTTATGAACCTCTCTACTCTTCCGGTTCTAGTATAAAAGTGCTAAAATCTATTAAAATATTGATTAAAAAGTTGTTATCGACTTGTCATTTTCTTATTTTTAAATTAATTAAACATATATGTTCTTTTTTAAACAACTTAAGTTGTTATTATTTTAAAGGGGTGGGGGGTGGATAGGATCATTTTTTTTAATTTCAGTACATAGTATACTATTAACTTCCGAAAAAAAATTATACTTTTAATGATATTACGTGTACTAATAATGAAATTCAAAACATTTGTGTCAACATTTAAATATGCTATGAGCAATTAAAATTCCGTTAAATTACAGAGCTTTCTCGAATTTTTGAACTTAAATCTATTATCGTTGGTGTATTTTATTTAATATAAATAATATATTTAAATATTATAAAATTTTTTATATTTAGATGTTAGAAATGAACAGGGTAAAATAAATTAATTTAAATTTAGAATTTTTATAAATTGTTTTAAGATCTGAAATATAAAGATATTTATTAAAAAAATTAATAAAAAAACCCTAAAAAAAGTAGACAAAAGGGGATATCTGATACTAAAATGCCATGTGGAAGTTATGACAGGTAACGTATCGGATAAAATAGAACATAGGGGTTACACTTAATGAGTATTTAAAAACCTAAATAACACAGGAAGTTGATAATTGGGTAGCTGAACATTTACTGACCTTTAGTCACATAAACTAATATAAATTAATTAAATAATTACAGAAATCTTAATTTAAAAAAGAAATTTAACATTCTTATGAATAAAAAAGTTTATCTAAATGGGATTATTAAAAAGTGAGTTTATTATCGAAAAATAATGTCAAAATCGAACAGATGATGACGTCATAGGGGTATATATAGATTGTTTTTCTTAATAAAGGTACTAATGTTTAGCACTGATAGTGATAACATAGTTGTTGAGATACGTATAACGGTATAAATATATTTTTAAGATTTTTAATGGTGTTTAAAAAAATATTCAGCTGAATACAACTAATATTTCTTGTATTGAAGATTAATTTTTTTATAATAGTCTAATGTTAAGCTACACGTCAGTATTATTAAATTGTTGATTCAATTTTTTTAAAGGACGCACTTTAAAAAAGCAAAAACATATATTATTGATAAATAAACGATAAATCTATTGTGCTTAAATATACATTTACCTAGAGAGAATTACAATTTGTTCAAACTAAAAAATAAATGCTGTGTTATTTTATAGTTAATTTTTTAAATATAAAAAGATTTAAACGAAAATCAATTTCATTATTTTCTAAAAATTAGACTGTGTATTTCTTTCTTAAGTATTTACTATGTATTTGCAAAGTATTATTTTGGTTTACCCACTATACTTTTTGGTTGGAACAGAGGTAAGATACAATTATATTGAGCGTTCAATACTTAAATTGTATAATTTGTCTTATTTGCAGTGTTGGACTCAACTCAGATCATCTTTTTTTTTGTGATTTATTATTTAAAAAATCAAATTTCGAACAGAGTGATTTAAATGAATATTTGAAAGAAACATTTAAAATTGAGAATAAACTAAATCTTGAAATAAACGGTATATTACATTAATTGGTTTAAACTCATCCGAACAATTTCACGCCTAATTCAGAGATAATATATACAGAATGATTTGCTCATTGTGTCTTACGCAATGTTCTCAAAAAGATACATAGAATATATAATTTTTTCTGATCAGAAATTATTAGTACCTACATACTTTAATTAAGACAAAACAATCATCTCTTCCTTTCTTTATAAATTTTGTCATATTTAGTTTTTTTTTAATGAAACATATATTTAAATAGCTTAGAAATAAGAAACAAATTTTGAACCAGTATTTCGGAAGTTATTAACATTCAAAAATAAAGAATGGAGTTGAAGAGCAATTCTGTTTATTTTCACCTCTAAACATTTCGACATCGCACAACTCCTCCTCCTGTCATGATGTAAAAATAATTATATCTTATAAAATAATGTTACAAAAGTTATTATCAATAATTTATTTTCTTAATTAGATAATTTTTATCTAATTCTTTTTATTGTATTTTATAATCTAGTACAATGCATATGTTGTTATTAAGAAAAATAATTTAATGATATATTATTATGATTACATTAAACGACTCAAAATTTAATAATGGTAAAAATTTTGTGTTAAAATATTTAGTTTAAATATCCAGAAAATTTTTGATAGCTCAATAATTTATAGAAATTTTTGTGTTTTTCTCATAATTTTTACGTATAAAATATGTAAAATGAAATTATTAGTAAGAATAATACTACGCTCTATTCTTCACCAATTAATTATTTTTTACAAAAATTAACCATATAAAGTTTTTTTTCTTACATAATTAATAACTACAGTATTAACAAGTAATCTTATTATATAATAAAACAAGTAAAAAATGCTATCCGCCTATGACAACTATGCTATCGTCTATCGTTAAATCACAGTAACCAATATTCTTATCAAAATTGAATTTTTTACATAGTCCCAGAAATAATATCCTGCCTATTTTGTTTGTAATTATTCTGTAATATTAAACCAATTATTATAATTAGAATATTAATAATTATTGTGTATACCAGGGGCATATTTTTCCCCTTGAACCAGTGCTAACAATATTTTTTAGGCGGACTTCTAAGAAATATGGCTATAATGACCATTTTGTTGATCATCACTTTGATTTTTAGCAAAAAAATTCTATAACATGTTTACCAAAGTAAAAAATATTAAATACCCTCCCAAAATAATTTCTGAGTACGCCCAAGGGAAATTGTTACCTCAGTAACAAACGTCAACCTTATACCCAATACATTTTACTATTTCCTTTTTAAAATTTTTCTGATTTTAATAATTGAATTTTTAATATATTTTTCACGTGCATCATAATTAAACAATTATTTTGTATATTGGTTTTCAGGAATATAAAAAAAATTATTTAATGTTTTCAAATTAAAATTAAATGAAACATTTTTTAGGACCTGTTTGCATATATTATAAAGAAATTTTAGATTTTTTGGCAGGGATAAATAAAGATGGTGACAAAGATGTAATGGTAATTTAGTTTTTAATTAATTAAATTTAAATTTAATTTTAATTTTAATTTTTTATTTTTCTTTTGGGAAATAAATGTCGAATAATAAAAAAAAAAGAAATTTACTAAATTTGAGGTTTCAATGCTCACTAACAAATTAACTGAAGTTGATAAAAATATGGACGGTTTGTTTAATATTGATGAAGTGAGAAATTTTACTAATGATTTAATATTGAGGGGTGATCAAACAATTGCAGAAAAAATTTGCAAAGATATGGAATTAAAGTTCCATGTTATAAGTAACTATTTGAAAATTATCAGAATGACATAAAAAATTTTAACATAGTATATTATCATGTCAAATTATTATTTTTGTCTAGGAGAAATGACGGCTGCAAAGATTTTGTATAACGCTTTAATGAGAATGCCTAATATTGAATTTGATGAAAATAATTTGATTAAATTTAAGAATGAACAAATATTTCTTAAAGAAAAATAATTTTGCTGATTCAATGAAAATGATTCATAATGTGATATTGATTTATTTATTTTTTATTCAATTTTAAAACTATTATATAGATTAAATTCATTTAAATAAGAATAATAAATTTTAGCTTTTATACTTATTATATATTTTATCTTAGATATATAGAATAATATACATAATTACCTAAACATCATGGAAGATAGTATTTCGTTTTTTTTATTTAATAGATAATTTATTAATTGACGTTAAAAGAGATGGCCAATGGTAATCTGAATTTAATTTGATTTCCCAAAAGTTATTTAAAAAGTTATATTAAGTGTATTTAGTATATGTATTTTGTGAATTTTTATAAATCGCCCTTACTATAAAAAAATTACGTTACTCAATTTTTTGAAAGTTTTCAAGACAAATAGTAAATTAGTAATATCAATATTGAATATCAAGTTATGATACTAATCAATAGACCTTTTTGTAGTGAAAAATGTATTATTTTTGATTGTCAAAAGTTTTGTTATTACCAGCGTAAGCACAACAATGGCGATACTACTTAACTGAAATTAAATGATGTGTTGTAGTTTCAATGCATTTGACATGAGTTAAATTTCTTTTCACGCATTATCTTCAAACGTTTAGTATACTTTTTTTTTTTAGAAGTTATTAGTTTCCAATCCACTTAAATTAACACAAATAAATATTGTGTTTATCTCTTTTCTTTTCCTTTAAAATTGCAATAACTTAACATTTTTAAATAGAACAATACATGTTTAAATGATTGAAAAACAAAAAGATGATCTAACTAAAAAATAACTGGTGGTTAATAATTTTTGAACATTTATGAGTTAATTCAATTTAACTTTTTTGTTTTTAATCCACTTATTGTCCGGTGACTTTTTTATAATTAAACCCCTCACATAAGTGTTGGTTACCCAATATTTCTTGACTACTAGGTGTCTATGAGGGTGGCGACTCCGTAATATATTGCGTGGCCCAAATCATTACCTCTTAAGAAATAAAATAATCTAACATATTTTATTATCACAGCTGTGTATAAGTGTTATTTTATTATACGAAACAAGAATTACATTAAGACATGTAAACTTAATAGCAATACATAAAAAATATAAATAAATTTATGTGTTATAAAAATACTAAATAATTTAAAAATTCAACAAATGTAGTAATTTAATAAAAATATAAAAATTATTATTTTACATTAAAAATAAAAAATTTGGTGTGAATGTTAAAACATATACATCAAAGGAACATAATTATTGAAAGGCTTGTTTTATTGTCTCTTAAAACATGAGAAAAACAACAAATTTGTTGTATTTGTTCACATAATATTATAATTATTGGTGACATATTATAAGTGATGTAAAAAAAATTGCGTTAAATAAAGATGTTTTTACTGACTTCACAAGCCCTTCAAAGTACAGCATGAATATGCATCAACTTTTGAACTTTCAAACTTCAAAAGTTCTGAAACAATGCGACTTTCCAAAACATGTCCTTCAGTAATGACTAGATATCCAGTTACCCTGTATGGTACAGTGTTCAACTTATTATTTAAAAAATTCTTCAATTTCTTTTAATGTTTTATTTTCAGTTTCCGGTAAGAAAAAATAAAAATAAATCAATCCAATCAATCCTCCCGCTCCAAAAAAGATAAACGTATTGTAAAATCCTACTAAGTGTTCAAAATCTTGATAAAATTTAGTGAAAAAGAAAGTAAAGACAAATGACAATACTGAACACACGCTACAAGTTATGTTTTTAGTCCTGAAACAGTTATACATAAAAAATTGTAAGCAAAAATTAAAATAGAAATTATTAAATTTTTAAGCGATTTTTTAAAATGTGATTTATATTTTATATATTTAATTATTTCATATTTATTGGAAAATTCAACAAAAACAATTATTCATCTTGTTTACTTACTTGATGGGAAAAACTTCGCCTAAAAGTATCCATGCAATAGGCATAACTCCTAGGGACGATGCAAGAGTTGTTGTCAGATACAATACTAATATTGACCAAGAAAATGATTCATTTGAGGAATCGCGGTAGATACCGAGAAATCCAATTGATATGTAACATATTGAGCAAATGGTTATTGTTGATAGTGTGAGAAACCGTTTTCCAAGTCTTCCTACTAAGAATATCGTCAATATTCCAGCAAAAACTCCCAGAAGCATTGAAAATGACTGTTACAAAACCAACCAAACATTAGTTTTCATGTAATAATATTAGAGTTAAAAGTTTAATTATAGTAATTATGTATTATTGTCGTTTATAATGGTCGGGAGTGGCGTATTATTTGTAACAACTTTATTTTTTAAGGTTTTCATAGAGAAGCTGTGACAAAATGTTTTGTAAAATAATGTGATGAATTACTCAATTTTTTTTTNTTTGTAAAATAATGTGATGAATTACTCAATTTGTTTTTGTAATTATTATACATTATTATACATTTTTATTCATTTTTACCATTTGTTTTATAGATAACAAATTCAGTGACGAACAATGATAAAAATAAACATTATATAGAATAATTAATTTTTCATGAACCATTTAAATAGTTGAAAAATAAAGTTTTAAGGATTTATTTTCTTATCCATGTTTCTCTCAATTGATCAATTATGTGTTTTTTATGTTCATATTTTATACCTTATAGAGGTGTCAACTTTATATTTTTGAATGACAACATACATAATTAACTAGTCTATATAATAAATAACGATTTAATTATAAAATTTCTGGACAATAACAACTCGTTAGTTCTTAATAAAATAAAACATACTATTGTCCATTCCACGTTAACAGGAGCACCAAATCTAGTGAATACTTCTATTAAGTATGGCGAATACGGTACTCCAGAAAGTAAGTTTGAAAAGAAGAAGTAGAATACTAGAAGACGAAATGGTTTGATCACATCGGGTTGTATCAGTTGTCGCCAGACCGAGCCAAGATTTTCTGTTTCATTTCCGTCAACTAAATTGTATAAAATTAACGATAGTTTATTTTTTATTTCAATAATAGCTTAAGCTTTAATCAGAATTTCTTACCAGCTTCGATCGTATAAATAACCATTTCATTAAATTCGCTCACACATTTATCGTGGGATATCCATCCTCTTAATTTTCCTAAATTTTTCTGGGCTTTATTGTGCTTCCCTTTAGCTAATAACCAGATAGGCGAATCCGGCGTCTAAATTATTGAATATTTGTTAAAAACTCATGTGATTTTTTTTTATTTAATAATTACCATTAGCAGAACTATTATAGTCAAAACTGGTACTACGGTTGTAAGTAGTACGGTTTGTCTCCATTGCATGGTTATTGCATAAATCACGGTTACTATCAACGAACCAAAAAAATAGAATACATTTGTAGCTGAAGTTAATGCACCCCTTAACTTGGGTTCACATACTTCACTCAGATAGGAAGTACTAGGTCCACCAGCTAAACCTATGCTTAATCCAGTTAGTACCGAGCATATGTATAAAGTTTCAACATCTTTTGCATAATAGTACAGGACGATGGCCAATAAGTATGGAACGTTATACAATATCATGCATCTCTTATGTCCCAGACGTCGGAGTAATAGTGACGAGACAAAGCTTCCGAGCGGAGAGCACAAGTATAATAGACTACCTGAGAATACACTTGGGTTAATAAAAAAAAATACACATTCGAAAGCGATCGTACTAACCAAACCACGAAGCTTCAGTACTTGACATAACTAGAGAATCTTTACAATTTGTAAGATCAGGTGTCTCAAGAGAACCTATTATAACAGTGGGCATCATCATTTGACATCCAAGTCCAATTTGCAAAAAACAAGCTCCTAATATAGCAAAACACTGAAAGAAATAAAAGAGAAATTTAAATAAACTTACAAAAATTTGGTTATGCGTAAAGCAACATTTTATTTTACTAACAACTATGCGCGTAGACTTGAAAAAAAAATCTCATAACTCGATCAAATAACAACAGATTTCAATAAAATTTTCAGGATACTTTTCAAATGTCTCTATAGACAGGTCTGGTAAAAAATTCAGATTTAAAATAAAAAAATGATCGCAGAAATGAGCGTATTTGATAACGTTTTTAAACGCTCAAGGTGTACTAAAAAAATTGTCTCGCGAATAATTCACTAAGAATAACTTCGTAGAGTTATTAAATTAAAAAAAAAAAAAAATTGAAAATCGAATATTATTGATCCTTTAATCAAAATCATAGAAATAATTTGACTTTTCAGTTAAAATTATATTAATAATTTTACCCTTACAAGTTTTTAACCTTACAAGTGTAACTAGAATTATTGACCAATAAGAATTCATATTTTATCTATGAATTTAATTAAATGTATACTGTTTGGCTTCTTGTATCTACATATAAAGTGAGGGCTTCTTTAAAAGAATTCGACTTGAAGTTAATTTTTTTGTTTTATTACCTTTTATTGATGTTATAAAAAAGAAAATTATTTATTATNGTTATTTTTTTTTTGTTTTATTACCTTTTATTGATGTTATAAAAAAGAAAATTATTTATAATGAATTACTTAAAAATAATGATACTCAGAAATCTTTGGAAAGTATCATTTAAGGATCATCGTCAAATTTTTTTATAAAAAAAATGTAAAAGAATTTGATTTAATTAATACTTATAATGCCTGTAAAAAAATATGACCTTTATGAAGCATAGAATCAGAGCAAATAATATGTTCAATAAGTGATGTAAATTGCATTAATTCACATTTTAAAAAATGCATAGGTAATAACAGATGATATAACCATCTAATATTTTACAAGTATTAATTAAAGAAAATAATCTTATCATTTTTATTATTTATTAATAAAGCAAAGTATTACTTTATATAATGTGATTAAAGATAACTCTAAAATATAATTTACTGCACGAAAATTTTTTTTTAATTAAAAATATACATGTGGTTTTTTTAACCAAATATTTAAGTTTATTTAAAATACTCTCATTTTACTATATTAAGTATTGCAAAAAGATACTTTGAAGAGTAAAAATCAAAATAAATTTTTGACATTTATTTAGATGATTAGATTATTGATTTTTAACTATTCGATCGATTAAATTATATTTAGACATATATTATGACTAACTTGTGCAAATGTAGATTTAATACCATACTGATAGTTATTATTTTGCTCTTGTTCATTGTAATCCATAATTATGTTATTTCCTTTTTTCATCTGTAAGTAATATAGAAATTATTTGTAAAATATATAAATTCAATCTAAAAGCAATACTTTTTTATATAGTAAAGAACAAAATAATTTTTTCATTTATCACATGTTAATATTTAAATTAAAGTAGATGTTTATTTTATTAATATGATTTATTCATTCTATTTATTAAAATTCTTAAATATATCAATGTAATAAACATTTACAGTCTTAAAATCAAACAATTAAGTTTTATATAATTCATAAAGTATACATTTTAGGCAAATTTAGCTGCAGATTNTTTACAGTCTTAAAATCAAACAATTAAGTTTTATATAATTCATAAAGTATAAATTTTAGGCAAATTTAGCTGCAAATTAGAAGAGTAAAGGACAAAAATTATTTTAGTATGATAGGTAAAGATTTAATCATCGAGGTTATTTTACACATTTATTGGTTTAAATTTTAACATTTTTTCATTGATAAAATTATTTTAATCAAAGTTCAATATATTTATTGTATATGTCATGAACAATAAAAAATATACATATATACGTATATACAATAAAATTAAATCATAATAATAAAATAAATAATAATCAATAAACATCATGATAAATATCTGATACATCAATTACGTTTCTAGATTTTAGGGAAACTTTGTACTCAAATAAAAGTAAATTATGAAATTATTTAATTTTTATAAATTGGAAAATATCTCATTTCCCCAATTATATTTGCTAACTTCTCTTATTTTATGATTGTATAAGTATTTTAAAAAATTATTTTTTAATTAAAATTTAAATCTAGACAACAGATATAGACAAATAAATTTATATCAAAATTAAATTTCATTTAGATGTAATCTTGTTTACCAAACAACATAAATGAAATCTATTTATTTTTAATGCAATTACATTAAAGTATAATTAATGTTTTTTATAAATTAAAATATGGTTTAAAAAATATACAATTTTAAAGACAATTAATAATTTACGATAAAAAATTCCATAAATAAAATTTGAATATGTTCTAATTTTGGCAATAAAAATTTGTTAATTTGCAAATTTTCATATTAAGTTAATTTAATTTTTTTTTAATTTCTTACCATATTGAAACTTAAGTGTTATTTCGTTTTATTTTGTATATATTTAATATGCAAAGAATCATCCAGCTGTAGTGGGCGCATGGTAATTACATACTGACATTTGATTGAAAAGTTCGCGTAGAATTTTTTCACCAAAAACAAAAGATGTAATAATGACGTAATAAAGTGTATTGATTTCTAAGACATAAACATTAAATTTGATCTTGTTGTTCATAAATTTCGATATTTGTGTAAATTATCAGAAAAAAATATAGTAACACAGTTAAATACATCCGCTTATGAGAAAAGTGAAATGAGATGTAAATTAATTAAGTATATCTTTAAAAATTTTAACAATAAAAACTTAAATACTACGTCGGATATCTCATGAACACAAAAAATTGCATCAGTATATTATTCTCCCGGAGATCTCTAGACTCAATGTGCTATTGTAGTGCGTAAATCATTTCATAATTAAACATTAATCTTAAATAAATTCGATTGAATCTTATCGTTTCTTTAGAATTCTGTAGTAACATCTATTTAATGAGGCTACATTGATAAAGCAAACTATTAACGCAAACATAAATTAATATTATTCGAATTATTCATTATTTTCATCAAGTTAAAACATGAATCCCCGGTGAGTAATTAAGGAATATTCAATATCTAACTAATCAAAATTAACATTTATTATATCTTTGCAGTTTCAAAGTAGGCTTGTTGGGTTTTTTTCTGTTAAACCGGATGAACTTAAATGATTTTATTATGATTATTTATAGTTATAAATCTGATATACTTAAACTAAGGTATACGAGGGAATGAAAAAGTATTTCATAAATATCATTTGCAACACAATATAGATAATTCATAATAAATTATAATTGAAAATCAAACTAATTTGAATGTTTAAATTAAATAATTATGTTCTAATTATAAATATTATTAATAGTTCCTGATAAACTGAATAATTAACTAAAAAAATTATGAATGTACCAGTGCGAATGAAAATTTAGCCATTTATTTAAAAAAATTGATGTTTAGAATACTTAAAACTAATAGTTAAAGTCGAAGAAAATTTTTTTAATTTTAGAAACCATAATTAGTATTCATTAATTATATATTATACTCAAGTAATATTGTATCAATAGTAGTAATAAATATGGCTGTTATGAAACAATTACGTGATATTTACATGCAATTGTTATTATTATCGGAATTTTATACAGTGCTGCACTATAATTTTTAATCAAAAAGGTTTACCCATACTTAAATTTTCAAGTCAAATAATTTTTAATGTACCATGATACATTAAGGTGTTTAATAAATTCAAAATTTAGTACAATTTAATATCGATTAAATAAGTTCGACATAGAGTTCTTTTAAACCAACAGTAAATTATTATTTTGTTTTTTATCTTTTAAATATATCCATAGAGATTATTATATAATTAAAACAGGCAAAAATTTTATATCAGTTTTCATAAATTTGTTCAATTATGATTACAAAAACAGATTATACGTCCTATTATTATTTTCTTTTTTATTGAAATGTTAGTAAATAATGTATTACGAAAGTCTTTTGTTTAGAATTGGTCAAGTATTATTGACGGGCATTTATGATGTTGTAATATATTTCAATTAAAGTAAAACAGAAAAGTAAAGTACAAGGAAAATAATCACCGCAAATCAAAGTTATTCACTAGTATTTAAAATTATTACAATTATTGTAGAGTAGTTTTGTAACAGCTTCAGCACAACTTCTGAAACTCACATTGTTAACCATTTGTAGATATCTAAACATACAGTGGTAGCTATGGACTTAGATTATATGGTCATCTTGTACCGACGAGTTGTTATAATTCTGAGTTAAGAAATGTTTTTCAATTAGGTATCAAAAATTGTACTAAGGAAATTGACAAAGATACATGGTGTTTTATAAAAAATAATTACATCATGGCTCATGGACAAATGTATTTAGCTAATTCCATAGTTATGAAAAATATAGTTGAACGGGGAGAGGAAAGCAGCAATACAAACACAGTAAATTTGATCAACGAAAAAACAAATAATTATAAAATATTTTTTTCTAATACAAAAGAATATCTTGAAACATTTAATTCGTTAATTCACGAATTTATGAATAAAAAACAGGTCAAAGAACAAACTAGTAAACAATGTTTACTACATGATTCAACAAGAAGTCATAATAAAAAATTTGTTTTATGTTTACAATTGCTAATGAAAAAACGTTTGCCTTATATGCAAATTGGTAGTGAAATAAAGTTTCAGTATTTGAATGATAACCCCTGTGATCTTGTCGGTAAAATTATAAATATTCCTCAAAAAAATATCATTGATGTAGAACTTGATCAGCCACTAGAAGTAGAAAAAGGCTCGAAATTAATTATCTTGAGGCCATGGAACAATAGAATATATGTTCAAATGTTTACGGCGTTAACTAGATTCGCCGAAAAAATGGATTGTATGTCACATGATCTACGGTCTATTCTTTTAGGTCATTATATTCGTAGTTCATTATACAATCATGAAATATTAGAAGATTGTCAGGCACCTGGTCTACCCATTCCAAATTATTTACAAAAAATTGCAATAAAGAATGCTATTCGTGAAACATTGTCACTTATCCAAGGACCATCACTTACTGGCAAAACCACTCTGTGTGCAATAATTGCATACCATCTATCAAAATTTGGTTCGGTATTGTTATGTGCACCAACCAAAAAGGCTGTCGATTACTTAACAGATATTGTAGCAAAATCAGGCGTGCGTGTGGTAAGAATGGGCACTCTTAAGATGGCTGGTTGTAAGTCTTCAGATTTGCTTCTAAGTAATAAAATAAAAGAACTGAATGGCCATAGTGAGTTCAAAAAATTACAGATGATCAAAGAAAAATTGAATAAGCTTAACGAACAAGACGAAATTACATACAAACGACTTAAAAAACTTGCAGAAGTTGAATGTTTGAAGTTTTCTCAAGTAGTCTGTACAACATGTGACTTTGCTGGGGATTCTCGTCTAGCTGAATTTAAATTCCGGGCGGTAATTATTGATAGAAGTACACAAACTAATGAACCTAATTGTTTAATACCAATGATTACTGGTGCAGAACAAGTAGTACTTACAGGAGATAATATTAAAAAAAGATCATTGAGTACAAGGAGACAAAATGAATTTAACCGATCACTTTTTGAACGACTTTTGGAATTAGGTGTACCGTTAATGCGTCTTAAAATTCGATATTTTAAGAATTCTTGAAAAACGTTGAGGACAGTTATAAAAAAAATTACATTAATCTTACGAATACTTAATCCAAGTATTAAATTAAATGAAATCTATTCCCATTTTAATAAAGATTGATTTAGATGAACATTTAACGATAAATTATTTTCCAAGTGAACCTTTGTTGATATTAATTATAAAATACATGCCTTATTTATTTTTAGTTTATTTGAGTTCGATGATTTTTATCAACAGACCATTCAAGCATTCATTATGTGTTGAATTTGATTTATCTAAATAAGCATTGTAACTTTTTATGCTTATTGTATATGAAAAAGTTCTATCGTGTACATAGTTGCAATTTTTATTAAATAATTCAATATCGATGGAGATAAGTAAGGTTAAGTATTTTGATTATATTATTGTTAATTCATATAAATTTCAACATACTACAAAACTACTTTTTTTTAATTCGACATTAGGATTTAAAAATTATATTTTAAACATTTCTAAAATATAGATGTATCACAACATCTATAAAATTGTTTATAGAAAAAGAGAAAAAATAATAATAAATTTACTTTAACTTTACTTTAACGAACTCTGTAATTTAAATTGGTACTGTTAAATGATATAATGAATATTAAAAAATAAAACACTTAAATAAAATTAATCATTTCTTTTTGCGTTCAAGTTATTATTACCGCAACGAAAACAGTTAACTCTTTTGACGACATCTACTACTGTTGTTTTACTCATTCATAATATCAGTAATGTATTAGCTAAGTATGGAGAACTTATTCAATGCCAATGTAAATTAAAAAAAAAACATCTGTTCGTGTTTGACTGTCTATGGTGAATTTATATAAATATTTCCTCCCTCCTTGTTATTTGTCCAGCTTTAATTAGATACACGCACGCACATTCACATTTAAAGCCACCTTGGACGGTATCCATAGAACCACCAAGTATAGTTTTGACGTATAACACAACCAAACAGTCAAACAGATACCAATCAGTACATGGCGTTGTTGTTTAACGACTGTTTTGTTATTTTTTTTCAACGCGATGTCGTCACTCATCACGTGTTAAAATCCATAGAAAATGTATTGAACGTCTAAAGAACCAAATCCACAAACATATTATTTTTATTAGATATGATAATTGGTTATCTAGTTTTATATTTGCGCCAGTAAAAATGATCTGCAGTTTGTTTATTAAATTCTGGGCAATTTTTTTATTGACGTTCAACTTTCATGCAGTCGCAGAATATAACAATACTACAAAGACACTTCATCATAATAAACATTATCGTTTCAATTCTTTAAGATTAATTCATGCAGTATGTATAATAATATAAATTAAAATAATATTTCTTTAGTATAACACTTAAGTTTGCATTAATTTTATATTTTTTTAATAAACAAAATACAGTTTAACTACATTTTTATCGATATATTAATTATATATATATTAATATATATATATTAATAATTTGGTTAATTATTAATGATGTTTTCAAAATAAATTACTTTCAATTAATAATATTCTCTTATTGATATAAAATAAATTAAAATAGTAG
This sequence comes from Daktulosphaira vitifoliae, assembly GCF_025091365.1. NCBI lineage: Eukaryota > Metazoa > Arthropoda > Insecta > Hemiptera > Phylloxeridae > Daktulosphaira > Daktulosphaira vitifoliae. Next base: position 35,691,784 of record NW_026099574.1, read on the forward strand.
GTAATAAATGATTTAGTACTATTATATTAAGAATTTTAGTAATCTGTATCAATGGCGGGAATTTTGAAAACATTCTAGATATTCTCTACGATTTTTTTTTAATTATTTAAATTAACATTCTAACATAAATGTTTAAATGTTGATGTATTAAAAAAAAATTTTTGTAAAGCTTAGTTAATTTAAATAATGAAAATAAATTCGTTTTATGGGGTAAGAAACTTTTTCTATTAAGTAAGTCATTGGAATACAAGAAATTCTGACTAATATATGATTTAGTTGTCCAATAAAATAAAACAATATGTTATTAAGTATAGACTAAAACTAGAAGTTACTAGTTTTAGACATGTCTTTTTTAAATTTAAATTAACTTAAAAATTTTTGTTTTGTTTAAATTTCATTTATAAGTATTACAGAATATGTGATAAAAATATATATTTATATGTATATGGACGATTTCATTTATGTATGATCAGTTAAGAGTTTACTTTTCAAATTTTTATTAATTTATATTTTGATATTACACTTATAAAGTTAACAAATATTTGTCTTCTAGAAAATTTAATTTAATAATAATGTAAAAATATTTATAATTAACTACTAACACAAACATTTAAATTTATTACGAAATGTTGAAAATTTGAATTTCCCAGTGAATGAATTGGAATCAAAGTTAATGATATTAAATCAAAATTTGTGATAATGCTGTTGGACTTGAAGTAAATACCTTTTATTGTTTTAAAAAATACTAGGAATTAAAGTTTCTATCAGATTAGAATTTTTTTTAGTTAAAAACTCAGTGGTGTTTGTTTACTGGTAGTGTTCATTTATCAGTGTTTTTACCTTTTATAAAAAATATTTAAATCATTACCTGCTATATAATCTTTTCATAAATGTAACAATTAAAACAAAATGTTTTATATACAACTAAAAAGGAAAAAATCCAAGAAAAATTTAAAAATATCATATGGTGGCCAACAAGTTTCAAGTTTAACTCTGATTTTGGGACTTGCCAATGTTAATAAATATTTGAAAGCCTAACATTTTAATTATTAAAAACTAATAACTTTTCCTTTTACTTTTATTAAGAGAATATGTACAATCAATAAAATTTAATTCAATTACAATGAGTAAATTAATTAACTAATAGGACAAAGAAAATATGAAGAGAATGCGGCCTATTGGCTATATCTCTGAAATTAATACTTTAATGAAAAAATCATACACTTAATTAGTGTGAAATAACATAAAAAATAAATCAGAAAATGATTTATTTAGCTACTCTGTATTGTGTTTTATAGAAAATTGTAAATGATACTCTCTAAGATTTTTTTTTTTTTTCAAACAATTAAGGTTACAGTNAACAATATAATTCAGTTTATAATTACTTGATGCGCTCTGTAGTAAAAAGTTTATCCTTTCATTCATATAATGAATGTTCATACTAAGTAGGTTAAAATGTGTTTTATCGGCATGTCAATTTATTCTAAAATAACCTGTAAAGGTGAATAATCTTTGTATTTCTAAGCAAGAACTAAACGTTATATTTAACATAATTCAATTACATTTCGTAGTTTGCACATTGATAAAGTGATTTAATAATACACAAACGAAAAATATAATGTTATAAATAGTATTTTTGCTATCAGATTTTTATGGATAAGTGCACTGTTTATTAATTATATCTCAACATTTTTTAAAATTATAATACCACCTTTAAGATAATAGTAAAGGATTAGCCGGTGAAACTGTTAAATCATAAAAAAACGTATAGTCATTTTTAAAATGTAGTATTGCATACTGAAAAACTACCAAATTAAAAAAAAAATTCTAGTGATTATTAAATCAATTGTTAATAAAATATTTCTATTAATACATTAGTTATATTTGTTTTAATACATAAAATAATTAATTTTTTCAGATATTTAGACATGGAGAAAGAACGCCGGCCGATACATACCCAACTGATCCTTATGTTAATTACAAGTGGGAACCATATGGATGGGGGCAATTAACAAATGTAAATTAACAATTCTGGATCTTAAACTTGGACTTAAAATTAACATATAATTTCTTTAGATCGGTAAACGCAATCAATATGAAATCGGGAGATTTATTCGAAAAAGGTACAGTGGATTTTTAGATTTGTTGTACTCTCCGGATAAAGTAACATTTTGGAGTACTGATGTTGATAGGACTAAAATGAGCGCTCAACTTGTTGCAGCAGCTTTGTATAAGCCGATCGGAAATCAAAAATGGAATAAACATCTCGAATGGCAACCTATTCCTATTCACACTGAAAAGTTAAACAATGACCAAGTAAAATATTAAAACGTTATAATTTAATTAATAAGTATATTTGTTACAAGTGTAATTAGTCATTCATAGGTATTAAATTATTTCACTTAATTATAGCTATTATTGGTTCGAAAATCGTGTCCAAGATATTACGAAGAGAGACAAGCTATAATGAATTTATCATCAATTCAGCGAGAACTGCTTAGTTATCAAAACATTTATGACTACTTGACTGAAAATACAGGACTGAAAGTGCAAGATCCTGATGATGTTCAATCGATTTATAGTACGTTAAAAGCGGAAGTACGTTATTTTAATGAAGCAAATAGAAATGCTAATTTACAGTTAAATTAATTTGTTTATAGTCGGATTATGGCCTTGAACTACCTCCATGGACATCTAAGGTTTATCCCAGTCAACTGACACAAATCACTTCTAGAAGTTTTATACTTAACGCGTTCAATGATCAAATGAAAAAAATTAAAGGAGGTAAATGCTACGAATTCAGTTGGTCAATACATTTTTTATGATTCCAACCTAAACATTTTTTTAGGTCCGTTGCTTAAAAAAATTTTAGAAGATAGTAAAACCAAAATGATTAATAATTCAATTAATCAACTATACGTTTACGCTGGTCATGATTCGACCTTGTCCAATCTTTTAATAGCATTAGGAGTGTGGGAAGAACAAATTCCAACATATAATATGTTAGCTTTACTAGAACTCCATGAGACGTCAAAAGGAAAGTTTTACTTTAAGGTATATAAAAATATTTTGAAACTAAACATAAATTCTTCAACTATAGTAAACTCTGTTGAGAAATTTAAATTAAACTATTGAAAACAACTGGGAATTAAAGAGGATTTATAGGCACAAATTTTACACTTAGAAAATTTAATAAAAAATATTAGATTTCTCAACGTGTTTTATTTGTTATTTGATTCTAGACCAAAGTTTTTAATATTCACGTTAAATGAAAAATGATTTTAGGTAATAAGATATCTGATCTTACTGTTGTCAAATAAAGTAGGATTCCCCTGTTCAATAATATTCGTATATACCTTGATTTAGGAACAGCTTCGATTGAATTTGTTTCAGAGTCGTAAAAACTCATTTATTTTTATTATATGTTTTTGTGTCTCCTAAAAAGTTTTTAAAATTGGAGGTATTTGGTTACAGCAGCAGGGCTTTCAATTACTTTGTTTAGGATACTAATAACCAAATTATTTCTTATGATTTGTTTAAATTTAGGTTCTATTACGAAATAACACACAAATGAAACCTTACAAATTGTCTATATTGGGCTGCAAAGGATCTGGTTGTACTTTTAAACACGTCGAATCAATAACGAAACATGTAATACCAGTTGATTTAGACGAAGAGTGTAAATGTACGACACAGCATTGTTTAAATTTAAAAATCAAAGAAGCTGGGCCTTAAATAATTTGACTGGGAAAAAAACTTAGTTCTAAGGATTTAAGATTTTCAATTAATGAGTTTGTTCGGTTTTGTCCATCATTAGTTAGATAATACTAATGTATAGACAGTTTGTATGCTACTGTTCACGTGCTCAGTAAATTTTAATCTGTGGCTTTGGAATCTTACATTTTTAATCATATTTTTCTATGTGTAAGTTGCACTATATAAACACATTAAAAATTTGACTTTTAAATGAATTGTTTCAATTTTACTTATATACTTTAAATAATAATTCATATGTACCTTAATTGCTGTCAAAAGAGTTGAGCTCAATATTCTCAGAAAATTAATTATAAATTATATTTTTATATATTTGTTCTTCATTGTAAATAACGTATTATATAATAACAACAATAAATAACAATTAAATTAAAAATGAATAAAAGGGGACATAAATTATAAATATAGAATGTATAAAATTACATCATTTATAATCGTATAAAAAAACACAAACAATTTATGTACTTATTAAATTAATTAATCCTAATATTTTAAATAGTTAAAATGATTTTGTTGTAAAAATATAATTTTAAGTGGAAAAAATTGATTTAATATTTTTATACATCAAAATAATTATTTAGATTGTCATGATTTTTATGACAGTTTTGTTTATACAGTTAAAAAATAATAATTATATTATTATTAAAGTTTCAAAAAATAATATTCTTTTTTTTTTATCAAGTTGCAAATTAAAATGTTATTTAAAAATGTTAAGAAGAAAAAGAAGAAACGATTAACAATTAAATAGATAAAAAGAAATTCTCGGAATTTAAAAATTGTTTAAATATCGTGTACCAATAATACTCAATAAATATTAATAATAAACTTTTCCCTTAAGCTTGAATTTAATTTCAAATTATGTCATAAGTAAACCTGAAATGTCATAAATGTTTATCATTAAAAAATTATTCTACAAAATAAGAATCTCGTTTCAACTCACTGGCAATCGCAGCAGTAAGTAAAGTAGTAACAGTTCCTCCGACAAAAGCCCTAAATATGTTTTTAACAATCGACGTTTGTTGAGAAGGTGCTAATGTTGTTAAAGTAGCAATCATTGAACCCATAGATCCAGGATTAGCAAAACTACATAATGCAAAAGTTGCTATAATTTCAGATTTTGGCTGTAAAAAAAAATTGAGCCTTCATATATATTTATTTGTAACTAGTAATAATATTTTTGATTCTTTTTATCGAGTAAAACTATGAACAAAAATCGAATTTTTACTTACGCTTAATTTATGTTCAGTTTTAAGCGAGCCCAATTTTTTGTATGCTATAAATTCATTAGTAGTTATTTTCAATCCTATTAGTTTTGCTACTGTTTCACATTCATCAAATTCAGTACCCAAAACCCAAGCAATTGGAATTAGCGTTTTTCCTAAAATATACTAAAAAAAAAAGTTAAAGTTTTATAAGGTTAATACAATGCATTAAATTTTTTAATTACATATAGTAACGATAAACCGAAAGAGTTGCAGAAATTCATTGAATACTATTGTTCATATTGAAAAAGTAATGTCCATACTTCTTCAGAGAATTATAATTATTTTTGTTCAAATTCTCAGAATTCGAAGTTTTAACTACTTTTGATTTATGTATACACATTTATAATATTGTTAGTTAATTAAAATTAAATAATAATTATTAGTAAGACTCATAAGGTTTATAAAATACCTTATCAATTTATTTTTTCTATTATGACGCAATTGTCGGTAACATTGAGTTAGACTGATTTTCATGAACACATAAGTTCATGAATAAAATAAATCTAAAGTACAATATAAACCTAAATACTAATAAATATTTGTTTAAATAATTTGGATGTTACTAATATTGACATATATTGCTGTTATATTATAAAGCGTACTAATATAATTAAATTTATGTTTACAAATTTTTAAACTGTGTTTTATTACTTTTTGGCCACTTTAATAATATTTAAATATTTATGTGCAAAAATTTCGTGTAACGTTTTATTATTTGTCCATGAAAATTCTCAGATCACACTGGACTGATTTAATGATAAAAAATCCGATTTTAATCTATTTAAATCTATTGATGAAGAGGTTATCCCCATTTAAGGGGAACGAGGGAAATTTTTGAGAGTAATGTCTTCGACTAGATACGATTTGTGATCTTTTGACGTATTGTTGAAAGAAATCGGTTCGGCGAGAGCTGAGAAAAAGTGGTAACAGACACAAAAAAAAAAAAAATAATAA
>NW_026099574.1:35697814-35707601 GCF_025091365.1 Daktulosphaira vitifoliae
AAAAAAAAAAAAAAATAATAAAAAAAAATACAAAAAAAAAGAATATCGAAGTTAAAGTCAAAATTACACTATTGTAAAAAAAAGCACTATTAAAAATTTTTTTCTGCAAGTTAAAAATGATGTAGTTGTTTTTAAACATTGATTTAAATAGAATATATTAGGATAATAACATTTTTTTTTTGGTATTCATTTTGTGAAAATCCGATGAAAAATCCAAGTGCAGGAGGTATTTAAATGAGATCACCAACGCAGGTCTAATTTAATTTTCAACTCAATTTTTAAAAATTTTCCGGAAGGTCTGACAATTATTAACCTATATAAAATTAAAATTTGAAGTGTACTATAATATTACAAAACAAAATTGTCCCAACTATAATTCTACTATGAGAAATCGGTTGTCAAAGCAAAAAATATAAATTGGCTTCTTAATTAATACTATTTAATTAGAATTTTTAAAAGCCATAGAAAAACAAAAATTTCTAGAAACCATAGAAATACAAAAATTTTAATAAGCCAAAGAAATTTAAAACGTTAAGAAGCTTAAGAAATGCATAAATAATATTACGAATCAAAACGTGATATAGCCTTATTAATGAACGGACTAGAAATTTATACAGAATGTTCATCTAATTATGTATTACGTAATATGTTCAGATGTATAAGATAAATAATAATTTTTTTTTCAGAAGTTAGTTAGTATCCTAAACACTTAAACTAACAGAATAATTATAATTCTATTTTTTCTTTCACCTTAAAATTGTATCATCTTTAGTGCATTTAAATGGATAAATGCATATTTAATTTGCTTATAAACGAAAAGAGGACCAGTGCAGAACATTTTTTGAACCAGTATTCTAGAATTTATGAACTTTTTTATGCTATGAAAGAAGTAGTAGTGCTTAAATGCTTAGTGAAAAAAGAAGCAGATCCATGTTACACTTCCAATCATTTTATTGAAGCACTGATAACTTCCAAAATAATGGTTCAATAGTTGTTTTCGTCCAGTCATTTTATTAGTTAGATCATTTTCTAATTTTTAAGATAGTTAAATGTTGAAGAATAAACTGTTAATTATTAATATATATAAAGCGTGAATATTTGGCTAATTTAAGGTGCAAGTTTTTACTAATTAACACGCTTATATTAGTTTCATCTGTATGTATGTTTTTATGATAGTTTTTAACTCTTTACACGCCACGTGTATTTTACTCGTGTATCCCGTCGTCTATGGCCTTGAGACTAAACTGTCGTAACGAATTTACCCCACCCCGTTCACCACACGACGGTCACACTGTTCCTGTATAATTTTATTTTTGTTTTTCGTACCCGTACACACGTGCGTATCGTCAATATCATATATATATATAAACAAATTTTTATTGTTTATAATTAGATATAAACATTTAAAGATTCAACTTTTTTTGAGTTCATATACATGTGTAATATATAAGTGATCGCAAATACAGATAGAAAATTGGTTTTTTATGACGATATTCGCAGGCATATAGCCTTTATTATCAATGGTAGAAGACACACTGTTGTGAGTTTATAAACACACTAACTAGCAATACAGAAATTATATCTATTGATAGTCATATTTGACAATAAACACTTCGTGACTGTGACAGCAATGTCATAAAAAACTAAAAAGTGAAAAATAAATAATTTTTAAAATAAGCTTGAAACAATAATGAACGAAAATACAAGTATTATTGTGAAAAAAAGGGTGGTGGATTAGTGCCATATTTTTCGTATATTAAGTGCCCGACTCTTTTTTTCACAATAATACTAGTATTTTTGTTCATTATTGTTTTAAACTTATTTTAAAAATTATTTTTAACTTTATGTTAATTTAATTATGTTTATTTATTCAATTTTTTTTCATAAAAAAGTCTTTTTTTTTTTTTTTAATTTTTGAAGTTAAAAATAGAAGATTTATCTTCTACTTTCCCACGAATCTTAGGGAAAGTAATTAGATTCATTAATCTCATGGTTAAGTTAAATTAATAAAATGTTTGTAAGCTGTGCTACCATTATAAAATTTTACAAGTATACTTAAAATTATATATCATTTTATACTAAGAAAAATTGATTTCATCGTTTGATATTATTGGTAAATAATAGTCTTAATGTATAGTATAGTATTTATACTATTTAATCCTAAATTTATTACTTGAGTCGGATTTAATTCTACTGGTATATAAACTATGTATTACATTAAAATAGTTTAATTACTTCATTCATTAATGTATTTTATTATAACAATATTACTTTACAACTGATATGCTTTGATATACAAAAATTAATGAAAAGAAACAGAAATAATCGATGTACATACCTCAAAATTAAATTCTTCAAATCCAACTAATATCCCTAACCATGATAGTAGAGCGTTTATAAAAGCGACAAATGATACAAAAGCAATAATATTGGCAATAATTGCTGACACCATTTGTACTGCAAATTGTGCACCGCGGCACGCTGCATCTACAACGTTGCATCCGTTTTTTTCTCTACAAATTGAGTCAATCTTTAAACATTATGTGTTAATAATGTTACCAAGGTCTTAATAAAAATTATATCTAATGACTATAACTATTTGAAAGTTTGAGCTTATTATTGAACATAACAAATATACCAAAAACACTCGTCCAGGTTTTATTATATTTAGATGAAAATCTACAGGTTTCAAAAATTATCTTTTAAATTAAATTAAAACATTTTTATTCTACTTTATTTTTTACATTAGGAATATTCTATTTAATAGTTTAAAATATTGCAAATGTCATGATCATCAACGCTGGGGCTAAAAAAATGTTTTGCGCGTTAAGCTACGAAATTTTTAGCATATGATCTTACATTTACTAACTTAATAAAAGAAAATAAGCCTTTTATTAGTTTTAAATCATGAATAATAGTATATATGTAAGCAATTTTTAATGAAAGACGAGATAGATGTTATAACAAAGTTAATACTAGAAATCAATTTAAGATTTAGCTTTTTTTGATAGTAATTGAAATCACTATTTTCGTCAACTTAACTAGAGCGCATATTTTTGAGGGGCTATGTTCAATTTTCCCCATTCTTAAAGTTATGTTAATATAAGGCGATTGTTGAACTAAGGCACACGCAATATCTTATTTTCATCACAAGGCATTAATGAATCGCTCCACATTTTCCAGTGTATTATAAAAATGTTGATAACTTCCGAAATACTAGTTCAAGAAATGCTATCGTCCACTTATTTTCTTAGATAGATAATTTTCTAATTTTCATGTTGGTTCAACATATGTTTTCATTTGAGAAACTTAAATGAATAAAATTTTAAGGGAAAAGATAGGGATAGGACCAATTTTTTTTTCTGGAAATTATAGAACATAGGATTCTATTCGCTATTGAAAAGAAAAAATTATATTATGTTTTACCTTTATAACGATACTACGTGAGTCATAGTTAATCAATCGCACTGTATAGTAGTAATACACACATATTTTCTAAATTTTTAGTAGGGTTAGTTGTTAGACTAGGGGATAGGTCCTCAAGCCAACTGTTATCTTAAACCAAAGGCTAACCTTAAAATAATGCCTGCATATTTTTTAACACAAACTCACATGCTGGGGGCCGTAATTTCTTGATTTTTTGTGAAAGGTTCCTCTGTTTCTGGGAAAATAAGTTTCGAGAAAGATAAAGCTGTTGGAGCAGACATTATAGCTGCAGTAATTATATAGGAAGCATCAATTCCAAATGAAGTGTAAGCAGCAAACACAGTACCTAAAAATTTAGATGTGTTTAATTTCATAATAATTATAATTTGGTATTACAAAAATAAAAAAAATTGAAATAAAGACCAATCTTGTAATATAAATTATTACGGGACGAGAAAAAATTCATAAATGTAATAGTCATTTATATTTTGTTCATTTCACTCTCAATTAACATTTTCATTAATAATTTACTTAAAAATCGTAATGAATATCCTTAAGATAATAAACTATATACACATATTCAACACATTTTTTTCTTGTGTTTGGCGTAATTTTAAGACATAGTTAAATTTGATGGTATCTACCATGCAAAATTAATTATTACCTGCAACTGTAGAAAATCCGCCCATCATTACTGCATGCATTTCTGATTCAGTGAGTGTACTTAAATAAGGTTTTATGATTATTGGAGCTTCCGTCTTTAAACCATTTTGAATATGAAAAACAGAAACATTATAAATGACTGTTTATGAAACTAATTGTTTTCATCATGAATCTTCGAGGATAGTTGCATAGTAAATAAGTATTATTTAACTGCTTTTAGAAATATCAGTTTTTGCACAGTATATATTTAAAATGTTTGAAAATATACTGAACCACATTTCATATAAAGTAAAAGTATTAAAAGATAGCTTGAATGAATTTTATGAAAATATATAGAAAAATAATGTTTTATCTAACAAAAATGTATTCATTTGACAATTTATAGTTTTATCTGTATAATTAGGTTAAACAACAACAGGAAAGTCGCAAATCAAAAATATTACCCCTTATGCTAGTACATTATACAATTAACTTTATTTATTGATATGTACGTTATACATTTTATTGTTCAAAGTAAACATCAAATATTTATACAAACTTGTTTATTTAATAAAAACTTCTAAATTATTTTGTGTAACAGTTTTGAAATAATTATCCTTTTCAATTATATTAAATATTGTGTATACTCCAAGAAATTGAGATAATCAAATTTATTTGAAAATAGAACACGTTAATCCTAAAATAAGGTCACGTGTTCTATTCATGTGGAATGCGTTTTATTAAATATTATTTGTCAATTTGAAGAGCAACTGCATTATTTGCGGTTTATTGCTTCATTGTAGTAAATTTCCATTAAATATTTTACAGAGGTATCATTTGTATGTGCATAACTATTTTTTTTTTACTGCGAGTGACTTGCATAAAACTATTTGCATTGATTTAATAAATATTTTAAAAGCTCTTAATATTCTATTGAATAGTATTACCCTAAGATTAATTAACTATTACGTAAATCAGTTAACATATTGTATAAACATACAACACAAAATAAATGATATACTAATTGAATTGTACCAGTATCATTTCATAATATTTTCAATAAATAAGAGCTTGGAAAACCATTAGTACTTTGTGTGGTTCACTACATTAAAAATAATATATAATGAAAGAAATGATTTTTTAAGAAAGATATATATGCGTTTTATATGTTTAAATTAATTTTAATAGAATGTTCTCACCATGCCTAAAAACACACTAGCACATGCGTTTACTGATTCAGCAGGTGTCGTACCAAGTAATTTTTGTAAAACCCAACCGAGCCTTAAGACGACAACTTGGATAATACCATAATAAAATAAAATTTCAATAACAAAACACATGAAAAATATCACCGATAATACCTAGAATAAAAATTAAAAATATAAAATATTATGATCATTAAAAATATAAGTCTATGCAAAATATCTACTTTAAATGCAAACACTGCAAAAACTTTGATTAGTTCTTCTCCATAAGTGACTTCTGCGCCTATGTAAGCATAAGAAAAAAAATTGTCAACTAAACGGCCTACAACTTGAATAACATATTTTCCTGATGACCATCTTATTGTTAAAAGGCCAATGGCAATTTGCAGAGCAAGGCCAGAAACCACTGTGTTCCAATTGACATGACTTGGATGTTTTGATAATGCATATCCGGCTGCGATGAATGAACATATGCCAAATATGGGCAAAAGTCTTTGTCGATTATTTTGTGTATCAATAGCTATGTACACAAAAAAACAAGCGAAAAATATACCAAGAGTAATTGATCTAAAAAAATATATAAATACATTTGTGTTATTAACCTCATTGAATAATTTTCAAAACTGAAATTCTATTCATAATAATAATCATGTATCATATTTTTGTAGGACTTTTTCACTACTTCGTATTTCAATTAATTATTTATCTTACAAATATATTGTAATTAAAGTTCAATATTTTGAAAAACGATGATTAGATATAAGTTTATATAAAATGGAATAGATAAGTTAATTTGTGTTTACTCAATGATACTTTATAATTTATTAAAATAACATTTAATTGAAATATTTTTCTAATTTAAGTTAATTTTTAATAATTAAATTAATCAATCGATTAATTAATATTTGTTAGAAATTGCGAGCTATTTAAAAATCTAAAAAATCAACACATTTTTAAGATAATAAAAGATTTGCTGACGATAATTAAATTTGCAATATAAAAATCACATTAATTTGCACATTTAATTGAACTTTGTGTAATAAAAGGAAATGTATTTGGTACCTTGTATGTTGTAATATTGTAAATTGGTTTAAGTAGGTGAAGTCACACTTAACATATTTTATAATGAATTTTAGAAACTTATAACCATAATACAATGACGATATAATCAATAGTAAACCTAATCCATTTTCCCAATCAATATCATGTGCGCCTGTTTACAGTAAAAATAATTTATTGTTTTAAATTTTTTTTTTAAACATATGCTTACCTGTTGTGTACCAATGACTTATAGCCGCCGCAATATAAATTATAGCTAAAGTATGAAATAATAACGCCAAAGTAAAACTGTTATTAGTTTTACTTATATTAAATTTGGATAAACACTGCTTAGCTTTTTTTCTTTTCACGGGTTCGTTATTTGGTTGTGCATTCTAAAAGACGGGTAATGATAAATTAATTAGGATCAAAAAATAGTAGTAATATTTAAAAGTTATTCAAGTTCTTTTCTTTTTTTTTTATAATTGTACAAAGTTGAATTATGATAAATTTTGTTTTCTCTAAATTAATTTATTTAAAACTATCAATAGAGATTTTAAAAGTGACAGTACAATTTAAACAGTTAGATTTACAAAAATAAACTTTAAAAAGTGTCAAATTAAAGCAAACAAATTTACCATGTGAAAAAGTTATATAGTAATTGTGTTCAATTTATAAATTATTATAATATTATATATATAATATTATTATTAAATAAAGTGAAATTCGTTTGATATTAAAAAAAAGAATTATGTACTCACAAGCGTATTTAGATTTATAGAAATGCTTTGAGTTGTGCCATTACTAAATTCTTCAGCTGATTTGTCATTTTCCATAGTTACTGACATTGGTATTAAGTTAAAAGTCAATGATATCAATAAGCCGAAAAATCAGTTCAGTCTAACAGCAATGAGTATGACAAACATAAAAATGAAGGTCAGCAACTTTTTTGAGAGTCATAAAATAACTGTCATTAATTTTGATTTGATAATTTGTTTTTTAAATAAATAATGCTGTGATCATTTTTGTAAAAATCACGGAGAAAAGTTAAACTGGCACTAAATTGTTCATATTATCACAGTATTATACTTTTGTTACTATTATATGAGTGTTAACATTGAAATATAATTAGTGTTAGACAAATACTTCAAGTTACACAAGATTCGATTGTAATGATAATGCAGGTACTGCAAAAAATATATTTCAAGTACATATATTAGGAATTATAGAATATCTATTAGTAGTTAAATTTTACACTTACTTCAAAGCAATTATTTAAATGTTGGTGAGAATTTGTTTATTCTGTCAAAAAAATGATATTTATAAAAAAATGTTTATTTAAACACAACATCAACAGTAGTCGTAGTTCTTGTGTTAAAATGATTAATGTCAACCTGAAAACATTAATTTTAGTTAAGCAAATGAAAAAATATTGATGAGTTTATGACACAAATTTTTAAATATGTATTTCTTATTAATTATATATTGTTAATAAGAGTGTATACAAATAAGTTAGTTTTAGTAAGTTAATATAAAAATTTCATTTACTATTGTAAAAGTCTGTGATATAGTTAAGGACTTTGTATTTTTTAAATGTTGAATGACTTTTTTTATGACTAAAATAAAAAAAAAAGAATCTATTCATTTTTTTAAAAACTGTTTTTAATAGTGTAGTTTTATAGTAAATATTTATTTGATCAAAAAGTAAAATAGAATTGTAATTTTTTTTCAATTTCTATGTAGTCTTTTAATTTAGCTGGAAATTAGCTCATTTGCATCGTGTTACTCGAAAGTTTGGACCTTACTTTTAATGCAATAAAATAAAAAAAGTATTCTCATTAAAATTAATACATCAAAAATAATAATAATAACATTGAAATTTAAAATAAACTGTTGCTAATAAAAAACGTAGAAATTACTAATTAAAAATGTTATGAGTTTATACATATTTGTATTTTTTTTTTAAATACGTTTAGCTCTTTCTTTTTTAACTTAATTTTTGGTTTTGAAAAACTCTTTCTAACAAAATAATATAAGCTTAGAGCTAGTTAAAAAAAAAACTTGCACAGTGGTGATGTGGCATAGTTAGTTCAAGTATAATATCTAACATTGATTAAAATCGCTATCATAAAAAACGCTTCGATGCAAATCTGTAGATAGTGTTTAATTTTAAAAAAATGGTGGATTATTCCAAAAGTTATATGATTTACTATTTTATTATTTATATTCTGATTACAAGTTTTATGACTTGTAAGTGTAATATATGAATAAATATATAAATATAGAAAGGGAAATGGTTTTATTAAAAAAAAAAGTATGTCGAATGAAAGAGGTATATAAATAGATAATTTATCATAAAAAAATTGTATTGATCTATATATTTTTAAAAAAGTTATAGAGTTATAAAGTTCAAAATATAAAAAAGAATTCTTTTACAAAAATCGTATTTTTTTTTATTAACTTTGATATCTGTTTTCATCATGAAGACAAAACAAAGTCAGAAATTGTTTTCCATAATAAAGTATATTACATTAGCTTTAATTTAAGATATATATAAAAGTGTTAGACTATCCGGAACACTTTCAAAAGTTAATTTGAAAAAGTTAATTTTTTGTGATAAAGTTGTCATTTTAAATCCTCACCTGTGGGCAGATTTATAAAAAAATATATACCAAATGATAGGTAAAGACATCAAGCATCATTAAAAAAATTATATTGATTTGTTTACTTTTGAAAAAGTTATGGCAGTATTAAGTAAAAAAATTGAAAAAATGTCAAAAATTAACAATTTTTAAATTTGTAATTTTTTTGGAGATTTTCCCCATTTACGGGAAACGAGGGAAATTTTTGAGAGTAATGTCTTCGACTAGATACGATTTGTGATCTTTTGACGTATTGTTGAAAGAAATCGGTTCGGTGAGAGCTGAGAAAAAGTGGTAACACACACAAAAAAAAAACACATCAAAGTAAAATTACTACCTTCTCAGCTTCGCATTGNCACACAAAAAAAAAACACATCAAAGTAAAATTACTACCTTCTCAGCTTCGCATTGAAGCTAAAATTAAGCAATAATGTTTTTTTAAGAAATAAATAAAATTGTTGGTTATGTTCAAGTTTATGTACAAATAATATTACAATATTTATACTCTTAGTTCATTGAAATCATTGTAATCGCTAAATTAAAGATTTAAAATGAAAGCGAATTATTCGTTAAGAGATGTTATTGTTTTTACTCTAATTTTTTGTAAACACAATGATAGGGATATTGGAAAAATGGGCAAACCGGTTTCTGACCAGCGTGTAAAAAATTATCAAAGATGTGTCATGAAATTTTTCTTGGAAATTTCTCTATGAATAATCATACAATTTGTTTTTAGTTACATGAATATTTTTCAACATAAATTACTAAAACAAGTTGTTATATTTGAATTTTAACTCTCTATGTTGAGAAATCATAAAATATTGTGAATGAAAG
>NW_026099574.1:35707701-35751323 GCF_025091365.1 Daktulosphaira vitifoliae
AACCACCAAGTATAGTTTTGACGTATAACACAACCAAACAGTCAAACAGATACCAATCAGTACATGGCGTTGTTGTTTAACGACTGTTTTGTTATTTTTTTTCAACGCGATGTCGTCACTCATCACGTGTTAAAATCCATAGAAAATGTATTGAACGTCTAAAGAACTAAATCCACAAACATATTATTTTTATTAGATATGATAATTGGTTATCTAGTTTTATATTTGCGCCAGTAAAAATGATCTGCAGTTTGTTTATCAAATTCTGGGCAATTTTTTTATTGACGTTCAACTTTCATGCAGTCGCAGAATATAACAATACTACAAAGACACTTCATCATAATAAACATTATCGTTTCAATTCTTTAAGATTAATTCATGCAGTATGTATAATAATATAAATTCAAATAATATTTCTTTAATATAACACTTAAGTTTGCATTAATTTTATATTTTTTGAATAAACAAAATACAATATAACTAAATTTTTATCGATGTATTAATAATTTGCTTAATTATTAATGATGTTTTCAAAATAAATTACTTTCAATTAATAATATTCTCTTATTGATATAAAATAAATTAAAATAGTAGGTAATAATTGATTTAGTACTATTATATTAAGCATTTTAGTAGTCTGTATCAGTGGCGGGAATTTTGAAAACATCCTAGATATTCTCTACGATTTTTTTTTAATTATTTAAATTAACATTCTAACATAAATGTTTAAATGTTGATGTATTAAAAAAAAATGTTTGTAAAGCTTAGTTAATTTAAATAATGAAAATAAATTCGTTTTGTGGGGTAAGAAACTTTTTCTATCAAGTAAGTCATTGGAATACAAAAAATTCTGACTAATATATGACTTAGTTGTCCAATAAAATAAAACAATATGTTATTAAGTATAGATTAAAACTAGTAGTTACTAGTTTTAAACATGCCTTTTTTAAATTTAAATTAACTCAAAAATGTTTGTTTTGTTTAAATTTTATTTATAAGTATTACAGAATACATGATAAACATATATATTTATATGTATATGGATGATTTCATTTATGTATGATCAGTCAAGAGTTTACTTTTCAAATTTTTATTAATTTATATTTTGATATTACACTTATAAAGTTAAAAAATATTTGTCTTCTAGAAAATTTAATTTAATAATAATGTAAACATATTTATAATTAACTAACACAAACATTAAATTTATTACGAAATGTTGAAAATTTGAATTTCCCAGTGAATCAATTGGAATCAAAGTTAATGATATTGAATCAAAAATTATGACAATGCAGTAGGACTTGAATTAAATACTTTTTTTTGTTTTAAAAAATACTAGGAATTAAAGTTACTATCAGATTAGAATTTTTTTTAGTTAAAAACTCAGAGGTGTTTGTTTACTGGTAGTATTCATTTATCGGTGTTTTTACCTTTTATAAAAAATATTTAAATTATTACCTGCTATATAATCTTGTCATAAATGTAACAATTAAAACAAAATGTTTTATATACAACTAAAAAGGAAAAAATCTAAGAAAAATTAAAAATCTCATATGGTGGCCAACAAGTTTCAGGTTTAACTCTGATTTTGGGACTTGCCAATGTTAATAAATATTTGAAAGCCTAACATTTTAATTATTAAAAACTAATAACTTTTCCTTTTACTTTTATTAAGAGAATATGTACAATCAATAAAATTTAATTCAATTACAATGAGTAAATTAATTAACTAATAGGACAAAGAAAATATGAAGAGAATGCGGCCTATTGGCTATACCTCTGAAATTAATACTTTAAGGGAAAAATCATACACTTAATTAGTGTGAAAAAACGTCAAAAATAAATCAGAAAATGATTTGGTTTAGCTACTCTGTATTGTGTTTTAGAGAAAATTGTAAATGATTCTCTCTAAGATTTTTTTTTTATTTTTTGTAAAATATAAGGTTATTTTATACTATCAACTTTGTTTTATCTTTAAATTTTTTTTTTTGTAACATTTTAAATCGCTTGTAATTAACTTAAAATTATACATATATTTTTAACTTTACTCTCTCCCTTATTTTGATAAGTTCTATGATCCCTCTTAATATTATGTGTAGAACAGAATGATTTTTTCTATAAAGCATTAATTGTAACATAAATTATAAATATATGTAAAAATGTTATCAAAAATTCTTATTGCAATTTTAATTATATGTCTATAGTAAACTTAAAATTTTTTTTTTTTTTATAAATTTTATTAGTATATTCAACTTTAAAAATAGAAAAAAAAACGTTTTTATTTTGCCAATAACAATATAATTCAGTTTATAATTACTTGATGCGCTCTGTAGTAAAAAGTTTATCCTTTCATTCATATAATGAATGTTCATACTAAGTAGGTTAAAATGTGTTTTATCGGCATGTCAATTTATTCTAAAATAACCTGTAAAGGTGAATAATCTTTGTATTTCTAAGCAAGAACTAAACGTTATATTTAACATAATTCAATTACATTTCGTAGTTTGCACATTGATAAAGTGATTTAATAGTACACAAACGAAAAATATAATGTTATAAATAGTATTTTTGCTATCAGATTTTTATGGATAATTGCACTGTTTATTAATTATATCTCAACATTTTTTAAAATTATAATACCACTTTTAAGATAATAGCAAAGGCTTAGCCGGAGAAACTGTAAAATCATAAAAAATCGTATATTCATTTTTCAAATGTAGTAGTGCATACTGAAAAACTACCAAATTAAAAAAAAAATGCTAGTGATTATAAAATCAATTGTTAATAAAATATTTCTATTAATACATTAGTTATATTTGTTTTAATATATAAAATAATTAATTTTTTCAGATATTTAGACATGGAGAAAGAACGCCGGCCGATACATACCCAACTGATCCTTATGTTAATTACAAGTGGGAACCATATGGATGGGGGCAATTAACAAATGTAAATTAACAATTCTGGATCTTAAACTTGGATTTGAAATTAACATACAATTTCTTTAGATCGGTAAACGCAATCAATATGAAATCGGGAGATTTATTCGAAAAAGGTACAGTGGATTTTTAGATTTGTTGTATTCTCCGGATAAAGTAACATTTTGGAGTACCGATGTTGATAGGACTAAAATGAGCGCTCAACTTGTTGCAGCAGCTTTGTATAAGCCGATCGGAAATCAAAAATGGAATAAACATCTCGAATGGCAACCTATTCCTATTCACACTGAAAAGTTAAACAATGACCAAGTAAAATATTAAAACGTTATAATTTAATTAATAAGTATATTTAAAAGTTTTTAATTGTGTTACAAGTGTAATTAGTCATTTATAGGTATTAAATTATTTCACTTAATTATAGCTATTATTGGTTCGAAAATCGTGTCCAAGATATTACGAAGAGAGACAAGCTATAATGAATTTATCATCAATTCAGCGAGAACTGCTTAGTTATCAAAACATTTATGACTACTTGACTGAAAATACAGGAATGAAAGTGCAAGATCCTGATGATGTTCAATCTATTTATAGTACGTTAAAAGCGGAAGTACGTTATTTTAATGAAGCAAATAGTAGTGCTAATTTACAGTTAAATTAATTTGTTTATAGTCGGATTATGGCCTTGAACTACCTCCATGGACATCTAAGGTTTATCCCAGTCAACTGGCACAAATCACTTCTAGAAGTTTTATANAGTCAACTGACACAAATCACTTCTAGAAGTTTTATACTTAACGCGTTCAATGATCAAATGAAAAAAATTAAAGGAGGTAAATGCTACGAATTCAGTTGGTCAATACATTTTTTATGATTCCAACCTAAACATTTTTTTAGGTCCGTTGCTTAAAAAAATTTTAGAAGATAGTAAAACCAAAATGATTAATAATTCAATTAATCAACTATACGTTTACGCTGGTCATGATTCGACCTTGTCCAATCTTTTAATAGCATTAGGAGTGTGGGAAGAACAAATTCCAACGTATAATATGTTAGCTTTACTAGAACTCCATGAGACCTCAAAAGGAAAATTTTACTTTAAGGTATATAAAAATATTTTGAAACTAGACATAAATTCTTCAACTATAGTAAACTCTGTTGAGAAATTTAAATTAAACTATTGAAAACAACTGGGAATTAAGGAGGATTTATAGGCACAAATTTTACACTTAGAAAATTTAATAAAAAATATTAGATTACTCAAAATATTTTATATGTTATTTGATTCTAGACCAAAGTTTTTATAATTCACGTTAAATGAAAAATGATTTTAGGTAATAAGATATCTGATCTTACTGTTGTCAAATAAAGTAGGATTCCACTGTTCGTATATACCTTGATTTAGGAACAGCTTCGATTGAATTTGTTTCAGAGTCGTAAAAACTCATTTATTTTTATTATATGTTTTTGTGTCTCCTAAAAAGTTTTTAAAATTGGAGGTATTTGGTTACAGCAACAGGGCTTTCAATTACTTTGTTTAGGATACTAATAACTAAATTATTTCTTATGATTTGTTTAAATTTAGGTTCTATTACGAAATAACACACAAATGAAACCTTATAAATTGTCTATATTGGGCTGCAAAGGATCTGGTTGTACTTTTAAATACGTCGAATCAATAACGAAACATGTAATACCAGTTGATTTAGACGAAGAATGTAAATGTACGACACAGCATTGTTTAAATTTAAAAATCAAAGAAGCCGGGCCTTAAATAATTTGACTTGGAAAAAAACTTAGTTCTAAGGATTTAAGATTTTCAACTAATGAGTTGTTCGGTTTTGTCCATCATTAGTTAGATAATACTAATGTATAGACAGTTTGTATGCTACTGATCACGTGCTCAGTAAATTTTAATCTGTGGCTTTGAAATCTTACATTTTTAATTATATTTTTCTATGCATAAGTTGCACTATATAAACACATTAAAAATTTGACTTTTAAATGAATTGTTTGAATTTTACTTCTATACTTTAAATAATAATTCATATGTACCTTAATTGCTGTCAAAAGAGTTGAGCTCAATATTCTCAAAAAATTAATTATAAATTATATTTTTATATATTTGTTCTTCATTGTAAATAACTTATTATATAATAACAACTATACGACAAATAAATAACAATTAAATTAAAAATGAATAAAAGGGGACATAAATTATAAATACAGAATGTATAAAATTACATCATTTATAATCGTATAAAAAAATACAAACAATTTATGTACTTATTAAATTAATTAATCCTACTATTTTAAATAGTTAAAAATATTTGCTTAAAAATATATTGGTCATAAGGGTAGAACATGATGTTATTTTACTATAAAAAATTACGATAGAGATGATTTTGTTGTAAAAATATAATTTTAAGTGGAAAAAATTGATTTAATATATTTATACATCAAAATAATTACTTAGATTGTCATGATTTTTATGACAGTTTTGTTTATACAGTTTAAAAATAATAATTATATTATTATTATAGTTTTCAAAAAATAAAATTTTTTTTTTTTATCAAGTTGCAAATTAAAATGTTATTTAAAAATGTTAAGAAGAAAAAGAAGAAACGATTAAAAATTAAATAGATAAAAAGAAATTCTCGGAATTTTAAAATTGTGTTTAAATATCGTGACCAATAACACTCAATAAATATTAACAATAAACTTTTCCCTTAAGTTTGAATTTAATTTCAAATTATGTCATAAGTAAACCTGAAATGTCATAAATGTTTATCATTAAAAATTATTCTACAAAATAAAAATCTCGTTTCAACTCACTGGCAATCGCAGCAGTAAGTAAAGTAGTAACAGTTCCTCCGACAAAAGCCCTAAATATGTTTTTAACAATCGACGTTTGTTGAGAAGGTGCTAATGTTGTTAAAGTAGCAATCATTGAACCCATAGATCCAGGATTAGCAAAACTACATAATGCAAAAGTTGCTATAATTTCAGATTTTGGCTGTAAATAAAAATCGAGCCTTCAAATATATTTATTTGTAATTAGTAATAATATTTTTATTCTTTTTATCGAGTAAAACTATGAACAAAAATCGAATTTTTACTTACGCTTAATTTATGTTCAGTTTTAAGCGAGCCCAATTTTTTGTATGCTATAAATTCATTAGTAGTTATTTTCAATCCTATTAGTTTTGCTACTGTTTCACATTCATCAAATTCAGTACCCAAAACCCAAGCAATTGGAATTAGCGTTTTTCCTAAAATATACTAAAAAAAAAAAGTTAAAGTTTTATAAGGTTAATACAATACATTAATTTTTTTAATTACATATAGTAACGATAAACCGAAAGAGTTGCAGAAATTCATTGAATACTATTGTTCATATTGAAAAAGTAATGTCCATACTTTTTCAGAGAATTATAATTATTTTTGTTCAAATTCTCAGAATTCGAAGTTTTAACTACTTTTGATTTATGTATACACATTTATAATATTGTTAGTTAATTAAAATTAAATAATAATTATTAGTAAGACTCATAAGGTTTATAAAATACCTTATCAATTTATTTTTTCTATTATGACGCAATTGTCGGTAACATTGAGTTAGACTGATTTTCATGAACACATAAGTTCATGAATAAAATAAATCTAAAGTACAATATAAACCTAAATACTAATAAATATTTGTTTAAATAATTTGGATGTTATTAATATTGACATATATTGCTGTTATATTATAAAGCGTACTAATAAAATAAAATTTATGTTTACAAATTTTTAAACTGTGTTCTATTACTTTTTGACCACTTTAATAATATTTAAATATTTATGTGCAAAAATTTAGTCTAACGTTTTATTGTTTGTCCATGAAAATTCTCAGATCATACTGGACTGATTTAATGATAAAAAAAAATCCGATTTTAATCTACTTAAATCTATTGATGAAGAAAATTTGAAAACAACTCCTCATTTTTAGAAATTAAAAAAAAAAACCCAGAACAGGAGGGTCGCGGCACAGTGGTGACGTGCCATAGTTGGATCAAGTATAATGATATCTGACATTGATTAAAATCACTGTCATAAAAAACGCTTCTATGCAAATCTTTAGATAGTGTTTAATTTTAAAAAATTGGTGGATTATTCCAAAAGCTACATGATTTGCTATTTCTTTATCCTGATTAAGATAAAGTATATCGAATGAAAAAGGGATATAAATATTATTTCTCATAAAAAAATTGTGTTGATCCATACACTTTTCAATAAGTTATAGCATTATAAAGTTAAAAATATAAAAAATAAAATCGAGAATTTTAAATCCTCCCCTGTGGGCAGGTAAAGGGTCAGATTTATAAAAAAAATATATTCTAAATGATAGGTAAAGACATCAAGCATCTATAAAAAAAATTATATTGATTTGTTCATTTTTGAAATAGTTATAACGGTTTTAAGTAAAAAAATGTCAAAAATTTCGAAAATTAGCGATTTTAAAAATTTGTAATTTTTTTGGAGGTTTCCCTCATTTACTGGGAACGATGGAAATTTTTGAGAGTAATGTCTTCGACTAGATACGATTTGAAAGAAATCGGTTCGGTGAGAGCTGAAAAAAAGTGGTAACAGACACAAAAAAAAAAAATAATAAAAAAAAATACAAAAAAAAGAACATCAAAGCTAAAGTCAAAATTACACTATTGTAAAAAAAAGCACTTTTAAAAAATTTTTTCTGCAAGTTAAAAATGATGTAGTTGTTTTTAAACATTGATTTAAATAAAATTTAAATAGAATATATTAGGATAATAACATTTTTTTTTTGGTATTCATTTTGTGAAAATCCAAGTGCAGGAGGTATTTAAATGAGTACACCAACGCCGGTCTAATTAAATTTTCAACTCAATTTTTAAAAATGTTCCGGAAGGTCTGACAATTATTAATCTATATTAAATTAAAATTTGAAGTGTACTATAATATTTCAAAACAAAATTGTCCTAACTATAATTCTACTATGGGAAATCGGTTGTCAAAGCAAAAAATATTAATTGGCTTCTTAATTAATATTATTTAATTAGAATTTTTTAGAAGCCATAGAAATACAAAAAACTAAGAAACCATAAAAATGCAATACATTAAGAAGCCAAAGAAAAACAAAAATTTTTAGAAACCATAGAAATACAAAAAACATAGAAGCCATAGAAATACAAAAAACTCAGAAGCCATAAAAATACAATACATTAAGAAACCATAGAAATACAAAACATTAAGAAGCCATAGAAATTTAAAACGTTAAGAAGCTTAAGAAATGCATAAATAATATTACGAATCAAAACGTGATATAGCCTTATTAATGAATGGACTAGAAATTTATACAGAATGTTCATCTAATTATGTATTACGTAATATGTTCAGATGTATAAGATAAATAATAATTTTTTTTCAGAAGTTAGTATCCTAAACACTTAAACTAACAGAATAATTATAATTCTATTTTTTCTTTCGCCTTAAAATTGTATCATCATTAGTGCATTTAAATGGATAAATGCATATTTAATTTGCTTATAAATGAAAAAAGGACCAGTGCAGAACATTTTTTAAACCAGTATTCTAGAATTTCTGAACTTTTTTATGCTACGAAAGAAGTAGTACTGCTTAAATGCTTAGTGAAAAAAGAAGCAGATCAATGTTACACTTCTAATCATTTTATTGAAGCAATGATAACTTCCAAAATAATGGTTCAATAGTTGTTATTGTCCAGCCATTTTATTAGTAAGATCATTTTCTAATTTTTAAGATAGTTAAATAGTTATATTAAAATGTTGAAGAATAAATTGTTAATTATTAATATATATATAGCGTGAATATTTGGCTAATTTAAGGTGCAAGTTTTACTAATTAACACGCTTATATTAGTTTCACCTGTATGTATGTTTTTTTGATAGTTTTTAACTCTCTACGCGCCACGTGTATTTTACTCGTGTATCCCGTCGTCTAAGGCCTTGAGACTAAACTGTCGTAACGAATTTACCCCACCCCGCTCACCACACGACGGTCACACTGTTCCTGTATAATTTTATTTTTGTTTTTTGTACCCGTACACACGTGCGTATCATCAATATCATATATATATATATATAAACAAATTATTATTGTTTATAATTAGATATAAACATTTAAAGATTCAACTTTTTTCGAGTTAATATACATGTATAATATATAAGTGATCCACAAATACAGGTAGAAAATTGGTTTTTTATGACGATATTCGCAGGTATATAGCCTTTATTATCAATGGTAGAAGACACACTGTTGTGAGTTTATAAACACACTAACTAGCAATACAGAAATTATATCTATTGATAGTCATATTTGACAATAAACACTTCGTGACTGTGACAGCAATGTCATAAAAAACTAAAAAGTGAAAAATAAATAATTTTTAAAATAAGCTTGAAACAATAATGAACGAAAATACAAGTATTATTGTGAAAAAAAGGGTGGTGGGTTTGTGCCATATTTTTTGTATATTAAGTGCCCGACGCTTTTTTTCACAATAATATTAGTATTTTTCTTCATTATTGTTTTAAACTTATTTTAAAAATTATTTTTAACTTTATGTTCGATATGCTTTAAAAGCGTGTTTATCAGTTTTTTTAAACTATATTTATTTTTATTCAATTTTTTTTCATAAAAAAGTCTTTTTTTTTTTTAATTTTTGAAGTTAAAAATAGAAGATTAATCTTCTACTTTCCCATGAATCTTAGGGAAAGTAATTAGATTCATTAATCTCATGGTTAAGTTAAATTAATAAAATGTTTGTAAGCTGTGCTGCCATTATAAAATTTTACAAGTATACTTAAAATTATATATCATTTTATACTAAGAAAAATTGATTTCATCATTTGATATTATTGGTAAATAATAGTCTTAATGTATAGTATAGTATTTGTACTATTTAAACCTAAATTTATTACTTGAGTCGGATTTAATTCTACTGGAATATAAACTATGTATTACATTAAAATAGTTTAATTACTTCATTCATTAATGTATTTTATTATTACAATATTAATTTACAGCTGATATGCTTTGATATACAAAAATTAATGAAAAAAAAAACAGAAATAATCGATGTACATACCTCAAAATTAAATTCTTCAAATCCAACTAATATCCCTAACCATGATAGTAGAGCGTTAATAAAAGCGACGAATGACACAAAAGCAATAATATTGGCAATAATTGCTGACACCATTTGTACTGCAAATTGTGCACCGCGACACGCTGCATCTACAACGTTGCATCCGTTTTTTTCTCTGCAAATTGAGTCAATCTTTAAACATTATGTGTTAATAATGTTACCAAGGTCTTCATAAAAATTATATCTAATGACTATAACTATTTGAAAGTTTGAGCTTATTATTGAACATAACAAATATACCAAAAACATTCGTTATAAAAACACTCGTCCAGGTTTTATGATTTTTAGATGAAAATCTACAGGTTTCAAAAATTATCTTTTAAATAAAATTAAAACATTTTTATTCTACTTCATTTTTTACATTAAGAATATTCTATTTAATAGTTTAAAATATTGCAAATGGCATGATCATCAACGCTGGGGCTAAAAAAATGTTTTGCGAGTTAAGTTACGAAAATTTTGGCATATGATCTTACATTTACTAACTTAATAAAAGAAAATGATCCTTTTTTTAGTTTTAAATCATGAATAATAGTATAAATGTAAGCAGTTTTCATGAAAGACGAGATAGATGTTATATTAAAGTTAATACTAGAAATCAATTTAAGATTTAGCTTTTTTTGATAGTAATTGAAATCACTATTTTCGTCCACTTAACTAGAGCGCATATTTTTGAGGGGCTATGTTCAATTTTCCCCATTCTTAAAGTTATGTTAATATAAGGCGATTGTTGAACTAAGGCACACGCAATATCTTATTTTCATCACAAGGCATTAATGAATCGCTCCACTCTTTCCGGCGTATTATAAAAATGTTGATAACTTCCAAAATACTGGTTCAAGAAATGCTATCGTCCACTCATTTTCTTAGATAGATAATTTTCTAATTTTCATGTTGGTTCAACATATATGTTTTCATTTGAGAAACTTAAATTGATAAAATTTTAAGGGAAAAGATGGGGATAGGACCAATTTTTTTTTCTGGAAATTATAGAACATAGGATTCTATTAGCTATTGAAAAGAAAAAAATATATTATGTTTTACCTTTATAACAATACTACGTGAGTCATAGTTAATCAATCGCACTGTATAGTAGTAATACACACATATTTTCTAAATTTTTAGTAGGGTTAGTTGTTAGATTAGGGGATAGGTCCTCAAGCCAACTGTTATCTTAAACCAAAGGCTAACCTTAAAATATTGCTTGGATATTTTTTAGTACAAACTCACATGCTGGGGGCCGTAATTTCTTGATTTTTTGTGAAAGGTTCCTCTGTTTCTGGGAAAATAAGCTTCGAGAAAGATAAAGCTGTTGGAGCAGACATTATAGCTGCAGTAATTATATAGGAAGCATCAATTCCAAATGAAGTGTAAGCAGCAAACACAGTACCTAAAAATTTAGATATGTTTAATTTCATATTAATTATAATATAGTGTTACAAAAATAAAAAAATTTGAAATAAAGACTAATCTTGTATTATAAATTATTACGGGACGAGAAAAAATTCATAAATGTAATAGTCATTTATATTTTGTTCATTTCACTCTCAATTAACATTTTCATTAATAATTTACTTAAAAATCGTAATGAATATCCTTAAGATAATAAACTATATACACATATTCAACACATTTTTTTCTTGTTTTTGGCGTAATTTTAAGACATAATTAAATTTGATGGTATTTACCATGTAAAATTAATTATTACCTGCAACTGTAGAAAATCCGCCCATCATTACTGCATGCAATTCTGATTCAGTGAGTGTACTTAAATAAGGTTTTATGATTATTGGAGCTTCCGTCTTTAAACCATATTGAATATGAAAAACAGAAACATTATAAATGACTGTTTATGAAACTAATTGTTTTCGTCATGAATCTTCGAGGATAGTTGCATAGTAAATAAGTATTATTTAACTGCTTTTAGAAATATCAGTTTTTGCACAGTATATATTTAAAATGTTTGAAAATATACTGAACCACATTTCATATAAAGTAAAAGTATTAAAAGATAGCTTGAATGAATTTTATGAAAATATATAGAAAAATAATGTTTTATCTAACAAAAATGTATTCATTTGAGGTTAAACAACAACAGGAAAGTCGCAAATCAAAAATATTACCCCTTATGCTAGTACTTTATACAATTTCAAGAAATTAACTTTATTTATTGATATGTACGTTATACATTTTATTGTTAAAAGTAAACATCAAATATTTATACAAACTTGTTTATTTAATAAAAACTTCTAAATTATTTTGTGAAACAGTTTTGAAATAATTATCCTTTTCAATTATATTAAATATTGTATATACTCCAAGAAATTGAGATAATCAAATTTATTTGAAAATGGAACGCGTTAATCCTAAAATAAGGTCACGTGTTCTATTCATGTGGAATGCGTTTTATTAAATATTATTTGTCAATTTCAAGAGCAACTGCATTATTTGCGGTTTATTGCTTCATTGTAGTAAATTTCCATTAAATATTTTACAGAGGTATCATTTGTATGTGCATAACTATTTTTTTTTACTGCGAGTGACTTGCATAAAACTATTTGCATTGATTTAATAAATATTTTAAAAGCTCTTAATATTCTATAGAATAGTATTACCCTAAGATTAATTAACTATTACGTAAATCAATTAACATTTTGTATAAACATATAACACAAAATATATGATATACTAATTGAATTGTACCAGTATCATTTCATAATATTTTCAACAAATAAGAGCTTGGAAAACCATTAGTACTTTATGTGGTTCACTACATTAAAAATAATATATAATGAAAGAAATGATTTTTTAAGAAAGATATACAGGGTGGCCCACCACTCACTGACAACTTAAATAACTTTTGATCCAGTTAATATTTTTAGTTGATTTTTTTTTTAAATAATAGTTATACGTTAGGTCTATAGCTATATCTCAATAATTAATTTTTTTACATTTTATTAAAAATATTAATTATTTTAAAATTTTAAATAAAATGTAAAAAAAAAATCTAAGATAGCTATTTTGTAGAGTAGAATTTAAGAAAAATTTTAGTAAAAAAATATCTTATTAATATTCAGTAGTAAATATTCTGTAGCGTTTTGAAGTTTGTNAAACTTGTTTATTTAATAAAAACTTCTAAATTATTTTGTGTAACAGTTTTGAAATAATTATCCTTTTCAATTATATTAAATATTGTGTATACTCCAAGAAATTGAGATAATCAAATTTATTTGAAAATAGAACACGTTAATCCTAAAATAAGGTCACGTGTTCTATTCATGTGGAATGCGTTTTATTAAATATTATTTGTCAATTTGAAGAGCAACTGCATTATTTGCGGTTTATTGCTTCATTGTAGTAAATTTCCATTAAATATTTTACAGAGGTATCATTTGTATGTGCATAACTATTTTTTTTTTACTGCGAGTGACTTGCATAAAACTATTTGCATTGATTTAATAAATATTTTAAAAGCTCTTAATATTCTATTGAATAGTATTACCCTAAGATTAATTAACTATTACGTAAATCAGTTAACATATTGTATAAACATACAACACAAAATAAATGATATACTAATTGAATTGTACCAGTATCATTTCATAATATTTTCAATAAATAAGAGCTTGGAAAACCATTAGTACTTTGTGTGGTTCACTACATTAAAAATAATATATAATGAAAGAAATGATTTTTTAAGAAAGATATATATGCGTTTTATATGTTTAAATTAATTTTAATAGAATGTTCTCACCATGCCTAAAAACACACTAGCACATGCGTTTACTGATTCAGCAGGTGTCGTACCAAGTAATTTTTGTAAAACCCAACCGAGCCTTAAGACGACAACTTGGATAATACCATAATAAAATAAAATTTCAATAACAAAACACATGAAAAATATCACCGATAATACCTAGAATAAAAATTAAAAATATAAAATATTCTGATCATTAAAAATATAAGTCTATGCAAAATATCTACTTTAAATGCAAACACTGCAAAAACTTTGATTAGTTCTTCTCCATAAGTGACTTCTGCGCCTATGTAAGCATAAGAAAAAAAATTGTCAACTAAACGGCCTACAACTTGAATAACATATTTTCCTGATGACCATCTTATTGTTAAAAGGCCGATGGCAATTTGCAGAGCAAGGCCAGAAACCACTGTGTTCCAATTGACATGACTTGGATGTTTTGATAATGCATATCCTGCTGCGATGAATGAACATATGCCAAATATGGGCAAAAGTCTTTGTCGATTATTTTGTGTATCAATAGCTATGTACACAAAAAAACAAGCGAAAAATATACCAAGAGTAATTGATCTAAAAAAATATATAAATACATTTGTGTTATTAACCTCATTGAATAATTTTCAATACTGAAATTTTATTCATAATAATAATCATTTATCATATTTTTGTAGGACTTTTTCACTACTTCGTAGTCATTTCAATTAATTATTTATCTTACAAATATATTGTAATTAAAGTTCAATATTTTGAAAAACGATGATTAGATATAAGTTTATAAAAAATGGAATAGATAAATTTAGTACTCTTTAATTTGTGTTTACTCAATGATACCTTATAATTTATTAAAATAACATTTAATCGAAATATTTTTCTAATATAAGTTAATTTAATAATTAAATTAATCAATCGGTTAATTAATATGTGTTAGAAATTGTAAGCTTTTTAAAAATCTAAAAAATCAACACATTTTTTAGACAATAAAAGATTTGCTGACGATAATTAAATTTGCAATATTAAAAACACATTAATTTGCACATTTAATTGAAATTTGTGTAATAAAAGGAAATGTATTTGGTACCTTGTATGTTGTAATATTGTAAATTGGTTTAAGTAGGCGAAGTCACACTTAACATATTTTATAATGAATTTTAGAAACTTATAACCATAATACAATGATGATATAATCAATAGTAAACCTAATCCATTTTCCCAATCAATATCATGTGCGCCTGTTTACAGTAAAAATAATTTATTGTTTTCAATTTTTTTTTTTTTAACGTATGCTTACCTGTTGTGTACCAATGACTTATAGCCGCCGCAATATAAATTATAGCTAAGGTATGAAATAATAACGCCAATGTAAAACTGTTATTAGTTTTACTTATATTAAATTTGGATAAACACTGCTTAGCTTTTTTTCTTTTCACGGGTTCGTTATTTGGTTGTGCATTCTAAAAGACGGGTAATGATAAATTAATTAGGATCAAAAAATAGTAGTAATATTTAAAAGTTATTCAAGTTCTTTTATTTTTTTTTATAATTGAACAAAGTTGAATTATGATAAATTTTGTTTTCTCTAAATTAATTTTTTTTAAACTATCAATAGAGATTTTAAAAGTGGCAGTACAATTTAAACAGTTAGATTTACAAAAATAAACATTAAAAAGTGTCAAATTAAAGCAAACAAATTTACCCTGTAAAAAAAGAACAAAATAAAATGTGCATAGTTATATAGTAATTGTGTTCAATTTATAAATTATAATAATATTATATATTTAATATTATTATTAAATAAAGTGAAATTTGTTTGATATTAAAAAAAATAATTATGTACTCACAAGCGTATTTAGATTTATAGAAATGCTTTGAGTTGTGCCATTACTAAATTCTTCAGCTGATTTGTCATTTTCCATAGTTACTGACATTGGTATTAAGTTAAAAGTCAATGATATCAATAAGCCGAAAAATCAGTTCAGTCTAACAGCAATGAACATGACAAACATAAAAATGAAGGTCAGCAACTTTTTTGAGAGTCATAAAATAACTGTCATTAATTTTGATTTGATAATTTGTTTTTTAAATAAATAATGCTGTGATCATTTTTGTAAAAATCACGGAGAAAAGTTAAACTGGCACTAAATTGTTCATATTATCACAGTATTATACTTTTGTATACTATTATATGAGTGTTAACATTGAAATATAATTAGTGTTAGACAAATACTTCAAGTTACACAAGATTCGATTGTAATGATAATGCAGGTACTGCAAAAAATATATTTCAAGTACATATATTAGGAATTATAGAATATCTATTAGTAGTTAAATTTTACACTTACTTCAAAGCAATTATTTAAATATTAGTTAGAATTTGTTTATTCTGTCAAAAAAATGATATTTATAAAAAAATGTTTATTTAAACACAACATTAACAGTAGTCGTAGTTCTTGTGTTAAAATGATTAATGTCAATCTGAAAACATTAATTTTAGTTAAGCAAATGAAAAAATATTGATGAGTTTATGAGTTATTAAATTTTTATATATGAATTTCTTGTTAATTATATATTGTTAATAGAAGTGTATACAAATAAGTTAGTTTTAGTAAGTTACTATAAAAATTTCAGTTACTATTGTAAAAGTCTGTGATATAGTTAAGGACTTTATATTTTTTAAATGTTGAATGACTTATTTTATGACTAGAATAAAAAAAAAAGAATCTATTCATTTTTTTAAAAACTGTTTTCAATAGTGTAGTTTTATAGTAAATATTTATTTGATCAAAAAGTAAAATAGAATTGTAATTTTTTTTTAATTTCTATGAAGTCTTTGGAAATGCAAACTCGAAAGTTTGCACGTTATTTTTAATGCAATAAAATAAAAAAAATATTCTCATTAAAATTAATACATCAAAAATAATAATAATAACATTGAAATTTAAAATAAACTGTTGCTAATAAAAAACGTAGAAATTACTAATTAAAAATGTTATGAGTCTATACATATTTGTATTTTTTTAAAATACGCTTAGCTTTTTCTTTTTTAACTTATTTTTTGGTTATGAAAAACTTTTTCTAACAAAATAATATAAGCTTAGAGCTAGTTAAAAAAAAAATCTGCGCAGTGGTGACGTGGCATAGTTGGATCAAGTATAATGATATCTAATATTGATTAAAAGCGCTAT
This sequence comes from Daktulosphaira vitifoliae, assembly GCF_025091365.1. Taxonomy (NCBI): domain Eukaryota; kingdom Metazoa; phylum Arthropoda; class Insecta; order Hemiptera; family Phylloxeridae; genus Daktulosphaira; species Daktulosphaira vitifoliae. The sequence goes on from NW_026099574.1 coordinate 35,724,781, forward strand.
CATAAAAAACGCTTCGATGCAAATCTGTAGAGTGTTTAATTTTAAAAAATTGATGGATTATTCTAAAAGCTACATGATTTACTATTTTCTTATTTATATTCTGATTATAAGTTTTATGACTTGTAAGTGTAATATATGAATAAATATATAAAAATAGGAAGGGAAATGGTTTTATTAAAAAAAAAGTAGGTCGAATGAAAGAGGTATATAAATAGTATTTATCATAAAAAAATTGTATTGATCCATATATTATTTAAAAAGTTATAGAGTTATAAAGTTTAAAATATAAAAAAAGAATTCTTTTACAAAAAGCGTATTTTTTTTATTGACTTTGATGTCTGTTTTCTCCATGAAGACAAAACAAAGTCAGAAATTTTTTTCCATAATAAAATATATTACATTAGCTTTAATTTAAGATATATATAAAAGTGTTAGACTTTCCGGAACACTTTCAAAAGTTAAGTTGAAAAATTTAATTTTTTGTGAAAAAGTTGTCGTTTTAAATCCTCCCCTGTGGGCAGGTAAAGGGTCAGATTTATAAAAAAATATATACCAAATGATAGGTAAAGACATCAAGCATCTATAAAAAAAATTATATTGATTTGTGCACTTTTGAAAAAGTTATGGCAGTGTTAAGTAAAAAAATTGAAAAAATGTCGAAAATTAATAATTTTTAAATTTGTAATTTTTTTGGAGATTTTCCCCATTTATGTGGAACGAGGAGATTTTTTTCAATTTTTGAGGGTAAGTCATGGATTAGATAAGATATGTGATTTTTTGACGTATCGTTGACAGAAATCGGTTCGGTGAGAACTAAGAAAAAGTGGTAACACACAAAAAAAAACATATCATAGTAAAATTACTACCTTCTCAGCTTCGCATTGAAGCTAAAATTAAGTAGTAATGTTTTTTTAAGAAATAAATAAAATTGTTGGTTATGTTCAAGTTTATGTACAAATAATTTACAATATTTATACTCTTAGTTCATTGAAATCATTGTAATCGCTAAATTAAAGATTTAAAAAGAAAGCGAATTATTCATTAAGAGATGTTATTGTTTTTACTTTAATTTTTATAAACACAATGATAGGGATGTTGGAAAAATGGGCAAACCGGTTTCTGACCAGCGTATAAAAAATTATCAAAGATGTGTCATGAAATTTTTCTTGGAAATTTCTCTATGAATAATCATAAAATTTGTTTTTAGTTACATGAATATTTTTTAACATAAATTACTAAAACAAGTTGTTATATTTGAATTTTAACTCTCTATGTTGAGAAATCATAAAATATTGTGAATGAAAGCTATATATAAAACTCAAACATTTTTTAATTGATTATATTCTATACATAAACATATATACTTGAAAAAAAGTTGTTGTATCAATAACCAGTTATAGGGTTAGTAATTTATGAATATAATTATATATATATGATATAGTAAATAAATAAATAAAAACAACTATGTAAGTAGGAATAAATGATATACAGGATTATGATTTTAAAAATACTGGTTTAAGGAATTTTTATCAAATACAAAAATATACCAATGGAAAATTTTTATATTAATTATTATATATTTAATAATATTTATATATATATATGTTTGATTATTAGTTTATATTAAGTATTAGTTAATAAATATACTTTAATTGAAAACATTATACTTAATAATAATAATTCTAATATATTGTAAATATTATGTGCAGTATGTCAATTTAAATAATTTATTACAATATAAACGCAAAAAATAGTGATTTTATTTAAATTTTTAGCTCTTTTTATAGTTTACTGTTAATAACAATTGTATAAGCTTCTGACAACGTATCAATCTAAATATATTATTTTTTAAATCATCATAAAAATTTCTATCTAATGATGTCAATTTTAAACTTAATACATGAGTTAAAAACTGTTTTTAACTCAAATGATAAATAATCAACTACTTTTTATTTTTAATTTTTGTTAAAATTAATCTAAAAATTAACCTTAAAAGACTAATAAAGCAAGTTAAACATAATATTTCGGACAGAACTTTCGTACGGATACCGATAATTTAATTAATTTTATTATGTGTAATTACTCGTTTGTTACTAATTAGTAATTATCCCAACAACTCATGGTGATATATAAAATCAAATTGGAGATTTAGATTTTTTAAAAATTGGCAAAGAAGAGTATATTTTCGCATCTTACGACTAAAAAAAGTTTCATTTTGTAGCTCAATGTAATTATTAAAATATCAAAAATTATATTGTAGCCTACAGCAAAATTGTTCTTGACTATAATAGAAATTCATACGAAAATATAAAACTTAATTGATAGTAACGAAAAAAACAAACAAAACAAATATGATTGAGTTAAAAAAAACATTGATTAAGTTGTTTTTATGTTGATCAACCCTTAGAACTATAAGTTTGAATTTTAGATAATAAAATAAAAATAATATCAAAAATTAAAACAATTTCGTAATGACTAAGAAATTAAATTATGTATTCCACACAGACACTTAAAGTTAATTTATTGTTAAAATATTTACGAGCATAGTTTATAAAATAAAAATCATTTTTGTCGAACCTTATGAAAATTCAAAACTTTCATAAATTGATGTTTTAATCAGAGTGAAATAATGTAATACTAAAATGTAAATAAAATAAATAATAAAGTTTTAGGATTATCAAGAACGTTATTTTATTCACTAACAAATTATCATTAAACATTTAAAATTTGGAATAGATATTAAAAATACAACTAATACATTTCTAGAGTATTAACTTTTGATACACGTTCATACAAGAAATAGTAAATAAAAGTTATTCAAAATTTACTTTTACCTTGATCTCAAACCACAAATTTTTTATCAAATTATTTCTAAATTCATTTGGTTCAATTAAAAAATAAATGTTTATAAATTATTTATCACTTAGTGTTGTATTAGATTAGCACATACATTAGACAGCAAATGAAGACTGAAGTAAGCTACGGAATATATATCCTATTCAAGGTGTAAATAAACTGTTTAATGTCACGCACTGTAGTACACTACACCGAATGTGGGGAAAACATTGACCATTAGTGTTGATCTTCCAAAGTGTTAAAATATTTAGTACAATGAACAATTTGCGAACCGAATTTTAATGAAGTAACGCGGAATTCAATTAGAGGATCATTAAATGTGTAGCTAATTATTTATATAACAAGGGTAACCAAAAAGAAATTAATTCATAACTTTAAAATTTAAGCAGAAAATGTTCAATATAAATTAATAAATCTTGAAGATAAATCATCAATCCATTAGAAAAATATACTTCTTCAACTGAATTGTGCCAAACTTTAATGAGTGATATTAAAATGGACAACATAGTTGTTGAAATATGTCATTCTTAATATTAATAACTTATCAATAATGAATGGGTTTTTGCAGTATGAGGTGTCATATACAAATAGGAAATATATATAATAGTATAATTGAAGTTGCTTATTTGTCGAGAGTAAATATTTTAAAATTAATACATGTCAATTCAAATTAGTAACGTGGAAATATTATTCGTACAATTGTTCGGTTGTATCTATATTTCATTAGTCCAGATATAAATAGCAAAATACTGTTATCGATGATAACTTATCGCTATTCAACTTAAACGATAGCAGCAATTATAATAGTATTCTTAAAATTTTTACTAACTATAAAACCAGNATTCTTAAAATTTTGACTAACGGTCTATAAAACCAGAATATCAATCCATAAAAAACCTCATTAACGTTTTATTTGTCACTAATTTGATGTAAAAGTATATAATATACATATATATATATATATAACCGTAAATTCCGAATTTTTATAAACAATTTCTGTATATGTACTGGAGATTCTAAAGCATACAATGCAAGGATAAATTTTAATAAACTGCGATCAAATAAATTATATTTGTTAAGGAATTTTCAATATTTTATGTGAAAATTACACTGTTTGTATGTAACGGTAATGGTAACGTAAATATTATAAGTATCATACTGACGTAAGGGAATTTTTGGATAATTTCTTACAGTTTCTATAAGTGTGCCACTTATTTTACAATTTTTTTAATTCTTCTGAGTGCCGGAACCTTTTTGTTCGTAATAGTACAAAAATGATATCTGCGAAATCCCATTTTAATTTGATATTGTTAACATGTGACGAATTGAGTTCAAAGCTTAAAAGTTATTGATTTTTGAAAAGATTACTTATTAAATGTTAAGGAACTAAAATAAATTAAATATTATTATCCAAAAAACATATATTTAATTTTTCACTAAAACCGTTAACTTTAGAAAAGCGGAAAACTTAAAAAAATAATAAGGAAGTCTAAAAGTTGACGAATGCTCGATTTTAAATAAATTTTTTCAAGCAACTCAACTTGTTGTAATCTTATATTTTTCAATTGTTATTAAACTTTAATTTTCTAAAATAATAGAAATGATTTTCTATTTTTATTTTATAAATGTAATTTTCTAAGTGCACAAGAATTTACTATAACCAACTAAAATATTTTATTTAATGACGCAAAGGATTTAATTAAAGTAGTTGACACTATAATCATCAAAAAAAAAAAAGTAGTTTTTATAAATTAAAAATTGTAATAATTACTATTAAGTATTGTGTTTCTATTAAAATAAATATTTTTATAAATAATTATGTAATATTTTATATTTATTTTAAATATATGAGTATTATATTACCTATTAAAAATTTTTATAATGAATATCTTTAATGGAATATCAACATTAAAGTTAAATAGTCCTAGTTTAACATAAAATATATTGTATATTAAACCAATTTATCAAAGGGTAATAAAAAAGGTAAAACGATTAAAATTTATATTGGAAAAAATTGAACCCTTATTCCAATAAGCACTTCAATTAATGTTTGAAACAAATGCCAATCAATATTTTATTTTGACTATTTTCCATTTTATAGTAAAACAATTTAATGAATTCCTAGTTAAGTTTTGAAAGTTAATTAAGGGTTACCCAAATAATTAGATCGATATACATTATATTTGCAATACTTTTATGTGTGTCAAATAATTTTATAAAAGTTAGTATAATTAACTAGTTTACTTATTAAACAATATTTTATATGTCATGTAATGGTGAAGAAATCTCACCGCAGGGAGTATACAACTGCGTGGTAATTAATTGTAAAACGATTACATTTGATATTAAAATATAGATCATAAGTAACTTGTTACTTAAGAAAAATAAAATTATATAAATTCTAAATGAAATTTCGATGTTATTTCGAATCTGGCTTTAGAATTTTTTTATCACATCTAGTTTTTTTAGGTAATTCATAGTTAGTAATTAATAATTAATTACTAATTATTAAATCGTTATAAAAAATTGAAAAATATTACTATTTTAAACTTAATAATTTTGTGATGTTAAAAAGACTTGTACAAAATTTGGGACTTATCCGTCAAGTTAAATAAATTTTATATATTTTTAAGATTGAATTATGTAACTATTTTTGGGTTAATTCCATAATTAATTTTTTTTCGTACAGTTTTTATGAATTTGATAACTATGAGATTAATAACCTAATGTATTGTATGACGCCGAGTATGATAGCGTATGATACTTGATTACTTTGATGTTCAACTAATTATAAAGAAAAAGTCACAATATTATGCAAATAAAAATTGATTACTCACTTTAGAAGCTAAATTAATCAGATTAATATTGAAATAGTTATTATACATGGAAACTAATTAAACCATCGACATCAACGTCAAAAATATATGATATGATAATTTTTTTTTTTAACTTATAAAAAGCTGTATTTGAGAAATAATTATGTGATTAATCTAAAAATAGTTACAAAAGAAAGTTCAGCTTTTTTCTAAAATATTGCAAACTTAAAGGTCTTTAAAAAGGTTTAACTTGACCGATAATCCCTAAATTTTGTACAACTCTTTTTTAATACTAAATTATTTCAGAAACGTTATAAAAAATTCAGTTCTTTAATGATTTAATTGTTTAATTCATAAATATTCATTACCTCAAAAACTGTACGATGAAAAAATTGGAATTAGCATCGAAATTATTTTTAGAAATCATTTAAATATTAGAGACAGCAAAATGGCTGTCTTATATGATGATTAATCAAAAAATAGTCACCTGTAGATTGAATTCATTATTTCTTACTTTATGAATTTTTGAAATTACTTCACAGTAAGATTAAAAGGAAAATAATCAAGTGATTGGATTTTTAACAACAATATAAATTGACAAACAGCTTATGTTTATATAATCTCAACAATACAATTTCAAATAATTAATCAATTGACACTTAATTTGTATAATCACAAATAAAGGAATAAATGAAGTTATAGAATAAGCAGCGGGAGAGTATAATAATGTAACATATCTTAGACAATTAATATTCAATTAATGAATCTACATAATCAAATATATTTTAATTAAATTTAAAAAGAATATTGTGCAATTTAAATACACAAAAAACATATAATGTTTGTTTTTTTTTATAAAATTTTATTTTACAAAAATAATCAGTTTTATAATTTACGTTCATATATAACATAAAGTATTCCGTAAGAAATGATCCAAAAAATCGCATACGTCAATATGATGTTTTTAATATACATGTTAACTTTACACAAGAACGGTGTAATTTTAATATAATGTATCGAAAATTTGTACACGAATATAACATTTATCAAAATTTTCCCTTGCATTGTATTTTTGAAAAATTTCCAATACAGGTGTTTGAAAATTTGTACTTTCTTTTTAAATAATTTACAATAAGTTTTTCTTTTAATTAAATTACAAAACATTAATATCAAGAAAAAGTGGTTACTCATGGGTAACATCTANTTATTCCAATAAGCACTTCAATTAATGTTTGAAACAAATGTCAATCAATATTTTATTTTGACTATTTTCCATTTTATAGTAAAAAATTTTAATGAATTCCCAGTTAAGTTTTGAAAGTTGCCGTAATATTAAGGGTTACCCAAATAATTAGATCGATATACATTATATTTGCAATACTTTTATGTGTGTCAAATAATTTTATAAAAGTTAGTATAATTAACTAGTTTACTTATTAAACAATATTTTATATGTCATGTAATGGTGAAGAAATCTCACCGCAGGGAGTATACAATTGCGTGGTAATAAATTGTAAAACGATTACATTTGATATTAGAATATAGATCAAACTTGTTACTTAAGAAAAATAAAAGTATATAAATTCTAAATGAAATTTTGATGTTATTTCGAATCTGGCTTTAGAATTTTTTTATTACATCTAGTTTTTTAGGTAATTCATAGTTAGTAATTAATAATTAATTCAGCAATTAAATCGTTATAAAAAATTGAAAAATACTATTATTTTAAACTTAATAATTTTGTGATGTTAAAAAGACTTGTACAAAATTTGGGTCTTATCCGTCAAGTTAAATAAATCTTATATATTTTTAAGATTGAATTATGTAACTATTTTTGGGTTAATTCCATAATTATTTTTTTTTAGTACAATTTTTATGAATTTGATAACTATGAGATTAATAACCTTATGTATTGTATGACGCCGAATCTGATAGCGTATGATACTTGATTACTTTGAAGTTCAATTAATTATAAAGAAAAAGTCACAATATTATGCAAATAACAATTGATTTCTCATTTTAGAAGCTAAATTAATCAGATTAATATTGAAATAGTTATCATACACGGAAACTAATTAAACCATCGACATCAACGTCAAAAATATATAATATGATATATTTTTTTTTAACTTATAAAAAGCTGTATTTGAGAAATAATTATGTGATTAATCTAAAAACAGTTACAAAAGAAAGTTCAGCTTTTTTTCAAAAAAATTTTAAACTTAAAGGTCTTTAAAAAGGTTTAACTTGACGGATAATCCCCAAATTTTGTACAAGTCTTTTCTAATACCAAATTATTTCAGAAACGTTAAAAAAAAATTCAGTTCTTTAATGATTTAATTGTTTAACTCATAAATATTCATTACATCAAAAACTATGTACGATAAACAAATTGGAATAAGCATCGAAATTATTTTTAGAAATCATTTAAATATTAATAGTAAAATGGCTGTCTTATATGATGATTAATCAAAAAATAGTCACCTGTAGAATTAATTCATTATTTCTTACTTTATGAACTTTTGAAATTACTTCACAGTAAGATTAAAAGGAAAATAAACAATTGATTGGATTTTTAACAACAATATAAATTGACAAACAGGTTATGTTTATATAATCTCAACAATAGAATTTCAAATAATTAATCAATTGACACTTAATCTGTATAATCACAAATAAAGGAATAAATGAAGTTATAGAATAAGCTGCGAGAGAGTATAATAATGAAACATATCATAGACAATTAATATTCAATTAATGAATCTACATAAGCAAATATAAAAAGAATATTATGCAATTTAAATACATAGAAAACATAACATGTTTGATTTTTTTTATAATATTTTATTTTAAAACAATAATCAGTTTTCTAATTTACGTTCATATATATATATATATAAAGTATTCCGTAAGAAATGATCCAAAAAAATCGCATACGTCAATACGATGTTTTTAATATACACGTTAACTTTACACAAAAACGGGGTAATTTTGATATAATGTATCGAAAATTTGTAGACGAATATAACATTTATCAAAATTTTCCATGGCATTGTATTATTTAAAAATTTCCAATACAGGTCTTTGAAAATTTATACTTTCTTTTAAATAGTTTACAATAAGTTTTTCTTCTAAATTAAATTATAAGACATGAATATCAAGAGAAAGTGGTTACTCATTGGTAACATCTATTTTATAATTTATATTTGTCGTGATATTATCTATTGAAGATAGTATGTTATTATTATTATAAACTAAAACATCGATTCTAATAATCTAATTGATTTTAAAATCGCGAATAGCATGAGAATAGTCAATGGCATAGAGCCATTATTAATGTGTTGCGCGAGGCTTAGATCCGTTTCCGCAGTTTAATTCAAAGTCCAACAATGTTTTGACGAAATAGACATAAACAATAAACAAACCATNTTTTATAATTTATATTTGTCGTGATATTATCTATTGAACATAGTATGTTATTATTATTATAAACTAAGGCATCGGCTCTAATAATCTAATTGATTTTAAAATCGCGAATAGCATGAGAATAGTCAATGGCATAGAGTCATTATTAATGTGTTGTGCGAGGCTTAGATCCGTTTCCGCAGTTTAATTCAAAGTCCAACAATGTTTTGACGAAATAGACATAAACAATAAACAAACCATTGTTGAATTTATATTTGTTAACTTTGAACCAATGCTAAAACCCGTAAAAATAAAAATATGAAGAAAACCCCTTTTACATGTTTTGTATAAAAATAAATAAAAAAATATATTATTTAATGATTAATTTTATCTGTTGACTATTATCGCGTAATTAGGAAATTACAGTAGGAAACTATGAATTATCAAAAAATAATACTTAATTTCAGAATACAGCGCTGATGGGAGAATAATAATTTAAAATTAGTATAAGNTAGCGTTGATGGGAAAATAATAATTTAAAATTAGTATAAGTATTCTGTTTAATAATCTATGTAATTGACCTCTAGTTCAAAGTCATATCAATCGATTTGTTTTATGAGGTAATCTTTTGCTATTTGTTACTATTCAAGTATACAAATATTAAATAAATATTCCAAGTTTTCATAATAATTTCCATAATATTACTATTATTATTTGTTCTGTAAAGAGAGAAAATCAGCTTTGTTTTATATAAAAATTAAACGGGTTGCCTGAAACTAAGGCTGCCTCACGGTACAGTATTCTTATTTATATTTAAATTACGTAGATCATACACAAAATAAAATCAATTGTAATTTTACATTATACGTTTATAATATTATTAAATTAATATGCAAGGTGATTCTTTTATCACGAACCACTTAATTAGTTAAAAAATAAAAATAATACTGATATAGTTTTTTTAAAGTTCCATGTTTTTAATTTATCAATTATAAAGTACATTTTATATTTATTTCTTATACCATANCTAAAACCCGTAAAAATAAAAATATGAAGAAAACCCCTTTTACATGTTTTGTATAAAAATAAATAAAAAAATATATTATTTAATGATTAATTTTATCTGTTGACTATTATCGCGTAATTAGGAAATTACAGTAGGAAACTATGAATTATCAAAAAATAATACTTAATTTCAGAATACAGCGCTGATGGGAGAATAATAATTTAAAATTAGTATAAGTATTCTGTTTAATAATCTATGTAATTGACCTCTAGTTCAAAGTCATATCAATCGATTTGTTTTATGAGGTAATCTTTTGCTATTTGTTACTATTCAAGTATACAAATATTAAATAAATATTCCAAGTTTTCATAATAATTTCCATAATATTACTATTATTATTTGTTCTGTAAAGAGAGAAAATCAGCTTTGTTTTATATAAAAATTAAACGGGTTGCCTGAAACTAAGGCTGCCTCACGATACAGTATTCTTATTTATATTTAAATTACGTAGATCATACACAAAATAAAAGTCAATTGTAATTTTACATTATACGTTTATAATATTATTAAATTAATATGCAAGGTGGATTCTTTTATCACGAACCACTTAATTAGTTAAAAAATAAAAATAATACTGATATAGTTTTTTTAAAGTTCCATGTTTTTAATTTATCAATTATAAAGTACATTTTATATTTATTTCTTATACCATATAAGGGTGTCAACTATTTTTTTTCAAATGACAACATAAATAATTAATTAGCTTATTTATTAGATAATTGTCTAATTAAGAAAATAACTGTTCGATAACAACTTTTGGACCAATATTTCGGAAGTAATTATCATTTATATACCTAGGAGGAAGTGATTTTAGTAAATAAAAATATTTATGTCTTCNAATAATAATTTAAAATTAGTATAAGTATTCTGTTTAATAATCTATGTAATTGACCTCTAGTTCAAAGTCATATCAATCGATTTGTTTTATGAGGTAATCTTTTGCTATTTGTTACTATTCAAGTATACAAATATTAAATAAATATTCCAAGTTTTCATAATAATTTCCATAATATTACTATTATTATTTGTTCTGTAAAGAGAGAAAATCAGCTTTGTTTTATATAAAAATTAAACGGGTTGCCTGAAACTAAGGCTGCCTCACGGTACAGTATTCTTATTTATATTTAAATTACGTAGATCATACACAAAATAAAATCAATTGTAATTTTACATTATACGTTTATAATATTATTAAATTAATATGCAAGGTGATTCTTTTATCACGAACCACTTAATTAGTTAAAAAATAAAAATAATACTGATATAGTTTTTTTAAAGTTCCATGTTTTTAATTTATCAATTATAAAGTACATTTTATATTTATTTCTTATACCATATAAGGGTGTCAACTATTTTTTTTCAAATGACAACATAAATAATTAATTAGCTTATTTATTAGATAATTGTCTAATTAAGAAAATAACTGTTCGATAACAACTTTTGGACCAATATTTCGGAAGTAATTATCATTTATATACCTAGGAGGAAGTGATTTTAGTAAATAAAAATATTTATGTCTTCACCTCTGGCCTATACTATGAAATGTTAATAACTTCTGAAATCCTGGTCTAAAATTTGTTATTGACAAGTCATCTTTTTTGTTGGATCATTTTGTAATATTTCAACTAGTAAAATATGTATTGTTGTCATCCTTATATGGTAAAGGGATGATCATAAAATACATTTTTATCATTAATAAATTGAAAAAAAATGTATCTAAAAGAATTATCTATGTTACTTTTATTTTTCGATTAATTAAATGATTCTTCATAAAAGAATCATACTAAATATTTACAAATTAACTTATGAATAAAGACGATTTCTAACTTTCTTTTAAATTAAATTATTAGTTGAAAATGCGTATTTAATTTTATAGGATATTAATGAAGGAAGTAAATTTCTTACACTTAAAATTTTAATACATTATTTAAGTATGTGAAGCATTAGATTGAATTGTAACCTATTTCATTATCATAATATTAAATTATCTAGAAGTGACTTTACCTATCATAAAATGTTGCCAAAAATTTACACGTTTAGATTATTTGCGCATAATAAAAATCCTTAAAATTACTAAATATTNTGGAAAAACGAGGAGGAAGTATAAATATTTTTAGGAAGAGAAATATGAAAAAAATTAGATTTTCTCAATACGTGAGTATGTACACTAAAACCAATGTGAGATAATAATTCCGGAGAATAAATAAGACCATTTAATAAGTCATATAGGAACATTATATCCGCAACATTTCTCCTCAAATCACAAGACACGATCCCCAATTGGGAAATCTGCAACTTGTATGATTCTCTTGAGATGGGTATATTTAATTTAAAACATAATAATTTTAAAAACTTATACTGAAAATTTTTAATTCGACTGGTATATGATATATAGTGTGGTGACCAAACAATTGATCCATACTCAAGATGAGATCTAACCAAGGAAAAATATAAAATTTTTAAGGCATTAGTATTTTTTAAATTTATCGTGCTTCTATTAATAAAACCCAGCATCTTAAAAGCTTTTTTAATAAAGGTGTTAATATGGGTGGAAAAATCCAAATTAAAATTTAAGATTATCCCTAAGGATCTGATAGAGGAAACTCTTGTAACTATATGACTATCAATAAAATAATTATAGGTGATTATATTACTTATTCGGGAAAACATAATCACACTACACTTATTTATATTTAATGGAAGGTAATTAGTATGACTCCATTCAACAAATTTATCTAAATTTGACTGCAATTTTATTGCATCTTTTGGTAATTTAGTAACTGAAAATAATTTCACATTATCAGCAAATAATAGAATATTAACTTAGCTATCAAAAATAGACGGTAAATCATTTATAAATAGTATGAATAAGAGGGGACCTAAGTGCGACCCTTGTGGTACACCAGAAGTAACCTAAAATTCATTAGAAATAAAACTATTAATTTTAACCACCTGGGTAACAGAACATAGGTAAGATTTTAACTAATTAAAAAATGTACCATGAATACCAACACAAGATAATTTATGTAATAGAATATTGTGGTTTACTTTATCAAACGCTTTCTGAAAGTCTGTATAAATAGTGTCCAATTGAACACGTTGATTTAAAGCAGAAAGGATTTTCTCCTGAAAAAGTAGAATATTTGTAGAAACTGACATTTTGGGTCTGAAACCATATTGGTTATTAGAAATGAGGGGAGTCATAATTAAAGACAATTTTTTTGTAATTAGTGCTTCAAACATTTTCGGAATTATGGACATTTTGGAAATCGGCCTATAACTTGTAACATTATGTTTATCTCCAGATTTATATACTGGTGTTACAAATGACCTTTTNTTATGGACATTTTGGAAATCGGCCTATAACTTGTAACATTATGTTTATCTCCAGATTTATATACTGGTGTTACAAATGACGTTTTTCAAATGTTAGGGAAATAACCCAAGCTTAATGATTTATTAAAAATCATATGAAGCGGACGAGCAAGAACCGAGCTACAATTTTTAAAAAAGGTGGAATACCATCAGGTCCAGTACCAGTATGAGCAATTAAAGAATTTAAATAATCAACAATTTCATTCAGATAGATAGTCCAGGAGTGTAAATTCAAATAATTATCAGATCTACCAGAAGGGAGAGGATCAAGTCCATTAAAGAGCGGAAGATCTTTGGTATAGACACTTGAAAAATAGTTTGTAAATAATTGAGTTGTTTCTAAAATATTAGTAGAAGATGAGTTATGGTAATTTACACAGTCCGGAACAGAATTATTAGACTTCTTTAGAGAGTTAATGTAATTCCAAAAAGGTTTGATATTTGTTTGAATACTGTTTTCAATATTGGAAATATATTGTGCATGGCATATATTAATAAAATGTTTACATTTTTTTCTTAAAATAGAGAAATCATAATAATTAGTATCAGAAGGGAATAATTTAAATTTTTTATGGGCACATTTTTTTTTAATTATACAATCTCTGAGTTCAGAATTTGCCCATATAAGTGTATATTTATTATATNGGAGTTCAAAATTTGCCCATATAACTGTATATTTATTATATATTTTTGTTTTAGGCACAAATAAATTAAAAGAGTGATAAATAATTTTATAAAATTTTTCAATAAGCAATTCAAAAGATAAATTATAATTCAGATTAAGATCAAAATCAATACTCTGAAGAAAATGAGAAATATCATCAAAGTTACAGTTTTTAAAGTTATAAACTAATGGAGATTCAAAATGTTCATTACCCAATGAATTATTAAATTGTATTATAAAATCTAATGGTGGATGATAATTATCAATTATTGGAACAAGAGATTCTGACGAATGTAAACTATTTGTATGTTCAATATCAGCACTAATCAATATACAATCAAGAGTTCGACCACTACAGTTAATTATATGGTTTACTTGTTTCAAATTTAAGAAATTTATATAACAGTTAAAAATTAGAGAACCTGTAATATGATCTTGAGTGATTGGATCAATAGACCAGTCAAACTGATTTAAATTAAAATCACCAGTTATAACATAATTATAATTGGGGTACATTAAATAAATAGACTCTATGACCTCACAGTGCTTAGAATATACATCACAAGAACTGCCTGGTNGAATAAATTAAATGATTCATAGTATATGTTGTTACTGCTATGCTAAAAGTAACCGAAAAGAAAATGGATAATTTATCTCTTATTTTTTGTAAGTAAATTTATTGTTGAAAAAATTATTTAAATAAACACTATCGATTTTCATGTGATTTTTAATTATTAAAAAATATAGTGCTGCATATTGTTTTATTTTAAAGTTTTTAATGTTTTGAAATATTTAAAACATAAAAATAAAAATACCTTGGTTACTTTATGCATAAAGACTAAAAAATATCGACTTGATAGATTGTTTTTATAATTTACCAAATTAATATTTCTTGACAAGTACTTTTTTAATTAAAAATGGAAAAATTAAAATTCATTATTACTCTTTGTTATATTAAAAATAAAAATGATAACGTACCATTAGATCTAATGAATATTTGGTTTGATTTCACATTAGTACATGTTGTTGATACTCTGGAAGATTCACAAAAACTAAAATATTACAAACATATTTTGCCAAGTTATAGCTGAAGATATACTTCGAATTTTATGATTTAAAATATTTGTCTAAAAGTATTACCTAAATTATTGTGTGGAACAAAATTTACATAATTACCATCTCTTAAAAATCAGTTCAAGGAAATTATGTCATCATGTAAAAACCATTTTATTGAATTTACTTGGGTAAAATATATACATTTAATTACCAATAAGATTTTTTGCTATATATCAACAATGTAAATTTACAAGAAGACTTTTTTTATTATGAACCACAAATTAGTCGAAAAATACAATTATAATATGCAATTTTTTTTTTGGTTTTTTGTAGATCTGTTTTTTTTAATTTTATCAATCATGAAATATTTTTATCATAAAAGATGTTCATCTCTTATATGTATAATAGTAACATTTTTTTTTTAAATGACAGCATACATAATTAACTAACTTAAATAATAGAAAATTATCTAATAAGGAAATTAGCAGATCGATAACTACTTTTCGATCAGTACTTTGAAAGTTACTAATATTTTTAACCATGATGGGAAGAGAAGCAGGTCAAGAAATATCTTCTGATAAAAGTACCAGCACACGTGCTTTAAAGTTATTACTTTAAACTGTTAATAGCTGCCGAAATATTGGTCCAAAGGTTATTATGGATTAGTCATTATCTCATTAAGATCTTCATATCTATTAAAACTAATTTATGTTGTCATTTGAAATAATAATGTTGACATCTTTATAAAGTATATAAAATGATAAAATATAAGTTAATCATTGTGGCTAATATTTTTAAAAATTACAAATATTAAATTTTAATATAAGAAAAAAACATATAATACATTTCATGTTGATAAATTGAGAAAAACAAGAGTAAAAAGAATAGATTAATTACCAACAAGTATCAACATATATTTTTATAAATTAATTAAATGCTTCATAATAAAAAAATCACCCTGCCTATATATAAACTAGATATTTGGTTGGATTTATTCATAAGTATATTTGTTTGTTTTGAAAAAATTCTGGGGAGAAGGTCAGACGTCTTGGACCCCCTCTCATATATACGGCCTTGTGCGCATATAATACACATACATAATTACACACCTTGATTATAAAAATATAATTAACTTATTCTTGACAAAATAAAATGTTTGCATGGTCGCTGATGTTAAATTTTATATGACCTTTTTTTGATCATTACTTATGATGTATCTTTTTCATAAAATTACAGATAGTTATTAGGACAATCACATATTTTTATATACCATCCATCTTATATATGTATTAAACATATACATTTAAGTATCAGCCTCATTAATTGATTGTGTGATAGTGTAATTTTACTTTATATGCAAGAGGCAAAGTATGTTTTAAACTAACACAGTCGTTCATATTTTATTGATACAGTTATAATTTTCAAATAAAACACAGGTAACGTATTTCAAAGTGCAACAACATTGCATGCGCTATAGGTACACAAGTTCAGTGTAGTAAAAGAGATGATCACCGATTCGATTGAGATGAGAGTCGCATGCTAACGGTTGGTTTTACCTTCCGCAATAGATGTTTCACATTAAAAATATTTTAAAAAGTTTTTTGTCTCTAGACATATTTCCCAAGAAGCGATATGTCTCCCTTTCCCTTATTGGCACCTACGCATACTCTATAGATATATGATTTCAGTTAGGGGAATAACTAAACAAAGAGGAAAAAGTCGCAAACAGCGGGGTCTGACATGTTGTAATACAAGTTTCACATTAAAAGAATTGTTATTTTTGCAAATATTGTTTTTATAATTATAAAACAGGTTATTATTGTAGTGTATAAAATTATCGTATTTACTTGAATAATTAAAATTTTGGGTCAAATTATTAAGAAAACTGTACTCGAAATTACCGAATTAATGCTGATGTATCTAAAGAGAACTATTTGTGAAAAGTTATATTACTTCGCCCTCAATTTTAGCAATTAAATAATAATTATTAAATTATTTCATTGGAAATTACTTTACAGGCAAATTTAACATTTTCAAAAATAATAAGCTAATTATAAGATATGTATTATGTGTAATCAT
Organism: Daktulosphaira vitifoliae; assembly: GCF_025091365.1. Taxonomy (NCBI): domain Eukaryota; kingdom Metazoa; phylum Arthropoda; class Insecta; order Hemiptera; family Phylloxeridae; genus Daktulosphaira; species Daktulosphaira vitifoliae. Next base: position 35,742,098 of record NW_026099574.1, read on the forward strand.
AAAAATTATACATGAATATACCACATATAAATGCAAATACAAATACATCAATGTATTAACTAATTTTGTATGCCCACCATTAAAATTTTAAGGCGTGTTAAAAATTGGCCATTTATATTAGACAATAAAATAGTTTTCATAACTTTAATTTATCACTCTGTAAACATATAAAATGTATGAATAGTTGTTTGTTATTATAAATTTTTCTTATCTTTAAGCCAATAAACATTTAACACCACCACAGCCTAGGATTTAAACGCGAGTCAGTCTAAAAAATTAATTTTTTAATGAACAAAATACTTTAAATTGTGTAAATTATTGAAATTGACATTAACTCCATAGGAAATGATCTAAAAATTCCCATACGTCAGTATGATATTTTTAGTATATACTTTAATTTTACACATAAGTAGTATAATTTTGATATAATATATGGAAAACTTGTACACAAATATACATAAAATGCCTTAATAACTTTCAGTACATGTTTATAAAAATTTTTTATATTTTTTTAAAAAGTGAACTGAAATAAAAACATTCCAAATTATTTAAAAAACATTAAATTGCTTTTTAAGTGATTTTAAGACACTCAATTATCAATCGAGTCAAAAGGTGACAAAGACATTATTCTATAATTTAAATTATTATGATACATGTTTATTAAAATATGTTGTATGTTCATAATAACAGAATAAAAAATAAATACTTAAACTTATTGCATTATATTCAAAAATAATGACTCATTTTAAATCACTTATCCATTATGATATGAAAAATTAAAAAAAGTCATCATCACTATAAATTTAAAATTAATTTTTTAAGACACAATTACTAGATAAACTTATGTAAGTGAACAAAAGTAGTTTTTTTATTGTTATAATTAGGAAGATTGGTACTCAGTACTATTTTTAACAAATAAAACTTAGGTTAACATTTCAAATGGTGTTATATTGTATTCCGATGGTTTATTTATATTCAGGATTTATAAGTTCATGCACCCTATAGAGAATAAAGTTTATTTTTTCAAATGGCAACATACATAATTAACTAATTTAAATAATAGAAAATTATCTAATAAGGAAATTGGCAGATAGATAACTACTTTTCGATCAGTACTTTGAAAGTTACTAATATTTTTAACCATGATGGGAAGAGAAGCAGGTCAAGAAATTTCTTCTGATAAAAGTACCAGCACACGTGCTTTAAAGTTATTACTTTAAACTGTTAATAGCTGCCGAAATATTGGTCCAAAGGTTATTATGGATTAGTCATTATCTCATTAAGATCTTCATAACTATTAAAACTAATTTATGTTGTTATATGAAATAATAATGTTGACATCATTATAAGGTATAAAAAATGATGAAAGAAAAGTTAATCATTGTGGCTAATATTATTTGAAATTAAAAATATTAATTTTTAGTATTATAAAATCGCTTTTAAAACTTTATCCAAACTGAACATTTGGCTATATAACTGCTATGTTTTTTGTTAATTTGAGTTTTTAACTTTTTTAATGTCAAATTTTAAGTTAAAGTAAGGTTTTAAAAGTGATCTCATAATATTTTTAGGTTCTAGAATTATTTTTTCAATGTGTCCTAAATAAAATCGATATTAATTAAAAAAATTACCAAAAACCGGAGTTACACAAAAGTAAAACAATTATTTTATGAACATTTTATTGAAGGTATTAAAAATTACTTTGGCTACGAAATGCTGTTTAATAAATTTTAGTCATAACAATACTGCAAAGCATAAAATTAATTTTATTAATACTAAATAAATAAATAATATTATAAAAGTACAATAAGACAAGTGCTCTCTTCTGATTATAATTAATAAGTGTTTTTCGTGATTCATATTGATAAAAAAAGTTATTTTATTAAAATGTATTTTAATATTATATTTTTTATTTTTTTTTTTTTGTAATGCAATTTAGTCAAACACAATGGATACATCAAATAAACACAGAAATTATGTACAAAGAACATAAATATTAAATAGCCTTACATTATAATGTTTATCGATTTATAATAAAAATAAGAATTATAATAAGAAATTAAAAAAAGAAACTTATAATTAATATAGAACAATAAAATACATAAATATAAAATAAATTAATTAATAGTAGAAATATTGTAGAAAGAAGTAAAGTATAGTATTTAGAACTCTAACGTTTTTGAAAAGAAAAAGAAAAACATAATGTCATAGACAAAAATATAAACTATACACGATTTTATACTTAAAAGTTAATAAAATAGGTACTTAAAGTATACAAGTATGCCAATACAAATTAACCTATTTTAAAAAATAACGGGTTGACAATAAAATTTTTTTAAAAAAATGAACAATTGAAATACGCATAGAATAATATAAATTGTATAAATTTGGAAATTTAATGGTTAGTTTAGTTTCAGAAATAATTTTTGACAAAAGATAGTTTTAATCAGTTATGTATTGACTATACATACTAAAATGATTCAGATAAATGACTACTTACAAATATTATACACTATAGGAACATTTTAAACTTATATATAAATACAAGGGTTAGTAAAATATAACTACTAAATAAATATAAGTATAAATAAATAAAATATATTAATATTAATGGGTTATTCATTTGTAGAAATGCTTTTATTTGCTGATGTTTTTACTCCCTCCACCATAACAATACAATATTGACTACAAGTAGGTAAAAAATATAAATTCTAAAATTAGGTTAAAATTATTCAACAATCTAAGAGCTTGTACGTTACTAAAATGACTTTATGCATAAGTGTCCATTTCAATCTAATCAAGTGGGTGAATTAATTTTACACAAAAAGTCACAAATAAAGGTACACAAGCGCCGAGATGCATGTGCTACAAACACAAAAAGCACTAGCCTGGGATTTCAGTAGATGGTATTTTTGGAATTACTCCTTGAACAATGATTTGATCTCGAAATTCCCGTCCATCCTTAGAAATTCGCATTTCGGGGATCTCGTAGTCTCTTGTGTCTAGTTTGTGGTGGTTATTGTGCCTTATTTTGTGTTCGCTGCGTTGCTGTTGATGTTCTTCGGTTTTCGGTGATGCTGCCATACCAGCTAAGTTTTGTTCAAAAGCGAATTTTGCATACTGGTATTGCATAGCATTGTGAGCTTCTGAATCTGGTACTTCGATAACTGCTACATCGATTATTGGATATCTTTGAATATTAAAACTTAATGTTTGTACTGAACTTATTGTTGACATATTCGGGTTTGTTTCGCTGTTGGACAAACCATAATCTTGTACGGCCTCCATTAAAAATCCAGGGATGGGTTTTAATTTAGCTAGAAATAGAAATGTTTGATTAGTTAAAAAAAAATGTATACAATATTTTTGTGAAGTCGAAAATCAATAAATTAATAAAAAATTAGTCTAAAGTATATTTTAAAATAATCGAACAAATAATTGAACAATAAAAACTTTGTTATCGATATCTAACATAAACTCCAAAATGCATGTAAAATGAATTCAATATAACGTTACATTTTTAACTGTATAATTCTGCATCAGAGAAATTACTAATTTTTATTACGTCAGATTATAATTTTTATTCCATTGTTATTTATTTTATGTATATCTGTATATACGTGAACAGAATATATCCTTTACAATTGTGTTTGGTTTAATTGAGTATTGTATTCACATTGATACATATAAATATGTTGTCACAGTATTGTTTTATATTTTAATGACTTAGATAATAGCAAAAATATTTACTCATTTGCACGTCTCCGGAGCAATTTATTGATCTGAAAAATCTGTGTACAGGAAGTACATTTCCTTCTTCGTCTTCAACTTCGATGCTTAAACCAAAGTTATGAAATGGTTCTCGACGCCAAAGCCTTACTGCACTTCGAATATTCCATTCTGTCCACTTTTCACCGTAGTAAGATATCATTCGACTGTCTAACAATTTCCTCTTAACTGAAACAAAATATAAATAACAATGTTTGTTTGTTTAAAAAATATAGGAAAATTAAAATAATATACTTTTCTTTTTTCTCAGTGATTTGGTGTAAGCGTAAACTGATACTCGGATTTGCTTTTCTTCCATTATTAAGGATGCAATTGCGGAATCTGATATATTAGTGGTTGATTTTTTTGTATTATCTTCCAAAAATATTGGAGCACAAATAGTTTGATCATCAGTCTAATCAATAAATAAATTGTATTATACAACGATTGTTTTATTGTATTACATAACCAAATTTAACGAAATTTGTAATTTGATAATTACCATACCTCGTTGTTCACTTGTGAATTACACGGAAGAAGTTGTTTATATAAACGTAATTTTGCTGTGTTTACATTGACTGTAATGCCATTAGAAGCTTTTGGCAAAGAAATGTTGAACATCAAGTTCATAGATTCTTTTGAGTTCCACACTTCTGAATTGGTGTTTTTGGGCAGTTCACCTATTCAACATACAAATATTAGAATTTCATTATTTCTACTTATGTCTAATATTACTTACATGTGGGATAAAAACTTTGTATTTTTTCTGTAAACATATCTGCTGGATAAGCTGGAAAACTTTTAACATTTTCATATAAAACACGAATAGCGTCTCTTTGCTGCGAAGAAGGAGATGGAATGGACTGCGTTCGTGATTTCATCGTTGAGCTGATTGGAGGTCGACCGGACAATCCTATAAAGTTGATTATTTGACTTTGGATAGACTTGAGCCTGAGTTCTTTGTTCCTATGATAAAAGGTTGATAATTATTTGTTGATAAATCAGAGAATATAAGTAAATTCATTTAATACAAGTTAATCGTAAGAAAAATCAAACTCAGTTACACAGCAAAATAATATTATAGCTATTATGTTAATGAGTGATAGTATACGAGTAAAAATAAGAGTAGTAGACATGGCGTCAACAAAACATATTTTGGTTAGTGGTTCACACGGCGTCAGAAAATCACACGCTGCACACATTTACACTTACGGCTCCGATGATTCAACAGACTTATCCGTAGATTCTGCAAACTCAGTGCTGTGAATAAAATACAAAGTTTTTTGGAATTTAGTGTAAATATTTTAATTAATATAGTGGTCAGTGCGAAAAAAAAGGAACGTAGCTGTCTAGAGACCGGTGGCCAGTATGCAACCCCTTCAAACGTACATCTAATGATAATAAAACATATTGCCAAAAATGTTGCACCAAGAGGCAATAAATTATACATTGCGAGATAACATTGCTCGTTGTCTTTACATTAAGCTTGATCTGGTCCACCCAAGGCCGAAAATTAAGTGCAGACAAAATATCCATTAAACAGGACCTCGCAATAACCAACGATGTGGATAGGGCAAGCCAGGTTTATTATAAACGCATCTCTGCTTTTGCTGGCGTGCACTTTGGGTGTTTGATTTTTTTTTTTTTTGGTCGCGTATTTATTGACCAGGTCCAAACGAAACCGAAAACGAAAAATAAAAACTGAAACCGACAAAACCTGTAATCGTTTAAAAAACCTCCAGGCAGACGCATTAAAATCCGTCTGGAAATGCAGTCGTCAAGTGCATTTCCCCCTAAATTTTGATTTAAAATCAAATAAAAAATTGTGGTCCAGACGAATAAATTAAGAGCTTGAGTTAAACAGCAACAAAAAAAAAAAAAAATTAAAGATACAAAAACTGAACCACGATGTTGTTGATGTTATTACATTTTGTGTTTATAAGTGCACCCAGGGTAAAAAAAATTACCTAAGAAGTATTTATGTGTTAAGTAACTTGGAACGTTGGTTTATGGTATGAATATCAAAGTGGTCAAATTTTTTACAACCAAAAGTACTTGTAAAATTTTCGCCTTTAATTCTCTAGACTGTTTAATGGTTATTTATACAAACTCAAGGTTTATTTGGACAAAGCCAGTTTTGATTAGTAAAAAAAAGATTATTTACTAATAAAAAATTAATTAAATGGCTTTTTCGGCAATCTGTTAAAATTTTATAATATTCAACATAAGTAAATCAATTTTTAATGATGCAGATTTCACAACATTTTTTACATCATTATTCCTGTATAATTTGCTTGATGGTATTTAAAAAAAAAGTCTTGGATGGTGATCATATGTCAAAGCCCGTCACATCGAATTATTTTAAGTGCTGACTTATTCATTTTTTCAGAATTTTCTTTTTTTAATTAAAATACTCGTAGAGAATGATTACCGCATATTTTTTTTTATTAAAAAAACACACCCGAGTCACCTATTCTTTTGAATGAAAGTTATAAATCTTAATGAATGAAATGTGACGATAATGTATATTATTATATTACTATAACTAGTTGTCAATGTAAAAAAAAAAAAAAAAGATAATTTGACTGTTTGTCTCTATATAAACACGGCCAGCGCATAAAAAAAATTATGTGTATGTGTGTATTTTTTATAGTCTCTTCTGGTAGACCAGACAACCGGAATTTAACTACGAATATATTAACGTCGGTTTTATTGTTGTAAAAACATCCCCGAATAAGTGCCACAGTGTCTTAGACAACATCAATTACCGTTGATGTAGGTTAGTTTTTAACATATATCTGTTTTATGAAGTGACCGTAATTATTAAATATAAATGATCATATTATTAAGCAGTATTGATTTTGACTCGAAAAAGTTTGCAGTTATTAAATTAAGTCAATCAGATGTACTGGATCAAAGATTTTTTATGTATACATTAAAATATATATTTTGACCATATTATACGACAATATAAGGGAAAAAAATAATATTGTTTATGTATTTAAAATCAATAAGTTAAATCTAAAAACTAATTTAACTTCATTGAGATTTTAGGTCATTAAATATAACATGGTTTCATAGTCTTGTATTTAGAGCATCTTCTGATTCATATACGTCATTAGACATTTATTTCTGTTTATCGGCCAAAACCCAAGTGTTTGCTTAATCCATTAGCGTTGCATTTTTTTCACACGTTATGTATAAATTATTTTTATTTGTTTGAGTTTAATTGGCTCTATTAAAAGTTCTATTCAAAATAAATTATTTTACAAAACAGATGGATAGCTTCAGCCTAGTCAATTGCTTCTAAAAATATCTTTCGAATTTTATTGAAGTGTGTTATGATCATTGGTATTTTTTTTATCTCAATCTCGCGAGCTGATGCATCCTATTAACTTCAAAAGACTAGCAAACTTTTATTGGAAACTCACCAAATGGAGCTAATTTCTCAAACTAAACAAATCCTCCTCTTACACTGTAAACTGATGCTTAATTATACCCTTATAATAATAAAATAATTATGTTTATACCTTTCTCTGTGCATCTGAGGCGTCTCAGTTTCGATTATTTGATCGGAAGACGAATGAGGTTGTTCTGCTTGCGTTCCATTAACCATAGAAAAGTTGTACTCGTGCCGGTCGCTGGAGCTACCGGCAGGTGCATCTCCCAACATGGAGTCGTGGTCGGCAGATTGAGAAGGCATATTGGTAACGATTGCGATCAGTGCGGATTCCAAGGCATCAAGTTCTGGTTCCGGCAGTTGAGACAGGTGCCGAAGCAACGTCTGACCAAACGACGAGTTGGGGTCGGTCAGCCAGTGTACGGGCACTGTGGGCATGAAAATTTGTCCTGTTGCAGGTACAGGAGCAATTTCATCGGGAGGTTCGTTCAAATCCATAGGACGGGATTGACACGATGCAGTCAACAGTCCTAAAATAAGAGTTACGAGTAGGAGCCGGTAACGTCGCAACGACAACATGACAACAGAAGAACAAAAATATCGAATAAAAAATATCGTCTACTATGAATAGTAATATTTTTCTAGAGGAAAAATTTAAATGTCCTTTGGCGATAAATAATATCGAAAAAAATAACAAACGCTATTTTATAAAAACACGAAAAAAATATGAAAATTTCACGACAGACGTCTATGAACGTTGAGTGCGTTTTGGGCGATTGCACGCGTAGTTCTGGCGCGATACGGAGCTCAATGAAGAAGAAGACGCCACGACGATAGTGTGGCTGGGTCGTACCTCGTGGGCGCGGGCATTGGCGTGCGTGTGTAAAAAAGACTATACGGTGGTGCAAGTGTGCGTCGTCTATATGGTGTGTATGTGTGAGTAAATATATAGCTCAAGTAAACATAAACGACGGCGACACACCGCGGTGTCGTATGTACCCGCCACTGCCACCACCACCCTTAATCTTCTGTTCTTAACTATTTTTTAATACCGCCAATGTCCAATGAATACCTCCGTCCCACGTGGGACATCCAAAACGTTCCCTCCTCCCCACATCATCCTGACAATCAGGCGGCGGGACGACGTCTTGCCGACCGAGTAAGCGTCAGATTTCGACGGCCAGTACTTAACCTTATCCTCTAGTTATTTTAGTGTTTGCGAAATCCGCAGTTTATTACTATGAAATTTAACATCATTAATTTTTTCTTCTCCTTTTTCATTATATTATTAATTAGTCATGAATTTCCGCAAACATATTACGTTATGGTTTGCTCTAATATAATATGTGATGAGATGGAAAAAATATTACTATAAAAAAAAAAAAATTGAAATTAGGAAACTATATTTTAATAATAACATGTAGGCTTGAGTGTAATGAAATTCAAACTTGTTCAATTTGTTCCCTCTGTGTGATAGAAATCTTCATTAATATATTTTTTCTAGTGATCAAATTTTCATTAAATACATATTTCAATAATGATAACTTTGTACTGACAAAGGTTAAAAAATTTTTTTTGAAATCTATTTTCATAATTTTTCATTGAACGTCATTAGTAAATTTCTCTCGAGTAGGGGCGTATTTAAAACTCATTTTAGTGTTATGGCGATTTAATTTTCTTACTTTGATAGNGTGTTATGGCGATTTAATTTTCTTACTTTGATAGGCAAGTTAGAGAAAACTTTTTTACTAAAAATAAAGTGATGACCAAAGATGAAAATGTCTTAAGAACCATATTTCGTAACATCGGCTTTAAAAAATAGCGCTGGACGAGGGGGAGCGATTACTCATATTGCTCATCCCTATACTCAAATAGTTGATAAATTTTGGATGCTTAAGTATTTCGTTGCTTACTTCCCGCTAGTTCTATCAGTGTAGTTTTGACAAGTTACACTTGAGAAAATAAAAAAAAGTGATAGATTTTGAAATTAAAAATATTAATTTACCTGTCTTTGCTTAAAAAATATTATATTTATTCGAGAAAGGGGTATGTTGACAT
>NW_026099574.1:35751423-35781653 GCF_025091365.1 Daktulosphaira vitifoliae
CAAATTAATATTTCTTGACAAGTACTTTTTTAATTAAAAATGGAAAAATTAAAATTCATTATTACTCTTTGTTATATTAAAGATAAAAATGATAACGTACCATTAGATCTAATGAATATTTGGTTTGATTTCACATTAGTAGATGTTGTTGATCCTCTGGAAGATTCACAAAAACTAAAATATTACGAACGTATTTGCCAAATTATAGCTGAAGATATACTTCGAATTTTATGATTTAAAATATTTTTCTGAAAGTATTACCTAAATTATTGTGTGGAACAAAATTTACATAATTACCATCTCTTAAACAACGGTTCAAGGAAATTATGTCATCATGTAAAAACAATTTTATTGAATTTACTTGGATAAAATATATACATTTAATTACCAATAAGAATTTTTGCTATATATCAACAATGTAAATTTACAAGAAGACTTTTTTTATTATGAACTGCTAATTAGTCGAAAAATACAATTATATTGTGCAATTTTTTTTTTTGGTTTTTTGTAGATCTATGTTTTTTTATTTTATCAATCATTAAATATTTTTATCATAAAAGATGTTCATCTCTTATATGTTTAATAGTAACATTATTTTTTTCAAATGACAGCATACATAATTAACTAACTTAAATAATAGAAAATTATCTAATAAGGAAATTGGCAGATCAACTACTTTTTGATCAGTACTTTGAAAGTTTCTAATATTTTTAACCATAGTGAAAGAAAAAACAGGTCGAGAAATTTCTTCTGAAAAAAGTACCAGCACACGTGCCTTAAAGTTATTACTTTAAACTGTTAATAGCTTCCGAAATATTGGTCCAAAGGTTGTTATGGATTAGTCATTATCTTATTAAGATCTACATATCTATTTAAACTAATTTATGTTGTCATTTGAAATAATAATATTGACATCCTTATAAGGTATAAAAAATGATAAAATAAAAATTAATAATTGTGGCTAATATTATTTAAAATTACAAATATTAAATTTTAATATAAGAGAAGTACATATAATATATTTCATGTTGATAAATTGAGAAAAACAAGAGTAAAAATAGATTTAATCTGACAGTGATTAAAATCACTATCATAAGAAACGCTTCGATGCAAATCTGTAGATAGTGTTTAATTTTAAAAAATTGATGGATAATTGCAAAATTAACATCAACTTCTATTAAAATAAAATACAAAACCCATAATTTGAATACAAAAATAGCATATTTTTGAATACGGCAGCCATTTGCGTATAAAAGATAGGTCGTCGGGACAAATTTTTTTTTTTCATTTTGTAGTACATAAAATAAGCTTTAATTTTATATATGTTTGAAGGACGCAGTATTTCCGGAACATTTTCAAAAATTAAGTTGAAAAAGTTCATTTTTGTAAAAAAGTTACTATTTTAAATCCCCCCAGTGAACAGAATAAGTGTTAGATTTTCAAAAAAAATTATATCAAATGAAAGGGAAATATCTAAGGTTTCAATACAAGAAAATATTATTTTTATTTGTTAATTTTTGAAAAAGTTATGACAGTTTTAAGCACAAAAAACATTCCGATAAAAGGTAATATTTATCGCAAACATTACATTTTTTTTTAATTTTCGACAGCCATTTGCACATAGAAGATAGATCGTCGGGACAAATTTTTTTTTTTTATTTTATAGTACATATAATAAGCTTTAATTTTATATATGTTTAAAGGACGCAGTATTTCCGGAACACTTTCAAAAGTTAAGTTGAAAAAGTTCTATATTTTTTACAATATTTCAACATTTGAACGCGTCCTATATAAGGGGAAATTGTCCAATTTTAATAAAAAGTATGTCAAATGAAAGATGTACTTATAATGTATTTAGAAAACAAAAATTGTGCTGATATATACATTTTTCAAAAAGTTATAGCATTTTTAAGTTGAAAATTAAAAATCGAAAATCGAAAATTTTAACACAAAAATAGTGTTTTTTTAACTACGGCAGCCGTTTAAATGTAGAAAAAAAAGTGTCGGGACAAATTTTTTTTTTTCATTTTATAGTACATAAAATAAGCTTTAATTTGATATATGTTTAAAGGACGCAGTATTTCCGGAACATTTTCAAAAATTAAGTTGAAAAAGTTAATTTTTGTAAAAAAGTTGCTATTTTAAATCCCCCCTAATGAGCAGGTTAAGTGATAGATTTTCAAAAAAATGATATCAAATGAAAGGTAAATATCTAAGGTTTTAGTATAAAAAAAAATTATGTTGATTTGTTGATTTTTCAAAAAGTTATGGAAGTTTTAAGAAAAAAAAGTGAAAAAATTTCGAAAATTAGCGATTTTTAAATTTGTAATTTTTTTGGATATTTCCCCCATTTGCGGGGAACGAGGGAATTTTTTTCAATTTTTAAGGGTAATGTCTTCAACTAGATACGATTTGTGATCTTTTGACGTATTTTTGAAAGAAATCGGTCCAGTGAGAGCTGAGAAAAAGTGGCAACAGACATAAAAAAAAAAAAAACACATCATAGTAAAATTAATACCTTCTCCGCTTCGCATCGAAGCTAAAAATAGATTAATTATCAACAAGTATTAACATATATTTTTATAAATTAATTAAATACTTCATAATAAAAAAATCACCCTGCCTATATATAAATTAGATATTTTGTTGGATTTATACATAGGTATATTTGTTTGTTTTGAAAAAATTCTGGGGAGAAGGTCAGACGTCTTGGACCCCCTCTCATAGATACGACCTTGTGCGCTTATAATACACACACATAATTACACACCTTGATTATAAAAATATAATTAACTTATTCTTGACAAAATAAAATGTTTGCAGGGTCGCTGATGTCAAATTTTATATGACCTTTTTTTGATCATTACTTTTGATGTATCTTTTTCATAAAATTACAGATAGTTACTAGGATAATCACATATTTTTATATACCATCCATCTTGTATATGTATTAAACATATACATTTAAGTATCAGTCTCATTACTTGATTGTGTGATAGTGTAATTTTACTTTATTTGCAAGAGGCAAACTATATTTTAAACTAACGCAGTCGTTCATATTTTATTGATACAGTTATAATTTTCAAATAAAACACAGGTAACGTATTTCAAAGTGCAACAACATTGCATGCGCTATAGGTACACAAGTTCAGTGCAGTAAAAGAGATGATCACCGATTCGATTTAGATTAGAGTCGCATGCTAACGGCTGGTCTTACCTTCCACATTAGATGTTTCACATCAAAAAGATTTTAAAAAGTTTTTTGTCTCTAGACATATTTTCCAAGAAGCGATATGTCTCCCTTTCCCTTATTGGCACCTATGCATATTCTATAGATATATGAGTTCAGTTAGGGGAATAACTAAACAAAGAGGAAAAAGTCGCAAACAGCGGGGTCTGACCCGCTGTAATATAAGTTTCACATTAAAAGAATTGTTATTTTTGCTAATATTGTTTTTATAATTATAAAACAGGTTATTATTGTAGTGTATAAAATTATCGTATTTACTTGAATAATTAAAATTTTGGGTCAAATTATTAAAAAAAACTGTACTCGAAAGTACCGAATTAATGCTGATGTATCTAAAGAGAACTATTTTTGAAAAGTTATATTACTTCGCCCTCAATTTTAGCAATTAAATAATAATTATTAAATTATTTCATTGGAAATTACTTTACAGGCAAATTTAACATTTTCAAAAATAATAAGCTAATTATAAGATATGTATTATGTGTAATCATAAAAATTATACATGAATATACCACATATAAATGCAAATACAAATACATCAATGTATTAACTAATTTTGTATGCCCACCATTAAAATTATAAGGCGTGTTAAAAATTGGCCATTTATATTAGACAATAAAATAGTTTTCATAACTTTAATTTATCACTCTGTAAACATATAAAATGTATGAATAGTTGTGTGTTAATATAAACTTTTCTTATCTTTAAGCCAATAAACATTTAACACCACCACAGCCTAAGATTTAAACGCGTGTCAGTCTAAAAAATTAATTTTTTAATGAAAAAAATACTTTAAATTGTGTAAATTATTGAAACTGACATTAACTCCATAGGAAATGATCTAAAAATTCCCATACGTCAGTATGATATTTTTAGTATACACTTTAATTTTACACATAAGTAGTATAATTTTGATATAATATATGGAAAACTTGTACACAAATATACATAAAATGCCTTAATAACTTTCAGTACATGTTTATAAAAATTTTTATATTTTTTTAAAAAGTGAACTGAAATAAAAACATTCATAATTATTTAAAAAACATTAAATTACTTTTTAAGTGATTTTAAGACACTCAATTATCAATCGAGTCAAAAGGTGACAAAGACTTTATTCTATAATTTAAATTATTATGATACATGCTTATTAAAATATTTTGTATGTTCATAATAACAGTATAAAAAAAAAAAAAATACTTAAATTTATTGAATTATATTAAAAAATAATGACTCATATTAAATCACTTATCCATTATGATATGAAAAATTAAAAAAAGTCATCATCACTATTAATTTAAAATTAATTTTTTAAGACACAATTACTAGATAAACTTATGTAAGTGAACAAAAGTAGTTTTATATTGTTATAATTAGGAAGATTGGTACTTAGTACTATTTTTAACAAATAAAACTTAGTTTAACATTTCAAATCATGTTATATTGTATTGCGATGGTTATTTATATTCAGGTCTCATAAATTCATACACCCTATAGAGAATAAAGTTTATTTTTTCAAATGGCAACATACATAATTAACTAATTTAAAAAATAGAAAATTATCTAATAAGGAAATTGGCAGATCGATAACTACTTTTGGATTAGTACTTTGAAAGTTTCTAATATTTTTAACCATAGTGAAAGAAAAAACAGGTCGAGAAATTTCTTCTGATAAAAGTACCAGCACACGTGCCTTAAAGTTATTACTTTACACTGTTAATAGCTTCCGAAAACTGGTCCAAAGGTTGTTATGGACCAGTCATTATCTTATTAAGAACCTCATAACTATTAAAACTATTTTATGTTGTTATATGAAATAATAATATTGACATCCTTATAAGGTATAAAAATGATAAAATAAAAGTTAATCATTGTGGCTAATATTATTTGAAATTAAAAATATTAATTTCAAGTATTATAAAATCGCTTTTAAAACTTTATCCAAACTGAACATTTGGCTATATTAATACTATGTTTTTGTTTTTTGTTAATTTGAGTTTTTCAACTTTTTTAATGTCAAATTTTAAGTTAAAGTAAGGTTTTAAAAGTGATCTCATAATATTTTTGGGTTCTATAATTAGTTTTTTAATGTGTCCTAAATAAAATACTTATAAATGAACTAATTAAAAAAATTACCAAAATCCGGAATTACACAAAAGTAAAACAATTATTTTATGAACATTTTATTGAAGATATTAAAAATTACTTTGGCTACGAAATGCTATTTAATAAATTTTAGTCATAATAATACTGCAAAGCATAAAATTTATTTTATTAATACTAAATAAATAAATAATATTATAAAAGTACAATAAGACAAGTGCTCTCTTCTGATTATAATTAATAGGTGTTTTTCGTGATTCATAATGATAAAAAAAGTGATTCTATTAAAATGTATTTTAATATTATATTTTTTATTTTTTTTTTTGTAATGCAATTTAGTCAAACACAATGGATACATCAAATAAACACAGAAATTATGTACAAAGAACATAAATATTAAATAGCCTTACATTATAATGTTTATCGATTTATAATAAAAATAAGAATTATAATAAGAAATTAAAAAAAGAAACTTAGAATTAATATAGCACAATAAAATACATAAATATAAAATAAATTAATTAATAGTAGAAATATTGTAGAAAGAAGTAAAGTATAGTATTTAGAACTCTAACGTTTTTGAAAAGAAAAAGAAAAACATAATGTCATAGACAAAAATATAAACTATACACGATTTTATACTTAAAAGTTAATAAAATAGGTACTTAAAGTATACAAGTATGCCAATACAAATTAACCTATTTTAAAAAATAACGGGTTGACAATAAAATTTTTTTAAAAAAATGAACAATAGAAATACGCATAGAATAATATAAATTGTATAAATTTGGAAATTTAATGGTTAGTTTAGTTTCAGAAATAATTTTTGACAAAAGATAGTTTTAATCAGTTATGTATTGACTATACATACTAAAATGATTCAGATAAATGACTACTTACAAATATTATACACTATAGGAACATTTTAAACTTATATAAAAATATAAGGGTTAGTAAAATATAACTACTAAATAAATATAAGTATAAATAAATAAAATATATTAATATTAATGGGTTATTCATTTGTAGAAATGTTTTTATTTGCTGATGTTTTTACTCCCTCCACCACAACAATACAATATTGACTACAAGTAGGTAAAAAATATAAATTCTAAAATTAGGTTAAAATTATTCAACAATCTAGGAGCTTGTACGTTACTAAAATGACTTTCTGCATAAGTGTCCATTTCAATCTAATCAAGTGGGTGAATTAATTTTACACAAAAAGTCACAAATAAGGGTACACAAGCGCCGAGATGCATGTGCTACAAACACAAAAAGCACTAGCCTGGGATTTCAGTAGATGGTATTTTTGGAATTACTCCTTGAACAATGATTTGATCTCGAAATTCCCGTCCATCCTTAGAAATTCGCATTTCGGGGATCTCGTAGTCTCTTGTGTCTAGTTTGTGGTGGTTATTGTGCCTTATTTTGTGTTCGCTGCGTTGCTGTTGATGTTCTTCGGTTTTCGGTGATGCTGCCATACCAGCTAAGTTTTGTTCAAAAGCGAATTTTGCATACTGGTATTGCATAGCATTGTGAGCTTCTGAATCTGGTACTTCGATAACTGCTACATCGATTATTGGATATCTTTGAATATTAAAACTTAATGTTTGTACTGAACTTATCGTTGACATATTCGGGTTTGTTTCGGTGTTGGACAAACCATAATCTTGTACGGCCTCCATTAAAAATCCAGGGATGGGTTTTAATTTAGCTAGAAATAGAAATGTTTGTTTAGTTAAAAAAAAAATTTATACAATATTTTTGTGAAGTCGAAAATCAATAAATTAATAAAAAATTAGTCTAAAGTATATTTTAAAATAATCGAACAAATAATTGAACAATAAAAACTTTTTAATCGATATCTAACATAAACACCAAAACGCATGTAAAATGAATTCAATATAACGTTAAACTTTTAACTGTATAATTCTGCATCAGAGAAATTAATAATTTTTATTACGTCAGATTATAATTTTTATTCCATTGTTATTTATTTTATGTATATCTGTATATATGTGCACTGAATATATCCTTTACAATTGTGTTTGGTTTAATTGAGTATTGTATTCACATTGATACATATAAATATGTTGTCACAGTATTGTTTTATATTTTAATGACTTAGATAATAGCAAAAATATTTACTCATTTGCACGTCTCCGGAGCAATTTATTGATCTGAAAAATCTGTGTACAGGAAGTACATTTCCTTCTTCGTCTTCAACTTCGATGCTTAAACCAAAGTTATGAAATGGTTCTCGACGCCAAAGCCTTACTGCACTTCGAATATTCCATTCTGTCCACTTTTCACCGTAGTAAGACATCATTCGACTATCTAACAATTTTCTCTTAACTGGAACAAAATATAAATAACAATGATTGTTTGTTTAAAAAATATATGAAAGCTAAAATAATATACTTTTCTTTTTTCTCAGTGATTTGGTGTAAGCGTAAACTGATACTCGGATTTGCTTTTCTTCCATTATTAAGGATGCAATTGCGGAATCTGATATATTAGTGGTTGATTTTTTTGTATTATCTTCCAAAAATATTGGAGCACAAATAGTTTGATCATCAGTCTAATCAATAAATAAATTGTATTATACAACGATTGTTTTATTGTATTACATAACCAAATTTAACGAAATTTGTAATTTGATAATTACCATACCTCGTTGTTCACTTGTGAATTACACGGAAGAAGTTGTTTATATAAACGTAATTTTGCTGTGTTTACATTGACTGTAATGCCATTAGAAGCTTTCGGCAAAGAAATGTTGAACATCAAGTTCATAGATTCTTTTGAGTTCCACACTTCTGAATTGGTGTTTTTGGGCAGTTCACCTATTCAACATACAAATATTAGAATTTCATTATTTCTACTTATGTCTAATATTACTTACATGTGGGATAAAAACTTTGTATTTTTTCTGTAAACATATCTGCTGGATAAGCTGGAAAACTTTTAACATTTTCATATAAAACACGAATAGCGTCTCTTTGCTGCGAAGAAGGAGATGGAATGGACTGCGTTCGTGATTTCATCGTTGAGCTGATTGGAGGTCGACCGGACAATCCTATAAAGTTGATTATTTGACTTTGGATAGACTTGAGCCTGAGTTCTTTGTTCCTATGATAAAAGGTTGATAATTATTTGTTGATAAATCAGAGAATATAAGTAAATTCATTTAATACAAGTTAATCGGCACNAGTAAATTCATTTAATACAAGTTAATCGTAAGAAAAATCAAACTCAGTTACACAGCAAAATAATATTATAGCTATTATGTTAATGAGTGATAGTATACGAGTAAAAATAAGAGTAGTAGACATGGCGTCAACAAAACATATTTTGGTTAGTGGTTCACACGGCGTCAGAAAATCACACGCTGCACACATTTACACTTACGGCTCCGATGATTCAACAGACTTATCCGTAGATTCTGCAAACTCAGTGCTGTGAATAAAATACAAAGTTTTTTGGAATTTAGTGTAAATATTTTAATTAATATAGTGGTCAGTGCGAAAAAAAAGTAACGTAGCTGTCTAGAGGCCGGTGGCCAGTATGCAACCCCTTCAAACGTACATCTAATGATAATAAAACATATTGCCAAAAATGTTGCACCAAGAGGCAATAAATTATACATTGTGAGATAACATTGCTCGTTGTCTTTACATTAAGCTTGATCTGGTCCACCCAAGGCCGAAAATTAAGTGCAGACAAAATATCCATTAAACAGGACCTCGCAATAACCAACGATGTGGATAGGGCAAGCCAGGTTTATTATAAACGCATCTCTGCTTTTGCTGGCGTGCACTTTGGGTGTTTGATTTTTTTTTTTTTTGGTCGCGTATTTATTGACCAGGTCCAAACGAAACCGAAAACGAAAAATAAAAACTGAAACCGACAAAACCTGTAATCGTTTAAAAAACCTCCAGGCAGACGCATTAAAATCCGTCTGGAAATGCAGTCGACAAGTGCATTTCCCCCTAAATTTTGATTTAAAATCAAATAAAAAATTGTGGTCCAGACGAATAAATTAAGAGCTTGAGTTAAACAGCAACAAAAAAAAAAAAAAATTAAAGATACAAAAACTGAACCACGATGTTGTTGATGTTATTACATTTTGTGTTTATAAGTGCACCCAGGGTAAAAAAAATTACCTAAGAAGTATTTATGTGTTAAGTAACTTGGAACGTTGGTTTATGGTATGAATATCAAAGTGGTCAAATTTTTTACAACCAAAAGTACTTGTAAAATTTTCGCCTTTAATTCTCTAGACTGTTTAATGGTTATTTATACAAACTCAAGGTTTATTTGGACAAAGCCAGTTTTGATTAGTAAAAAAAAGATTATTTACTAATAAAAAAATTAATTAAATGGCTTTTTCGGCAATCTGTTAAAATTTTATAATATTCAACACAAGTAAATCAATTTTTAATGATGCAGATTTCACAACATTTTTTACACCATTATTCCTGTATAATTTGCTTGATGGTATTTAAAAAAAAAAGTCTTGGATGGTGATCATATGTCAAAGCCCGTCACATCGAATTATTTTAAGTGCTGACTTGTTCATTTTTTCAGAATTTTCTTTTTTTAATTAAAATACTCGTAGAGAATGATTACCGCATATTTTTTTTTATTAAAAAAACACACCCGAGTCACCTATTCTTTTGAATGAAAGTTATAAATCTTAATGAATGAAATGTGACGATAATGTATATTATTATATTACTATAACTAGTTGTCAATGTAAAAAAAAAAAAGATAATTTGACTGTTTGTCTCTATATAAACACGACCAGCGCATAAAAAAATTATGTGTATGTGTGTATTTTTTATAGTCTCTTCTGGAAGACCAGACAACCGGAATTTAACTACGAATATATTAACGTCGGTTTTATTGTTGTAAAAACATCCCCGAATAAGTGCCACAGTGTCTTAGACAACATCAATTACCGTTGATGTAGGTTAGTTTTTAACATATATCTGTTTTATGAAGTAACCGTAATTATTAAATATAAATGATCATATTATTAAGCAGTATTGATTTTGACTAGAAAAAGTTTGCAGTTATTAAATTAAGCCATTCAGATGTATTGGATCAAAGATTTTTTATGTATACATTAAAATATATATATTGATCATATTATACGACAATATAAGGGGAAAAAAAATAATATTGTTTATGTATTTAAAATCAATAAGTTAAATTTAAAAACTAAAATTTAAAAAGTAACTTCATTGAGATTTTAGGTCATTAAATATAACATGGTTTCATAGTCTTGTATTTAGAGCATCTTCTGATTCATATACGTCATTAGACATTTATTTCTGTTTATCGGCCAAAACCCAAGTGTTTGCTTAATCCATTAGCGTTGCATTTTTTTCACACGTTATGTATAAATTATTTTTATTTGTTTGAGTTTAATTGGCTCTATTAAAAGTTCTATTCAAAATAAATTATTTTACAAAACAGATGGATAGCTTCAGCCTAGTCAATTGCTTCTAAAAATATCTTTCGAATTTTATTTGTTTTATTTTGTTAAGTGTTTTATGATCATTGGTATTTTTTTTTATCACAATCTCGCAAGCTAATGCATCCTATTAACTTCAAAAGACTAGCAAATTTTTGTTGGAAACTCACCAAATGGAGCTCATTTCTCAAACTAAACAAATCCTCCTCTTACACTGTGAACTGATGCTTAATTATACCCTTATAATAATATAATAATTATGTTTTTACCTTTCTCTGTGCATCTGAGGCGTCTCAGTTTCGATTATTTGATCGGAAGACGAATGAGGTTGTTCTGCTTGCGTTCCATTAACCATAGAAAAGTTGTACTCGTGCCGGTCGCTGGAGCTACCGGCAGGTGCATCTCCCAACATGGAGTCGTGGTCGGCAGATTGAGAAGGCATATTGGTAACGATTGCGATCAGTGCGGATTCCAAGGCATCAAGTTCTGGTTCCGGCAGTTGAGACAGGTGCCGAATCAACGTCTGACCAAACGACGAGTTGGGATCGGTCAGCCAATGTACGGGCACTGTGGGCATGACAATTTGTCCCGTTGCAGGTACAGGAGGAATTTCATCGGGAGGTTCGTTCAAATCCATAGGACGGGATTGACACGATGCAATCAACAGCCCTAAAATAAGAGGTACGAGTAGTAGCCGGTAACGTCGCAACGACAACATGACAACAGAAGAACAAAAATATCGGATAAAAAATATCGTCTACTATGAATAGTAATATTTTTCTAGAGAAAAAATTTAAATGTCCTTTGGCGATAAAAAATAACAAACGCTATTTTATAAAAACATGAAAAAAATATGAAAATTTCACGACAGACGTCTATGAACGTTGAGTGCGTTTTGGGCGATTGCACGCGTAGTTCTGGCGCGATACGGAGCTCAATGAAGAAGAAGACGCCACGACGATAGTGTGGCTGGGTCGTACCTCGTGGGCGCGGGCATTGGCGTGCGTGTGTAAAAAAGACTATACGGTGGTGCAAGTGTGCGTCGTCTATATGGTGTGTATGTGTGAGTAAATATATAGCTCAAGTAAACATAAACGACGGCGACACACCGCGGTGTCGTATGTACCCGCCACTGCCACCACCACCCTTAATCTTCTGTTCTTAACTATTTTTTAATACCGCCAATGTCCAATGAATACCTCCGTCCCACGTGGGACATCCAAAACGTTCCCTCCTCCCCACATCATCCTGACAATCGGGAGGCGGGACGACGTCTTGCCGACCGAGTAAGCGTCAGATTTCGACGGGCAGTACTTAACCTTATCCTCTAGTTATTTTAGTGTTTGCGAAATCCGCAATTTATTACTATGAAATTTAACATCATTAATTTTTTCTTCTCCGTTTTCATCATATTATTAATTAGTCATGAATTTCCGCAAACATATTACGTTATGGTTTGCTCTAATATAATATGTGATGAGATGGAAAAAATACTACTATAAAAAAAAAAATTGAAATTAGGAAACTATATTTTAATAATAACATGTAGGCTTGAGTGTAATGAAATTCAAACTTGTTCAATTTGTTCTCTCTCTCTCTGTGATAGAAATCTTCATTAATATATTTTTACTAGTGATCAAATTTTCATTAAATACATATTTCCATAATGATAACTTTGTACTGACAAAGGTTAAAAATTTTTTTTGAAATCTATTTTCATAATTTTTCATTGAACGTCATTAGTAAATTTCTCTCGAGTAGGGGCGTATTTAAAACTCATTTTAATGTTATGGCGATTTAATTTTCTTACTTTGATAGGCAAGTTAGAGAAAGCTTTTTTACTAAAAAACAAAGTGATGACCAAAGATGAAAATGTCTTAAGAACCATATTTCGTAACATCGGCTTTAAAAAATAGCACTGGTCGAGGGGGAGCGATTACTCATATTGCTCATCCCTATACTCAAATAGTTGATAAATTTTGGATGCTTAAGTACTTCGTTGCTTACTTCTCGCTAGTTCTATCAGTGTAGTTTTGACAAGTTACACTTGAGAAAATAAAAAAAAGTGATCGATTTTGAAATTAAAAATATTAATTTACCTGTCTTTGCTTAAAAAATATTATATTTATTCGAGAAAGGGGTATGTTGACATTTTTTCTTTAAATCCATAGAAAAAAAGCATTATAAAAATATTTCTATTCTAGTATATATAAATACAATTAATTCTTCAGCTTCTGATGATAAATAATAAAATGAAAATTGTAATATATCAATATTTTAGACTTCAAAAGTCTCTTTGTAAGTTCACTAATTTTAGTGAATGTGTAAAAAAGTAATTCTATTTATAATTAAAGTGTTAATAAAAAATAACTAATGGCTAATAAGATAATTACATTACTGATGCTAACATAATTATAAAATTGTAGACATGTATGACATTAACATAATGAGCTAAGATATTGTTATATAACAAACTTCCTTACACCTTAAAAAACTCTTTTACATTATATTTCAATATTGGAATAATAAAGCTACGGAATTAGTGTTAAAAAGTTTAATAATATTTACAATTTTTTCTAATAGTTTTGAGTTAATGACTTAGTTAAAAAAATTTCTTTTACTTTTTAGATATTAATCCAGGTTCGAACATCAAGAAATAATATACTCAACAATGCTTCAATAAAAGTATTAAAAACTGTTATAGTCGATTAGAATATTTTTAAATAAAAATTGTAAACATTTTTAATTTAAAATAATAAAAATATAAAAATGAACAAGGTTGTTAAACGAGAAACTAAATACGGTTATATTTTAATTTTATATAATTTTTCTCGTCTATTTAATGCAACTAAAGATTTGTCATTAAAAAATAAAGCTATTGGTAATTAAAAATTTTAAATTCTAAGGTAATTGCACTTAGTAAAACAAAGTATATGTAAAACGTTAAATTATATTATAACCGGCAAAATAATGTCTTGCTCTTAATTATAAATCTCTTTAATCAGCATTTAGTAAGCAGATGATTGTTTTTCCTTATTATAAAATATAATTATAATTTTAAAAAGCCCCAATGTAGAAAAAATAATTAAAATGTTAACAAGCTTATAATTTTTAAAATATATTTGAACTTGTTTAAAAAAAAAATACGGCTGATAAAACATATACAAAGTTAAGCTCTTATATGCCTATGTGATTTTTAAGAACTTTTGTTATCAATAAAATTTTAAATCAGTAGTAAGAAAAGTTACTAACACAATTAAAATACTCTCTTATATTTATTTTATAATTAATCGTAAATGTTTTATTGTTAAAAAATGTTTGTTCCATTGGCTTGTTGCCATACTTTATGTATGATTTGTATTATGTTACATACGACATTCTAAATTTGAGAAATGAGTTTTTATGCTCTGTAATGTTGACGTACTATATTATTTAAACATAATTAGTCTATTTTAGTAATTATCTGATACTTACTTATGACAGTGGTGTTGTAGTTGTTACTAAAGTTTTTCCATTAATACACTTAAAAATAGGCGCCAAGAGTTTTAATGAGCTCTATAGTTCCATATAGCAATTAAATATATAGTGTGATTTATTAAGTATACTACCCTCCAAATTTTTTTTTATAAATAATGATTCTTTCATAAAAATGTATAGGTTTATATTTTATTTATTTTTACATACTAAGCATTGTAAATAGCAAGTTTATTGCAAGAAAAAATTATTCTTTATTTTAGGGTAGTTTTTATGAGTAACTTTCAATTGTTAAAAGGGAAAGTTATTTTACTATAATATAAATAATGGTCTAAATAAAATTATGATTGGACGCTAAATAGTGTTGTATTATTATTTTTGGATTTGTTATAATTTTTAGTTTTGGGCGAGCAAGGTAGTCATATAGAAGATTTTTATTTGTACGTAATGGTAAAAATAGAACGTTACTAAACACTATACCACTCTTTAACCATTTTTAAATCTTCAAAATGGTAACATCTCAAAATGTAATTATACAAAACTGATAAACCGACCAGTTAAAATATAGTTTGGTCATTTTCTATTCAATAGTAAAAAAATAATAATAGTTATCATTTAATTTTCGAAAGATACCCCTAAAATGGACCCTAAAAACCAATTTATAATTAAATTTAACTTAATATTTACAATGGTATTAAAAATTAAATAAATTTTAATTTAAAAATGTTATGAAATATTTATTATTTAACAACAAATGAGAGGTAATAATAATAGTAATAATATTATAGAGTTTTTTTTATCAATTAGATTGTTGTGCTCTTTTTTTTTTTTAATAATTTTGTTGAGAATGCATTAATTAATTCTCAAAATAAATCATATTAACCAAAAAGGAAAGTTCATAATTATTCAATTAGATTGTTGTGCTCTTTTTTTTTTAGTAGTGTGCATTAAATGAGTTAGTTTATTAACATGATAAAATAACTTCAATTGAATGTAAACAAAATAAAAACTAATTTAAAATTTTTTCGTTTATCATTGTCAGTTAAGGGCGCAGAAAATTACTGAAGACACTAATTTTTATAAATATATAAGATCATCATTTAAATAAATTTATTTTATAAAAAAAAATGTTTCAATGAAACCATTAAATTATAATTAAATGTATTTAACTATTTTATTTTATAAAATTTTATTAAAAATAAGGAATAAAAGTTACAAGTTAACCTTTTGGAAGGTTATAATTATCTCCTAAAATAATATAAAATTTATAAAAATTTTAAATTAAGATAATTTTTTTATTGCGTTATTAAAAATAAAACATATTAAGTTAAAAAAAAAAAAAAAGATATTTTGTATCAGTATTGAAATTCTCAAACTGTTAAATTCAATATTAAGTTTTTTATTCGAGACCACAACAGCATGGTGTTTTAGGTTTAACTGACAACGCTTATAACTTTAGTTCAATTTTCATTTCATTGGTCTTAATTTTTTTTTCAATAGTTATTTTAATCTTAAACTACGTTTAAAGAATATTTCTTATTATAAATTACTAATAAGAAAAACATTTTTAAAATATATTTTTTAGTGACAAATAATAAAAAAATATTATTTGAATTTAGTCTAAGAAAGCAATTATTATTAAAAAAAAGAATTTTAATGAAACTCTGACTGGATAAAAAGTGTTGTTAGTTAGATCTGGGACAACTGTATAACAATAAAATTAGTTTGGAGATATATAAGTTATTTCATGGTCGTTGGTAAAAGAAATTGTTGAAAATATTTTATTTAGATGATTAAAAAATTTTACTGTCTTTTGCAAAATCATACACGTTTTTTATACCTNTAAAAGATTCATTCAAGTGACAAGTATTTTATGTATTTTTCGCGTACATTGCCTATATTAATTTGAAATTTGTTTATTTTATACTATTAAAAATGAGTAGTAGGAGGCGATTTGTAATTCTAATTGCTGTTAATTTGTTAAAAATATTCTAGAACATGGTATAAATTTTTATTGATGATTGGTGTTTGACACCAAGTCAAATACTAATTTATGAATACTCGTATTAATTAATCATATTATGTTTCAAAAATTATTTTTATTTACCATTTTGTTTGAGAAATTTTAGAAGAAATTAGATCAAAATTAGCAGAAACATGTTATTGTTTCCAATACATACACCAGACATCAAGTAAGTAACCTGTTGGATTTCAAAAAAAGGGATGAAAACCATTGACCAATATTTCTCCGAAATCTGTGGTATTATTAATTATGTTCTTATTATTTGCTAGTCGTTTTGATTTGGGTTGTACCTGATTTCCAAGAATTACACATTGAGGGAGAAGTAGTTTCGAATGAATCGCGAACAGTTGACAACTGCAACGTTTGCAGCAGACGTTCATTGAATAGTAGCTGTTGCTGATGCTGGTGAAAAATACAATTGATAAACGGTGGTTTTTCAACCGTGTGTGTTTAATTTTTAGACTGCATTTTTAAGGGTGTCGCGCCGGCGTTATTGTTGTTGTTGTTGTTGATATCGGTAGGTCATCACCGCCCCCGCTGTTAATATTTGGTAGACTTGCCGGTATTGTGCCATACCTTCTAATGCACATGAGCCATGCAATTGTAGTGAAAAATATTGTGATGAATGCTGTCGCGTGTGCGCCGAGGTAAATAAAAAATGAGTAACATCGAAAAAGATCAAGCAAGAGATGGGAAAAGGGCGAAAAATAACACGACAATCGCGTCTAGACAACGTTTGATATGCGGACGACAATTGATCTCCTCCTTTCATTTTTCCCCAGTCATCATCTCATATTCCATCGTCTCGAAGGATGGACAGACGTCCTTGGCGGGTGTCCGGTGGTCTATCACACGGGTACAGAATTGTGATACATATGTCCACCCACCACTAGCATATTCTAACAATAATAACATTACAAATGGTTTTTTTTTTAGAGGTTATTAAAATAAAAATTATAATGAAGAACAAAGTTCATTCGCACATCAAAAAGTGATACCGTATATTCCAATTCTACGTAGAATTAGTACAATGTCGAACAGAGTTGTTTTGATTTCCCATAAAATCGACTTGTTATCTATGATTTATTTATTTTTTCATTTTGTCTGGATTTGTATTTTCATGAAAGATATTGTTATTGTTATGGAAAATTCCTTGTAAATACTATAACATCGAACTTCAGGATCTCTTGATAGTTACTCGTTTTTACTATTCAATCCACTATTATATGTTAAGGATAATTTATTACAGAAGTAGTAATCTCTACCATTAGTATCAAAATATAAAACAAAAAGTTTTCTAGAGGATTTTTATGCAGAATTGAATTTGTCTTTGTACCTATGGCTACATAAATTTAAATACGAATAAATAAATTTATAATAATAAAATATAAAATAAACCGCTAAGATCTTTGAATTTTAGTGCAGATAAATATATTTTATTAAATAAATAACATTCTAGAAGATTTATAAACTTAACAATGGAAAAAATTGGCAAATTAACCAACGAGTTTTAATTGAGTTATAATGATATATAATAATATAATAATGATTGATTGGGTTTCTTACTTTAACTTGATAAATTAAATTGATAAAAAATATTAACCAATATTATAACATGCAATTATTAGTCATTAAATTCAATGCAATTATTTATAAGAAGTGGTCTTCAGCTTCTATAACATACATGGAACACCAATGTGAAATAATATCTCATTAAACGATTTTATTTGATATTAAAAGGTAAGCGTTTTAATAATTTTTCGTAGGTGTCAAAATATTAAATATACAGAGTGGTCTGTTTATCATAAACCACTTAGTTACTGATGAAATAAATACAATGTTAAAAAAAAAATTGTTTTTTTAGTTATACATATCTGTAATTAAGAAATATATTTTATTTCTTGAATTTTATATCAATTTATTTATGATTAACTACTTTTTAGCATCGTTCCTTAGTATTAATAGGAGTGTCAACTTAATCTTTTTAAATGGCAACATATGTATTAAATAGCTTATAAAACAAAAAATGATCTAATTAGGAAAATTAACAATTTAATGTAATGACCTGAGGTGAATCATGGGTAGTACCCGTTGGGTACTGATATTTTTATAACTAAACATTTACTGGTAGTACTCTTCCTCCCGCTTAGGTATAAACATGTCAATAATTTCGGGAATACTGGTCAAAAGTTGTTATCGACCAGTTATTTTCTTAATTACATCATTATTTATTAAATAAGCTAGTTAATTATATGTGTTGTCATTTGGAAAATTAACGTATAAGGAACATGAAAATTACTTCATGATTGATAAATTGAAATAAACATTGAACTAAAAGAAACTAAACAAAAGTAATTATCAATATTATTTTTATTTTTCGATTAATTAAGTGGTTCATGATAAGAGAATTGCCTTATATATGGAACTAAAAATTCCCAAACTTTTTTTTCAATATTGTATTGGTTTTGTGACTAAATGAGTGGTTTTTGATAAACTGATCACCCTGTATATCTATGTTGGCCATGGCCAAAATTAAAATTTAGATACACATATAACAGTGTAAATAATGTTATGTGCTCATAGAAAATGCTTCATCAGTCAAACGAAGCGCCATATAAGTATGCATACCTATGCCGACTCAAACCATTCAAAGAAAATCTTTGCTAAAAATGTACTGCGTGAAGGTAATAGTAAAAATATGAATTTTAATTTTATTTTTCAAAACACTGTTTGAAAACGTCTTATTGTCAGCTAAACATAAACACTACATTTAAAATTGTTGTTTGGCAAAACAAAAATCAATAAAATTATTTTCTAAAAGTTTCTAANAAACTACATTTAAAATTGTTGTTTGGCAAAACAAAAATCAATAAAATTATTTTCTAAGTGTTTCTAAGTGATCAATTTTTACTTTTTAATTTAAAAAATATATAAAATTAAAAAATTGTCTAATAATGCATTTCGTCAAAATATTTTTATTCGTTCGCTTTACTTACATTTGAATTTTTTGCCCGTAAACAGGAGGAGTTACCTCATTTNTTGCCCGGAAACAGGAGGAGTTACCTCATTTTCCATTTAGACCTATTACTCAACCACTACAAAAAAGTAGGTACTACTAATAACATTAACTCTCCGTTACTGTCCCAAAATTCGATTTCGACTGTACACGCTACTTAAATGTTTAGTATAACCTGACAATTTCGTTGACAAACGAATTGCATTCAGATGCTTATTGTGGTGGTCGTCCATGGCGGCTAAATGACTAATAAAATAATGAAAAAAAATTTGAAAAACTCTACCCACGCATTCTCCGTAGGTAGAAATATTCCACGCGTTGATAGTGAAGATGTTGTTATTTTTAACTCGAACGACTCAACGTTTTATCGGAATCAATCGTTTATTTTCAATGTGGCCATTAAAAAAATAATCACATCGCCCAAGTTGCAATGAACGGCGGTAATAACTGCTTGTGTGCGTGCGTTTGGATCAATTTCGGATTGTCTTGCCGCAGCTATTAAATGTCATTGGATTTGTGTGTACATAACAATATTACAATACATGATGTATACATACCAACGCATAGTGTTATTTATACTGTGTTGTGGTAGATGCGTTTATTTACCACGTAGACGGAACGAGGTTTCGCGCGCGTACGGATTTCGCTTAGGTGGCGTCGGCGGCTGGTGCCGATACTTTGGCCGATTCCGGGAACGCGGACAAACGGACGTACCAGAACGTGGGAAATGATGGGCAAACGCCACTGAGGGCGACACAGAGAAAGATAGATCCACTCTTAATTAATAACAATTTACTATTTCGTTGCAACAATAGTAATTACAGCGGTGTTTTATTAGTTGATCAAACGACTCGCGTCGATTCTTTAAGGTTATTTTGACAAACAAACTTGTTTCGTTGTATGCATCATATTGTTTATAATAATTTTGATATTCAAAGTTATTTTGAATCTAAGGAAAAGTAATTTTTCAAATAGTAAATAGTATGGTAACTAAGCAACTCAAAATTATAATTTTGGTCTGCATATGTTGCAATTGTCCAATTCACTAATTAATGTGTTAATTGAGAAAAGTTAGAATGACAAAAGAAATTTAGTGAATCCAATGCCATAGACATAAAAATTTTCTATCTATTTTTCCCTTTTCCTACTTTTCCAAAAGGATTATTAAAAGTTTATTAATAATCGAACGAAACATATAGTATGATAATGAGAACTAATAACTAATTTTATGTGCAATGTGTGAGTCCAACTTGCATTTGCCATGTTTTTTGAGATTATAGCCAAATTAAATGTACTATTTAATTTTTTCTAAGAATTAAGTAGATAGGTGATAGTAGATAATTAAAACTATTTGTCAACAAAATCGGTGTCGAATTCCACTATTCTCATCTGTCATTGTGGGCGATAAGAGACTCAAAATACTAATAAAATCATTATATACTCAGCGTAAGAATATACAATTTAAATAAAAAAAATTTTTATCCGTTATAATATTTCTCACAATGTAATTTTAAAGTATTGTCAAATTGTCTACTACAACCAATACAGTTAAAAGCTTTAACTATATTGCAAGTATAATTTTTTTATTGTATTTATGGAAGCTCATTATAAAAATATGTTCTTTCATAAGATTTTACTTACGTTTTAAGGATTTTTACTAACTAGCGAGTATAAATAAATTTTTCAAAGACAAACATTATAGCAATGACGAAGACTACTGATACGATATTACCATTTTACTAAAATAAGTAATGGCAGAATATATCATTGCTATAATTACAAACCTTCTTATTGACTATAAAAAAGAATTGAAAATTGACAGTGACAATGTGGAAGTATATTATATTAATTGTATAATTTAAATACTTGTCCTGAAAATTTCTAGGAATAATAATAATAATTTTAAGTCAGATAAAGTTTTTGTGTTCTTTCTTTTTGATATTTCTTCATAATCACGACACTTTTTGCAATAATTGAGACTACAAATAACTTTAACCAGTCCAGGCGATAACAATAATTTTTACCAACAAATTCATTTCAAAAATCTTATTTGTTTTGTCTTGTGACAAAAATTAACTCAAGCTTAAGAAAATAACTTTTAGTGAACTAATAGGATATAACGATGTTAAAATTATAATTTATACCGTTTGTATTAATTTTGTCGCGTGAATTATATAAAAATGATAACATTTGATATCACTATTATACAAGAATCATTTGCGAATTTTTTTTTGTATGATTTAAAATAATCCATATAAATGTCTTACTTTAGAAAAATGATCTGTGTCAAAGTTGAATAAACTGTTAGAAAAATATATTTTTAGTAAAACTTAAGCTCGGNTGTAAGAAAAATATATTTTTAGTAAAACCTAAGCTCGATGCTCTTGTGCAATCGCCGCTTTTTTATTCTTCAACTAGCATTAAAGTTTTTATGAAACGTGCCATATGATTACTTAACCAGTTTATGATTTCAGTTTAACAACATAAATAAATAAATAAGAATAATGCATAAAAATTCATGTGTAGCTCATTTAAAGATAACACTTCTTGTAAAAATAGTTTAAAATATCCGTCTTCTGAATAAGATAAAACAAATACTTTTGTATGTATATAATTGTATAAAAATAACACTCGACACTAGTACAAAAAAAGCTAAGTTATACGTTTTAAGTAGTAATACCCTCTGTGAATTCTATTTTATTACCAATATAACCGAGTGACGTCTGACTGGTATACCAGTCATAAACCTTTATCATAAAAAACTGTTTTTCTCTCCAACATTATAAAAAGCTATGTTCTTCAATCATCAAGGATTTTTAAAGCTTTATGGTAATTATTTTGCAAAAAAAAGTCCAGTTTTAAAGTACTTTATTAATTTTATTTTATCGAAAATGATCTTAAGAATTCCAGGTAATAAAATGAACGCTTCTAAGTTCTAGAAGATAGAACATACATAAATATATTTTTTCTAATGTTAATTTTTTACTAAACAAAATATTTGTATTATTTCAATATAAATTAGTAAATAATTAGTGTTTTTGTTAGAGTAATAAAATCAAATTTATCTTTGCCATTCATAATACAAACATGATTAAGATAGGACTGCAGCATATATAAATGTTAAATGAGGCTTATATTTGTAAATAATGAATGATATCATCGGAATTTAACTAATAATTTTTTATCTATATATTCAAATACTAACATAATGCGTATAAAATGTTCGACAACGAGATAATTGTTTTTCTTGAAATCAAAAATGTACTTATAGCTAACATTTATACTGTCATGTAAAACTTTGATATATTTTAGAAAACTGTCCACATTTTAATATTTTACTGGATCTGTTCGAACCAGTATAATCCGAACCTATCCTATTCGAACAATAATTATTAAAAAAAATACTTTTTTTTTTCAAGTGTATCAAGTATACACTTGAGTTATTCAATTTTTGAACTCTAACTACTACTTGTATTATTGAAATTAATACTATGTAGGGCTCTACAATAACCATAACTTTTTAGATGTAGTTTTTAACTAGAAAAATATTTGAAGATGCTTAAGAATTACAATCGGTACATCTATCCAAACATACCGAAAATTATGTTGATACACGTGCTATGTGCTTGGCTTGGGTTAAATATTAACTTACAATTACTTGTTAGTATTGTTATGACATCATTACCATAATGGACAAAATAGTGTTGTAAAAAATTTATATTTAGGGAGAAGTCGTATTACAGGCTACAGTAATGGTTTATTGTAAGCCAAGATTTTTGTCATTCATGTGAGTTTTTTTTGTTCGCAGTTTTTCATAATAATAGTTGTATTGTAAACGACGCCTCGTGCACAGATAGCCTCAGTGGAATATGTGTGGAAAATGTGTGCAGATAAATACGACAAATCCAAAAGTAAAAGTTCCCATGTTCAGTTGGCTGTTATTGTGATGTGCTGACTGTTAGAAATAAATTCAGGCGGCGACGGTGGAATGCGTCTAAGACTTTTCGCGACAATTATTGTAATCCAGAAACGAATATGACAATAATATTATAATAGTGTCATGGAAAGTAAACACACAAGGTTGTCTAGAAGTCAACGTTTAAAGAATTTCGGCGCATTTAGTTCTGTATTTCATGTGTTTGTTTTTTTAGTCTTTGTCTACATTTGCATTTTGTTATTATTATTATTTTTTCTTGAGTCACCTTAACTAGATCGCATAATCGATTGTTTTTTCCCTGTCTCGTCGGCAGTTCCGCATCTAAGCGACGTTTTTATTGTTATTATTATCGGTAATATTACATTTATTTTATGGTTAGGTACAGAGCAAAAAGTACACGGGGTTAAAATATTTCCATTAAAATGTCTACGAAACAACAATAGTTTAGAAACAAAATAGTAATAAGTAAAAAAAAAATTCTTCTTAATCCTTCCACCTAGACCACTTACTATTGTCTAGACACGCGATGTTACATATTTTACGTATTGTACAAGTCCGAAACTGCCGCCGGTTTGATAATAATATGCAAAGGCGATCGACGAACACAATTGAAAAGCAGACAGTGATTTGTTATTTTAATTTTAATAACATTAGGCGACTTCGACCGGCGAGCCTAAATAGGTTCGTCTAGCATAGCTTTTATTTTTTTTACCATTACTATTATTACATAATGGTGTCTACCTGTCGGAATCGTTTTCGAAATTTATGTGCACCGACAGCAACAGACGCAGTCGATTTTATAATACCCGAACCTAAAAAATCATAGTAGCATAATATTCGATGACTATTTCGTCTGTCTAGTCTGTCGCATACCAAAGCCTAGACGGCTAGTTAAATGATAATAAAAAAAAAATCTTATTGTTTTGCTCTTCGAGCAATTCACTAAGGACATCGCGATACCAATGGAAAGAAATAAAAAATATTGTCGTTAAATGATAATCGTTAGACTAGACCGCCCAAATTCAATACAACGTCCGTAATATCTCTCCTAGACAAAAAACCAAATTATTCACAGACTACGTCTATGGGCTTCCTCGTGACCAACTCTACATGACCAGCCTCAATGGTTTTATAACCAACGCTCACGACTCGTTTGTGTATTCGTCGATAAAATAGCAATTAATATAACACGTTTTTATTGCTGACTTAAAATAAAAGTAAATTATTTCGGATAATAATTTTGACATCAATTATAATATTATTATAATTCCCAACAATAACATAAGAAAGTGGTTTCGGCTAATCTACTGGCCTTGTTATAAAAAATTGTTTTGGATGCTCTTCAACGCAGTCGGCGATATTTTCATAGAATCGATTATAAGGATATAAACGTGTCAATGATGTTCTGTTCGACTTCATCTGTCAGCAGCTTTTGGAGTTAAATAAACACATTTTTCCAGCTTTGATCTGCTACTGAATCTTAATGATTTTTCTGTGAAGTTAACAGAATAGCAAAACTCGTAGTCAAAACAAAATAAGAAAAAAGAAATCCTATGCATTTCACATGATTTATTCGTGCGGATTGCAGTCAATTTATTTTCCAGGTGAATTTCGCACGGACAATTTTAGTGATGTAGAACATTACGGTTTGGGAAAATCAGCGTTTTTGTTCAAATTGCGTTCTCATTTCGTGCACAAGTCTAAAACGCACTCAGACATAAAATGAAATAAAAAAATCAAATAAAACAAATGAGAGAATTTCAAGTGACCGTATAAACAGGACGTTGATCACGGTTTTTTATCGTATCGAATTATCGTACCGAATACTATTGTTTTTCGACAAATTTTAATATTAATTTTTTTATTTCCCTAAGAAAAACGCTGCGGTTGCGTAAACTTCAAGTCAGACTTGTGATATTTGCATCAGTTGCCCCGGATGTCCTAGCTGATAAACGCTCGGGTTTCTTGAACCAAAAAAATTAACAAAACAAGTATATAAATACACGCGTATCTATGAAAGGTATGCATCTATATAGACACGCTCACACTCAAGCACGTATATAAATATATATATATATAAATTAGTTTTTTATTCTATATCTATTTATAAAAACCACAGCAATTGCTGTGGGTTTTCAATGGTACGATCTAGGGACGTGGCAAACATATACGAATTTCAACTAGGGTAAACTTACGATACTTTGAGTATTTTCGTTTTTTTTTTTTAAATTATGAGATGGTATCGACCGTCATAAATCAACGTAAACAAGCTGCCCAGATTACAGCTGAGTGTATAATTACACATGATATTATTGTCTATGCCGGAGCAATACTCTCTTAATTATTTTGATCCCTCTTGACCACTTTTGGAAGTATGAATTGTATATGTATAAACCTGTTATATAGAGGGAATGATCGGATTTAAATAGTCTGGTGTCAAAGATGTCGAATTTTTAAACCGAATAAAATGTCGATTGTTAAACATTTTTATGATTTTCTTAATACTCTGAATTATATGTTGTGGATACTATTGAAAAAGTTTATAATAATGAACGATTATAAAATAAATAAGACTTTATTTTAGAGATTAAACACTAAGTGGATTAATAAATTAATTTTTTTTTATTTTCAGTTTAACAATAATGATTGGGCCTTATACAAATAACGATAGGTCAAATTTAATGTGCCTATAACAAATGTAACAACATAAAGTGAAATACGATTTCAATGCATCTATCCCATTGGCAGTCGTAATTGCCAATAGACTTTTATTTATTTATGTTAAATAATTTAAGTACAAATAAATCTTGATTTTAATACTTAATAGTTAGATTAACTACTGTGTAATTGTTGTGTGATGATGTAATCTGCGTGTAGCATTCAAACATCTCATTGTATTAATCTCGTATATTTTTGTTAAAAGAAAGTCTTTAACTATTTACACGTATGATTATTGACATCAAGTGTACTTTTAACAAATGATTATTTTGTTGTTTCAGATCAATAAAAAGTAGATAAATCATTAATTATATAACTAATAATATTATTTCAAATTTTTTAATGGAATTTTTTGGCAATTACATAATTGAAAGATTTTTACTCAGTGGCAATAGTTTAGTGTCTTTTAAGCATACCCTCAAACATGGTTAAAATGAAAATATCACATCAGTAACTTTTTTAAATTTAATTATAGTTCCTTATGTTTGTCGTATAGATAATTTGCTTAAAAAAAAAAAAAAAACGCTAGGTAATTTGTGATAAAAAGAGTTAGATATTTTCATGATACCTTATACGATAAATTTTACATTACTTTGTAAAAATTTCAAGTCTTATAGTTATAAATATAATATCATTTAGTTGTTTGTAGCAATTATGCCGTAATTTGTTATTATTGAATGTAACAAAATAAATATTTTTTTAATTGCTATAAATGTTTAAATTATAATAGTGAAGTTCAATAAATTTAACTGGAATAAAATAAGAACTTTCATTATCCTGAAAAACTTTGAATAATGAATTAATGTCATACTCTATACAGGAGTAGTATAGACTACTTAATACACGCGTGTTTAAGACATACATGAATTAATGAGCAAAGTTTAAACAGCAATTTTAAAAAGTAGTACTATGTGATATCTTTATTGGCCGACCTTTTACATATTTCTTGAATATTATAAGGTAATAGAACCAAATGTGCATTGTTTAACAAAAATAATTGGAACAAGGATGTTATTTAAAATGACAATGATAATTCATATTTGTTATTATCACATTAGTTGATAATGATTATCGTTCCTATATTTTGTTATCATAGAGTGATATTATTGATAAGAAAGCAGTCTTTAGCATAAGGTAGAGTGGTTAACAGCTTTTATATTTTAATTGGCTAAAAATGATTGTATTATTTCTATAGGCATAAGCTATAAATATGTTACGTAATAGTTAAAGTTTTTCATAGTACCTATAGTTTCCTAACCTGTTGGCTGAGATTAAAAGTTTTTAAAATAAAAATAATACTCGGTTGTACCAGATGATTATTGCAGTGGGTAATAATATAATAAGTTTATTGTTTCAACTATAATTTGTGATTATTAATTCGTTTTTATTTGAATCGCTAAATAATTAGGCGTTTTAATGTTATGCTGTTTCGTGCAGTGATGGTTTTTATTAGATTCCCTTTTTATTGGTTCAGTATTATTAGTTTGTTGCTAATAAACGTGTGCTCGAAAGGTTTCACTTAATTTGAAAAAATAAACATTGTGTATTGTTTGCTTGAATCAATTTTTATGATGGAAGACTATTGGAAAACAGTTATATGTAATCGACTAAAGAATAGGAACATAAGAGAACTTGATGGCTATCAAAGCCTTATTAATTTTTGTGAGAATTTTTATAAAATTTTTTTATTTTGCCATAAAAACTCAACAATTTTATTTTATATATTATCTTAATTTTAGATAATAAGTTGTATGAAAGTTCATTACTTTTGCGAGCTCAAAATTCTAAATTAGAATCACAAATATTACGAGGAAATTCTAGTGGTGATCTAATGCTGACAGAAAAAATCTCTACATTAGAACAGAAATTACTCATGCAACAGGAAGAACTAACTGAATTACACCGAAGACGTGGAGAAAACGCTCAACGAAGTATTGATTTGAATGCAAAACTACAACAAGCTGAAAAATTATTACTTGATAAAAATAACAGGTTTGTAAATTTATAATATTTTGGATTGTATTATTATTTTTTCATAATAACTTATAAATATACATTTATTTTTAATTTGTGAAATATATAGTCAAAATTTAATTTTNTTTAAGTAATTTTTTTTTCTTATTTGTATTTTTTACAAAAAAAATATTATGTTTGAATTTTAATTCCTAAATAATTGTAAGTTTTTATGTTATTTTGTAAATATAACATTTATTGCAGTATCTTTTGTATAATAGTTCTGAAAAAAAAAGTTATGAAATATGTTAAATATAATATATTATTTAATGATATAGAGTACAAAAAATAGGGATTAGTTTTATTTAATTTTTTTTTTTATAATAAAAACAATATTATAATACTACCCATATTTGTAAGATATTAAAAATTGCCAAATTTTTCGTAAATATGAGTACTCATTATATATTAATGTTGTTCGTATATAATTTAAGAATATTATTAAGGAAACCATGGAAACAAATTTAGTTTCTTATGGTTTAATTACTAATCTAAAATATCATATTATATTTTTATATAATATGATATTATAGAATATGATATATTAATTTAAAAAAAATATAATTGATCAATTTAATGTTTGATTAACTATTGATTATAGAATGTGAATAAATGTATATTTATTTTAAAGCAGTGACATTGAATATAAGTTTGTTCAAAATTTATCCAATTATCATATATATCTGTATTTAAAATAAATATTCAAAATGTAATTTTATTTTTCATTATTATTAAAAGACTGGTCATTGTTTAATAATATAAATTGATTTATCACAATTAAAGGAATAACATCTTGCATTTTATTTTTCCAACTTTAAAAGAGATCAAATGTATTAAACAGTATAATTAATGTTTTTATTACATTTGTTTATCTGATAATAGTAAAATATCGATTCAAAAATTATAATTTAATTTTCGATCTGCTAACTCAAAAAATTTGATGTGAGGTATTCTTTAAGCAACATTATGTAGTTGTATAATTTATTGAATTTTCATACATAATTTTGTTTTTTTCTCACATTGTAACATAAATAATCATAAATAACATAAATATAATCAACTTTTAGTGTGAATTTTAATGTTAACTAAAGTGCTTATATTCTCATAAAATTTCATGACATATTTAAATTATTGTGTAATCAAATTAATTAATTGTAATGGATTACTTTTCATTTTTTTCAAGCTTTGTAAAATACAAGGGGAGTTTTAATAGTTTGTACATAATTATATATTTAGATGTATTAACATTCATTATTATGAAATATTATTAAAAAATAAAAATATGTATTGGATTTTAATCATGTGTGACACATGATTAAAATTTTATTCCTCAAATATTTAAAGCACTTAAATATTTTATTTTATATTTAACTATAATCAAATCCAAATCCAAAATTAAAATTTTTTTATTAAAAAATTCAATTTAATAGCATAATTATCTAAAAAATTAAGAATCTAAATAAATAATGTGCAATTACATATTTTTAAATTAGTAATAACAGTTTTTTGTTAATATTCAAACTGTGTTTACTTTAGAAAATATTTTCTGTTGATTAATTTTTCATCTTATTATAACTCAATAATATTATTTGTTTTGAATTTAATAGTTTTGAAGACTTCAATCTAGTATATTCAGAAATATAATTAATTTACTTAAAACAATTGTATTATTACACTTGTGTTTAAATATATATTGTTTATGTATGCAAGCTAATATAAAGTAGACTTAGAAAAAAATTGTGATTTCTATAATCAAATAATCTATTTATTTTTAAATTTTTTAACAATTAAATTTCTTTGTTTATAAAATACTTGTTTTATTAATTAATTTTAAAATAAAATACATAGTTTTATACTGTTAAAAATAAATAGTAACTATTATAAATTAAAACTTAATTATCAGATTACTAAAATATATAAAAAACTACAAACATTAAATAAACAAGTTCAATTAGTTAGTATAACAAACTAAAAATAAATATTATTTTAAATATATTAAATATTCGTACAAAATGAGAGTCTCATTTATAAATTATATACTCATATATTTTCTTTTTACCAATTATTTTATATATCTTGTTTTTTTATTGTTTATCTTTGTATTTCAATGTTTTAGTATGATGATGAACTACGTTTAAAACTTTGGATTGGACCATTTAATTTTTTATACTAAGGCTATGTATATATATATATATATATATATATATATAT
>NW_026099574.1:35781670-35878741 GCF_025091365.1 Daktulosphaira vitifoliae
AAATTAATATCAAGTCTTCGAGCTGAAATATCATTATATCAGAAAAATAACAATGAGTTGAAACAACTTAATCAAGTTTTGAAAGATGAACACCAAGCTCTTCAACTGGCTTTTACCAAACTAGAAGAAAAATTACGTAAATCTCAAGTAATTACTCAAAAATCATTAATAAGTTTTATTTATGGTTGCTACTGTCATTTAAATTAGTACTGTACTTATGTTTAAAATGTTTATATATTATCTAGTACATATTTATTATGTCATCATTAAAAGCAAAGTAGGAGAAATATTATTTTTCGCGAGGCTAAGGTGAAGTTAGGTAATTATAAATGCATTTTTTTTTATAAATGTACAAGTTCTTATTTTAAACTTGCATCTAATATGAAAAAATATACATAAGGACCTTAATGTTTCAGTTTAAAATAAAATGTGTTACCTATTCTAAGAGAAAAAATGTATTTAGATGTACCTTACTTCACCCTAATTGATGCCCTTAGTTTTTTTTTAAATTTAAGACAGTTCATTGGATTAATATACTTTTAAATCAGAAGATATAAGAGATATATTAGCTCATTTATGTGAGTCCTTGAAAATGCAATATTCAACTTTTTTTTTTAAGGATGGTTGAACTGTAATTTTAAATATGTTTAATTATATTTGTAAATTGAAATAGTATACATTTATGGCAGTGGATTTATGGTTAGCTTAAAAAAATTACTTACCACTACTAATGATTATCTCTAATTTTTATTTTTGAAGGATAACTATATTTTACTTTTTTAATTTTAGCATTATTGTCATCGGAAATAAACTGTGTTCTTAGTTATTTTGGTGCTATGTGCTTCATTTTAAGTTATAAATCTCAATTGTTCATTAGATGTCATAGGTAATGAAACTGTATTTATTAAATGAATGTACACTAATTGTGTCAAGTGTAGAAGCGAAAAAGTTAAATAAAAATTAATGAAATATAACATCTGGAAAAAAGGTCAGAAGGTTTTCATTTCAATATTATTATAGCTGATTATTTTGATATATTTTCTTTCCCTATAAATATGTTTTAATTGGAGACTTGAAGGAATATGCAATATGAAAATAAACTAAATATTTCAATGACTAGTGAAAGAGATTAGATAATACGTCATAACTAATAACGTATGCTGCTTGCAGTATGTGTAAATATTGTCCATAGACATTAAGAATAATTAATAGTCAGTTTTATTCCAACAAAAACAAAAATATTTTCATATTTCCATATTGTATGTGCAACTAATAATAGAGACAAAAAATAAAATACAATTTTAGTAGCTATTAATATATTGAATATTTTTCACGCTTTTAATGCCAATTCTAGCGCCACATTCCAACAATCTCTTCGGTTTTATATAACGTCTTAAACTTCTTCGAAAACATTTTACTTGATCTATTCAATTAGTTTTTAATGATTAATGCACATTAAGTTTAGTAGTTCCAGTAAAAAAAGATTCATCTGCACCCTCTTCATAAAGATATAATAAGTAGAACTCACTCGGTTCTAATGGCCTTTAATAACATCTTAGATTACTCAATGAAATGTTTTTATTGTATAATGAGACAGAGTTCAATGATTATGGATGGATATGGAATGATTTTTTTAGCAGATAATCTTTTACTCAATTTTTTTAAAATATTAAATTGTATACTATAATTTTAATATAAATATTATCGTCGTTATTTAGTAAAAAAAGCATAATTTTAATTTATTAAAATAATAATACATCGACTTAAATTAAAATTATTCTGAACTATCATACCTCGTAAAATGTTAAAAAAGCTACAAATCAAGATCTATTAAAATACTATTTGAAAATAATCAAATTATTAAAAATTTGATATGTTATGTTGTGCGTTAAAATTATAAAACTCATGTTCATTAAAGAGTAATTGTTAATCACATGATTTTCTCTAAAAACGCTCTTAGTAAATTAACAAGTTAAAATTATAGTGACGCAATTGAGAAAATGTTTTTCTAATTTGTTCCTATTGTCGGTTTTTAAATTGTAACTCATCGCCTAATGTATATCATAACAATTATTTCATTGTCACGTCTTAAGAATGCAAAATCATTAGAAGACAACAGATTTTCATTAAACCAAGCTACACACAATGCTAATATTTAAAAAAATGAAAGTGAAACAAATAAGTGTTTGCTTTATTACGGCCGATTAAAGGCTTAACTCATGTGAAAATTGTTCGGCGGGGCGCCGTGTATCTATTTTTATAATATTGCACATAATTATATACACAACTTTATTATGGAACGCCTGCCGCTGGTGAGCCACCGCCAGTCGGTTGACAATCATCGCAAGCGTTGCGCTAATGTAAANCCAAAAAAAAAAAAAAAAATTCAATTAAAACATAACGACTCAAGCCAGTTTTTTTGCCGGCTATAATTCTTAAATATATGCTGTAGTGATGGCTCAGCTACCCGCTGCCGAATAACTGTTTGTATTTAATTTTTTTAAGTTCAAAAAATATATGAGTGCCGGTCGCGTTTCCATTCCATGGCGTTCAAATTTCCTACGGCATGAATAAACTAAGGTAAATGTGAGCCTATAAATATATTTCCAACTCTGTACCTTAATTAATTTGTGTATCATTTTAAACCCGTAGTCGCTTATATCCTGTTTCTTTTTGCCTTCATTATAAGTTTTGAAGTTAAAAAGACTAGTTTGTATTTCAAACCGTTTTTCAGTTCTCCGTAGTCGTTCATATAAAGAAACACAGGAAAAACAAGTAGTGTTCACCGATTAAAAATTTTGTAATTTTCAATATGCCCGGCAAAAGTTCCAAAGCGTTAGAATCTTATCCACGATTTCGCATTGTGTTGTTGATGCTACATTGTTTGGGTTTATCTTGGCTTTGAACATAGTTTGACATTTTTAAAAATTTTAATTTTTGCACAGAAAACGGAATGCTAAAATGCAACAGGAGCTCAAAGAAGCGGCGAAAGACATGCGAGGCTTATCTGCCGAAAGCTTGTGTACGGTCGTAAGCAACAGCGTTGGTCCAATAGTGGCACATCCGTCTGCTATCCCGAGCAAACCTTCCATTAGATTTGTATGAACCCGCAGTGTTATTACTACTGTTATATTAGATATAGATCTTTGTTTTAAACTCTGTAGGATGCTCACGATGGGGTGGTCAGTGCCGTGAAATGGAGCCCAGTGGACCGCGTGGTAGCCACCGGTGGCGAAGATCGCAAGGTTAAATTATGGGACGTATCCAAAGGTAGAAAAATACCTATTAAAAATATTAATCACTCTGATATTAAAATGTTGAATTTTTTTTAGGTGTTGCCGAGTGTAAAGGTATGTTAATTGGCAGCAATGCCGGTGTTATGTCAGTCGACTTCGACAGTACTGGAGGACAGATTGTAGCTGCGTCTAATGACTTGGCATCTCGTGTTTGGACAGTCAGTGATCAACGTCTTAGGGTAAGTGAGTCTGACAATAATCGTTGATAAATAACAACGCCAGTATATCAGCACAATTAAATATTGCTTATTATTTATTTTATGTTTACCTTACGAAATAATATTGCATTAAATTAGTATCAAAAATGTTCTTTATGCTTATAATTCATAGGACTAATATAATAAATATTAAATATTGAAGTACAAAATAAATTCAAAGTACAAACGAGTAGATACTTATAATTAATTACTTAAAGATATATTTTTGACAATTTTTTTTTTTTTTATTAGTTTGGTCTACTAATTGTTGGATAAAATGTGAAGATTTTATAAGATTTTTTTTTTTTTGCTATATCCTTTATTGTACGTGCGACAAATAAATAAAAAAATATGTCAAAATTAAGCTTTAAGAAACGTAAACAAGATTCCGACAACGTTACATTTTTCCAAGCATATCTAAATTAAATAAAATTTACAAATTGACTGCGTCGTCGGAAAAATCATATACGTTTCAGCCTTTTATAAACTTACATGCCAAAACTTATTAATTCTATTATAATTTAAGTTGGTTCGCTAATAATAATTTTAAATTAAGAGAACTTTTAAGTTAATAGTTTAGTATAGTAATTGAGGTACTGTTGAAAATAAATAAATTTTCAATAAGAATTTATATTACACGTTTTCGAAAATATTTTCAGTAAGTTACTGTTTAAGTACCTCGACTAACAAAAATAGAGACTTAAATCAATAAGAATCTCTTATTAGATAATTTTTGTTAGATTAAAATCATGAAAATTTTAACTAAAACGTTAAATAACGTTGCAATAGTTTTATATAAACAAAATCGATAGTGACTTTTTTTTTTTTAACGAATAAAGTACTTTTATATTTTTGATTATAACGATAGTCAGCTATCATATTATCAAACAACTTTGACTTGAGAATTAAATTTAAGAAGCCTATAATTAGTATTACGGTGATGCGCGTAGAATTATGTCGCACACATCGAAATCGTTTAGGATGTTATTGAGCGCAGCGTGTTAATTACGAAGAAAAGTATCGTGCTATCGATTATCGTAGTACGTTTAACAAATATCAGTTATTTGTATACTTAATTAAATCAAGGTAAAAAAAAAAAATCTGTCATGGCAAACTATCTATCAAAGCTTTGTGTCTCGTCAGTACCGTTTCGCGTACCCTGTGTCGTACAATTTGCACATGCTGTCCGTCCGTCCTACTGGTATGCTCATGCTAACCGACATACCGTCATGGTGGTGGTGGTATGGGTCCATAGGCCTTTTGCGGTTCCACACGTAAGCCCAAGCTATGAGCACAGCTACTTGAACAGCCAGAAATACCATACAGGATATGATAACGCCGAATAGGTTAACGCACAAGTTGTCGAAATTGAAATCTTGATGTTTAACGTAATTTGTAGTGGTATCGGCCGGTTTCATTTCAGGCGATGCTTGTTGTGCACCGAATCCGAATTTATCAGTTATCTGTATACTCTGTACTAATAACATGTCGTCTCTGGCATTTGTCGACGAATTGTTGTTGGCCGATCTCCTCCGTCGGCGTTTACCAAAAGAGTGTACCGATCGGAGTTCT
This sequence comes from Daktulosphaira vitifoliae, assembly GCF_025091365.1. Taxonomy (NCBI): domain Eukaryota; kingdom Metazoa; phylum Arthropoda; class Insecta; order Hemiptera; family Phylloxeridae; genus Daktulosphaira; species Daktulosphaira vitifoliae. The sequence goes on from NW_026099574.1 coordinate 35,786,736, forward strand.
CCCGACGCGTCTTCTTGGTCGCATTGTACTGGTTCACAAGTGGGCATACATGGCGTGACTAGGGCTCTGAATTGAACTACCTCAGAGGACGGGAATTTGAACGCATCGAAGTACGATAGGAGAATCTAAAGAAATTAAATCATCAGTAAATTTTTAGTATTGTTATATATATATATTATTTTATTTACCTTTCCACTTCCGGTGTCTGACGACTTGTACAGTGGGCCCATGATAAAGTGATCCGTGGGACATCCGTCGGCATCTATTAGTACGATTTCGCTGGAGTCCACACCGTCCATAGCTACCAGTTCTCTGACAAATATTTCGTAAGGGCTGTTGGCGTCCAAAATTTCGAATCGTAAAGCCAATGGGTCGCCCACTTCGGCCGACGGCTTAACATCAGCGCCTTGCCTGTCTGTGATCTTCATAGCCACGTTTGGTGAATCGACGATTACCTCTTCAGTCATTGATGGTTTAAGATCACCTTGTATTCCCAAGTCTACTTCGTTGGATACAGTCTTGTTTGTTAGATCGTATTGGCATGTGATTGCTACCCCCAGATCAGAACTGGTTATGATTGTGTCGTGATGTTGGATGATAACGTCGTTCATGTATCTTCCTAGACCCTGTTGTTTAACATTGCACTCAACGTCATCGTACGCCATTTCCAATTCGAATTCCAGACTTCCTTTAACGTCTTGAACACAAGAGTTCGGGTTACCTTTAGCGTAGATCTTACCATTGAACAGTTTGCTAGTCTTTATCTTGGCAACCATGTCTCCTGATCTACACTCGATGCTAATGTTGTAACATGAGTGCAATTCGTATGTCGAAGCTTCTGGAACCTCCAAGTATGGGTCCTAAAAACATTAAAAACATTAGTTTTTGAACCGTTAACTCTATAGTTATGATGATAATAGGTTCATTATCAATAGTACCCGTACAATATTTGGTTTCTAATTAACAGTGTTGTTGACCTATACATGCGGGCAAGAAGAATTTACCTTTGAACATATTTAATGTAATAATATGAATTTAAAAATTTGTTTAGTGTTCATACATAGGGTTATTGCAAAATAAATTGAAAAATGAAAGTGGAAAATAATTATTGTGTTTTATATACATTTAGGAATGGGTCATACGGTTCAAAAATGAACTACGGTGAAGTTTTTAATTTATACTCGAAATATAATTTTAAATTAACATCAATTAAATTGAATGATTAGACAAATTTGATAAAGCTTCCTTTTATAAGGTGAAAACTGTTTATTTTATATACATTAGTTTTTTTCACGCTGACCCTTATTTGTATGTGTACCATCTGGACGTCCAGTTTTTGTCACATATCACTTTCCCAATCAACAAAAAAAAAAAACTCGATTTGTATGAAAACTGAAAATACGATAAGTTTTAATTTGTTGGTGACTTAGTGTAGGAGATGATGTTATTCTGGAATTCTTGTCGGAAAATTGCAATAGAAATTGTACACGTTCGTGTCATAATTTTTATCGGCATACCGATTCTAATCAACCGAGAACTGGGCCAGCACATTTATTAATGTCTATATAATGTACGTCGAAGAGGAGAGCAGAGAAGCACTGCGACTCGCCGACATCCCGGGGATAACGTACCGTGGCGGTAGCTCGTTATTATTTCTACAAATTATTAGCAGTGTATTATTGTATATTGTGTATTCCGTGTGTAGAAGAATGCCTTTTTTGGCACCACACGAATGTGGGTTACAACCGCCGAACGTGTTTGGAAACGGATATCGCACACACAACGAGAAAGAACCAGTCGCACTAATTTATTGTTGCTTCCAAAAATCCCAAGTCGAAATTGAAAAATTATATCTGTTATTGATCAAAGTTAACAACTCAAGTATAATTATTTTGTTGGCGTTACCAACTCCGGTTTATTTTTTGCCGTTAAATTATTAGCTTAAAAATAAATCGATTTCTTTACACGTAAGTCGGAACGGGAAAAGAATATAGTGATTAAAGTAGTTAAAAATACTGCAGGATACACTAATGTTCGCGAAGATTATTATAAATAACTGTTATTAATTAAATATTTTTAAAAATAAACTGTTTTAATTTGTAACATCATATTCACGTTTAATTTAATTGCATGCACGTTTTTCTGCTGCGATTCAATTATCATCGGAAGAGGCATTGAGAAGTACTACTAATTATAAACGAGGAGTAGCGTTTCGTGAACAAAACAAACACTCCGCTTTTTTTCAATATTTTAATATCAACAAAAAATAAATAGCCTACATTAGAAACGCATACCTGAATATCAGCCAGAGTTGCTCTGGAGTGGTGACTGAGCCTGCACACAAGTTCTCCCGTATCGCCGTAATCGTAGGAATGGCACCTATAGGGCGAGTTAAGACAAAGCTCCCTACAGTCTTCCAACGAATTAACTTCTTGGTAAACAGAGTCTACGGTTTTAAGAATGCGACCTGGGAACTTTTTAAATTCACACAGTTTTATGGGTTCGTCTACGCAGTTGTTTTCTAAGTAATCCACAGAGGTGGTCGGTTCGAATTGTCCTTGTCCAGCAACGGTCATCCTATCCATGTCCGAAAGTTCGCATTCGCCCGTACTGTTATAGTAATTGGCCGATCTGAAACAAGAAATTGTTTGTAGGTTTTTTTTAATTGAAAACAGTCAAGTATATATTTAGAAGAGTTAATTGGTAAATATGTATTTAGATAGAACACATATAATTCATATAAACCGGTTAGATTTGTTAGGCACATAAAAACCATGTACGATTAATGCACCTGCGTCGGCTATAATATGAAGATATTAGTCGACGCCATCGGTTTTCGTTATTTTTATTGTGTTTACTACTTGGTGTGACGACAGCTCCGTTTTAATTATTACTAATAATAATACTGATTTAATAACATTGATAGTAATAAATATTAAAACTTTTGATGTCTGTTATGAATATTTATTGTGTGTAACTAACCTATCAAACCGATAGAACAAAAGTTTTAGGGTTCAAGCAGTTTTTCTATCATCAATTACATTAATACTGAATACTATCGAAATGAGATTTAATGCATTTGTAAGGCAAAAATATTACGAAAGGAACGATAATATGATTCGCATGTGTGTTATTCTTCAAAATCTATTGAGTCATCGTAAATTATTGTACGACCGCCATATAATAATGTAGTGGCAACGATCCATCATTTCTATAGCAAATTGGACAAACGCCACAGTATAGTAACACAATTTTATGTTTAGTATAACCGTTTAATGTTTAATTGAGTGTTTATTATCAACAGAGTTACAAGAGCCGAAAAAGAGTTGAATTGCAACATTAGAACTATTTTTGTCGCTTATGAAAAGTTTATACAAATAATTCGATCTCATTAATCTGAAGGGTGTTTATAACAACTATAATATATTATTCGGTAGAGACGTACATATTTTACTGATCTATCAGCAAAGAGTGTTTCTGGTCGTATTTACATTTATAAATTAAAACGCTTATGAAAGTATACAGTTACTGATAACTGTAGTAACTAGTCATAATTTTTTTTTTTTGACGCGTACACAAGTTCAGTTACCACCGCCGCAGTATATCTGTAGGAATTTATTTTGAATTGAATATCAGAGTGTAAATTATTCGTAGTAGCTATGCGGTTAACATAAATGAAAAAAATTCAGAGAAAAACGAAATTATTGTCCGGCTTTAGGAATCTCGCTTTAAATTTTCGCAAATTATAACGTGGAAACGAGAAAATTAACACAAGGTCAGTAGGGCAATGACGAAAAAACTAATATTTTATTCGACCGGTTTTTTTACTCATCTTTTTATTACATTGTAATTCCGATGACAATCGTCCGGTCCGTCTGATGACCCTACACAGGTTATACCTATTAAATAGGCATAACTCGTAGAGTCATAAGATGAACATAAATTTTATGTTTGTGTTGTTTTTGTATGGAAAATAAACTATGTCGTCTTCCCGGGTCTCATCTTCACGGGCGTGAGGCTTGAAAAAACATCTGTTTTTTCTTGTCGTGACATCGTATGAGAGGACTGGATGGTCTAAATATTGCGCTGATGGATTTGAGGATTTTCAATGGAAAAATATCGATATGACGCAATTGTAGAAAAAATACAATAATCTACTTAAGGTTATTTTCGTTTATGATTGACGACAATAATACGCCCGTGAATAGTATACATGAGAAATGTTTTCGCAATTCATACATATATATATATATATATATCCGTTTTATACACGCCAATCATTTGTGCCAGTGTCATTACCATTGTATGTTAAACGCGAGTGCAGTGTACTTGAGTAGCCTATATTATTATTATAAGCGGTCGGAAAATTCTATGAAACGGGATAATTACGGGCGTGCATGTCAATCGATCCGAGATGAATGGAGAACTGGGGTAAAAACAGCAGGCAGTTTTTGACAATACGTTAATTGCACACTATTGAAATTAATCGCGTGCGTGGGCGGGCGAGTACTGCGTTGACATGTGAATAGTTTTGTTGCGAATCAAATTTTTTTTATTCATTTCATTTTATTGAATAGCGTCTAGCGAGATTGTTTTCGGGAATCCGTTAAGAGAGAAAATGGAAATAAGAAAAAAAAATTTTCTGTTAATAGTTAATATAACATGCGAGTTTATAACACGTGACTAATGCACCCGCATTATCACTTTTGTTTGCGTACGTGCGCTAAACGGTCCGCTTTTAAACGATTTCAAGTGTTGCATTGTATGAAAGAAGAAATGCAACGGAACATGGATTTATCGTAAAAAAAAATGAAATATCCAATTTGTTGTATATGGTTCCCTCTTGAATTTGAATACCGTTAAGGAGTGAGTGCGTGCGCTTGAGCGCTTAAGCGGTCGTTTTGTCCATTGTTAACAGGTCGTGATCGTTGCGAACAATGCAGTCGAGTTTGTGGTTAATTTAGCTAAACCAAGTAAACGTCACCGTTTGATAAAAAGCCCGTGGCAAAAATAGGTAATCATTTGAAACCCTCAAAATACTATCCCATTTGATGGCGAGATAAGAAAAATAGCACTATGTTTACGTTATCGACCGTAAAAAAAAAATCTCACGGTATAAACTCAACATATTTATTATATAGATATCTATTGACTTACCGACAAGAGAACTCTCTTTCTCCTAGACATAATTCTAAACAGTCCTGTCGTGTTGTGGCAGGCAACTTCTTTTTGCCGAATCCTTTGAGTTTGTATCCTTGCACGCGGTCGAAGCACCACGCTCTTTCACATGGTTTTATACCCAAGCAAGTTTTCTGTGCGTATATCGTAAACACGGGAAACTGCGATTTGCTCAACGCGCCTGTAACACAAAATAAATAACAAGTTACAGTAGGAAAATCGTGAACATTACAGAGTCCGTTGTTGCTGTTGAGATATGTATAAAATCGTATCTGGGCATACCGAACGTGATACTTATTGACCGTTTAGAAAGTCGCGGCCATTAGTATGTGTAATAAAGTACGTACACGCCGGGATGGAAAAACGTGAGGTGCAGATTAGTTTGCAGGAAAGCCTTTAACTCGGTGTGAAAATGTGTAATCTCGATTCAATACTTTTTTCGTCCAATAACTGTGATTTCCGAGAGAATTTACTCTATTAAAAATATTCAAAATCGGTCAGAAGAGTGTACCACGTATTCGAACAGTAATGACAAATGGCCGTGACGTTGAATAATAATCGATTCGGTTTTAAAACTATAACCTATTTCGCGTTTAATTAATACCTGCTGCATCTTGAGAATGATTTGCACTAGAAAATCATCTAAACTATCAAGTAGCCGTGTGCGCCGTACTTAGTTTCGCAAACGCCGCTAATTTTAATCGTACCACTTGCTGTTACCGGCCGAGTCTTAAAAGCACATGCACTCGCATTGTTTATGTATTATTCATTTTTAATAGCTCCGCTAGCCGTACATCGGTATAATTAAAAGTCTTAATAGACTTTTTATGCACTTCCTGAGAAAATTACCAGAGTAATTAATTTATGAGAAGGTATCATTACTATAAATAGCGCGTGTGAAAGTATACGTCGATTAGTATTGTAGGCTACCGAGCGAACGAGATGCGTTTGATAATTTTCAATACTAAAAGGGTACGTATGATGTGCACTTTTGTTTGAAAGAAGATTCTGGTTTGTTATAGACGATGTCGTGAAATTTCTTCCTCCGACCGTGTTGTGCGTCAGTATTTATTCTCTTCTTCATAGTAACGTTTAGCAATTCTCGAATTGATTATTGTCGACGATAGGTCGATACTTGCAAGCGAAACGGACGCACACACATAAAGCTCCGACTGGTTCAAGACTTCTCGGGTACGTCACGACGGTCGTACTGCCGACATGACCCCCCCCTCCCCCCGGGGGGCGTCGCGTCTGCATTCGAAACCGACGGTGACTCCCACGCTATACGCTGCGTCCGGCGCTACCCGTTTATGGCGTTAGACAGTGTACACGACATGGATGTGTGTNTACCCGTTTATGGCGTTAGACAGTGTACACGACATTACATGAATGTCCCCCGTGGTCGACCAGCGGATAGGTTCTCTAATTACAGTGACGGACTCTTGTAAGGCTTTTAGTGTATGACTACTTACCCGGAAACGCATCGGCGTTGGACGAGAACATCACGCAAAGTCCCGTTTCGTAGTTGACCGAATAGCACGTGTCGTTGGCCTGACACGCTTCCAGACAGTCGGTCAACATCAGTGTGCCGGGTATGTTGTCCAATAGATGATCCGGTGCCGTGAAAACGTATCCTGTGACCAGCTCGAATCCGATCATGTCAGCTTCGCAGTCTTGAAGGGACGTGGCTGTCATCGCTGTCGACGCCATTGCGGCCATCATTATGGCGCAAGCGTAAAACGCCGTGTTCTTTTGGGTCATGCCTAATAAACAAAAATCAACAATATGATTGATTAAACGAATACCAAATCTTACGGAAGTCTAAAGCAAATATGCGGTTGTTAAAAAATGACGAGGAACGAGGCGAATCTATCCGTTTGTGGAGATGATATGCAAAGCCCACACAACGTAAGATGCGCGTCAATAAAATATTTATTGCCAGTTTTCAGTATATTTTTATACGAATATCACTAGTAAATGGTCACATTAAGTTAAATTTAATAAAATAAAAATTTTATTAGCTCGTGAACCTGTCCTAATGTAATTATGTAGCCTACTGAAATTACCTAGTCTACTTCTTAAAGTCAGTTCTAACGGACATCTATCAGCAAACGTACAAAGTAAGATGACCGATGGTTAATTTTTTTTTTAATCTTGACCGTAACAGTTTATAGCTTGATCAAAATATCCATTTGATTTAAAATGTCATTCAGGAATAAATAGTGTGCTGGCTATTTTTTAATTTATGGGGATAAAAGTGAGCATATTTTTCTATGAAAAAATATTTCTTTAGCACACCTCATTAGTTAACGAATATCTAAAACGTTTTATCACCCCATTATATTAATAACTTGTATAACACGTTGATTATGTTCAACTAAATTAATCATTTTCGCTGTTGACATTTTAATGTGTATGTTAATTCGCCCTAAATATCATTATCTAAAAAAATCAAGTTACCAGTATTAGTACTGTTTAACTAAGAGACTACAGCAAAAGAGGTAGACAAGTACTTATGTAGGACGTAGTGAACTAATGTTAAAATGTATACCACCTACGGATGCATTAACATCACAGTGAATTTTTTAAATATTATTGGTGTAGAAAAAAGTTAAAACAGTAAAACTGTTTCGAGCGAGTTTTGAATTTTGCACGAAAATTAAGTTTAGGTACCGGAAAAAAAATGTTTGGTTTATAGTTGGCAATAATAAACACTGCGCCGCGTGTGCGTAGGGTGTTTAATGATAGCCTCGGGTATTGTGGAGGTCATTGTCGGCAGAATTATCAACGTTTGGCTGGGTCAGCAATATTTTCCGGTGACGAAACCTACGAATAAATTTACTTGGATCATCTCCACAATATTATTACACCAAGAATAATATTTTTCAACAAAATACGTTTTTTCGCGACTGTGACATGACCAAAAATCGTATTACTCGCCGGAACTAGAATTTTTTGTCAACTAATGTATGTCGTGTACACTTTTTGTACTTGTTTTGTGTCTGATAAAGAACGAGAAATATTGTGTAATTGATGTCCCTTAGATTCAAGTGCGTAGATGCGCCTAGTTTAGACAATGCAAAGTGTGTCCGACGTTTACACGTGGGTTTTGATTGAACTTCACATAGACAAGTGCTCCGCTTCAATGGCGTGTGCGACACATAACGGGTTAGTTACTACAGTAAGATAACTACGCGTGAGACGGTTGTCGGCTCGTCGGAAAGTTAAATAAAAATATTTTGATGCCTGTAATAACAACAATGTAATAATATGCGCAATATTTCTTTATTTTTAACACTCGAGACGATGACGAGTGTATGTGTGCGCGCAAAAAAAAAACCACACTATTATTTATTGTGTAGCCACTCGTGTAAAGTTTTACCGTTAAATACCATCGAAATCGGGTAATGATGATCATGACGACACGAGCAAAATATGTGTCAGATAAAAGTATGATGGACACGTTGATTTCCCCTATCCTGGTAGTCTTCATTTGCTGATATATTATTATTTAGTCGATTAACGTTGGCCATAGAAAACAGTAGTAAACAAGGCGATACACGTTAATAATGTTAACAATTTGCTTTTGTCCAAGAACAATGACGACGCGGTGAAGATGTGTACAGTAATAATATATTCCTCGGAGCGACCAAACAAAAAACTATCATCCCAAGAGATGTTCATAACAATATTGATATAGCTCACAATGGATGCTCGTCTCGTGTTTGTTTTCATTCAAAACGCGTACCAGACGGATAATCGTCTCGTTTCTTTTTTACGATATTTTACTAAATAGAAAAATCGCAATAACTGTTATTCTGTTAACCGTTGGCACGTTTGACGATGTAAAAGTTGTGTCGACTATAAACGTCGTAGGATTGTCCGAGAAAAAACAACTGTTGGATCTTTAAATGTTTGGTAAAGCACAAATCGAGTTGGTTTATTGTACGATAAATTTACGCACACGATCAGACACATGATATAACGGGCAAGAGTTCGTATACTTCCCCCGAGGCGCGTCGCGGAACCAGTTTTTTTACTTTTAATGAGAAGCGTCCACTACACGTGGTTGTTACACGTTATTATCACTCTTGTGTCGGATTCCGCCGACAATCTATTGGTGCCGGTGTGCATCTCGGAAAAATAAATGTCCTTTGTACCTTACCAGTGTTCTTGACCCACATCTGATTGGTACGAAAATGCATTCACGTTGGTGTAATTGAAAAATAAAGTTTTCGTGACACCTAGACAGGAGCACGCGGTAGTAGTAGTAGCACTGCAATAATAATAACAATAACGAAATCGAATAAAAAGAGACCACTGCAGATCGTGAAACAATCTATATCCGTCCGAGTTCTGTTTGGCCAGTGTAAATAATCGACTAGGCCTGCACCTTTATATCGTATAAAATGTACATCTATACAATATAATAATAATAAATAAATAATAACGAAAACACAATTATACACAGTCTCTGTGTCTCTTGGTTTTTTATTTAGGACGATTGCACGTCTCCACCACTGTGTGATTTCGCCATCCACTTGAAGTCGTCCACTTTCTTTGTCGTCGTCGTCGTCGTCATAAACCATTGTGTATTTTGACGTTTTTTAAATTGCATTGCGCAGATATCCATACTTGTTATCATAATCCACAAACGTCAATATTTTTTATGATTCGCATTGTTCAGAAGAATGCCGCCCTGGAAGTGTTAATCGGAGTGCTGTTGATTCGATAGAACTTCGCACGATACGGTAGATGATGTTTTTTTAACGCGTGAAAATATAACGTTGGCAAATAAATTATACGAATGAAAATTATCGCCGTCAGTAAAGCTCTGACAGCCGCCCATAGTATTATTAGCATACCTAGTAAAATTATAATTTTATGTTATTCTCGCCCTCGCCGACTGATCACCGTGAGAAACGTGTTTTGTGTACGATTAACAGTTTTTAATGCACCTCTGGCGTTAATAACTGTGTAATGGCATTCATTAACGACTAATATGTATTAGGTCCAAAGCTCTCCGAAGCCGGACATAAAAGCGGCGGCGTTTGAAATGATATAGTACCGCTCGGTTTTTTATTATTATTATGGTTTTTCGCTAAAGTGAAAAAAAAGAGGACGAAATTTTTGCACAAGTGAGAATAATAAAACATCAGTGTCATTAATTTCTATGAAATTACTACGAGACGATTCGTTCCGAGTAGAGAAACAAAAACGTAACGAAAAATAAATAACATACATTTGATTTTAATTGGCAAGTAAACGGAAAATCGGTAGTCTGGCACTATGACTTTTTTGAGTGTAAAATTATTCTCTGTGTTTTGGACGGGGTACTTAAACGATGAAAACAACATGTGCGCTAATGCCGTTTTGTCTCCATCACCACTAAGTATAACATCAATACCCACTACGTTTTTGCAACGTAATTGCCTCAATAAAGTAACGCTAATTTTGAGAATATTCCAAAACTATTGAACGGTAGTGCTGTTTAAATAATGTCCGCCAGAGTTACGCCAGACGTCCAATTAGCAGCCGTTTCCGCTGTCGCTTTCTTCACGGTCGGTGTCAGACTTGCAGTAATCAAGTATACAATTATTATTAATGACTGGGGTACATCTCTCCGGTTGTGTTTTATTGAAAATTTTGAGTCGCACAAAAAACGTGACCGACTTGTCTGTTCATTAATAACATAAGATATGATGTTCTTCGTCTGTCGAAATTCGATGCTTTGACCTTAAAACACAATGGTGACTGTCCCTTTGAGGTAATTACTTGTGATCATTAATATCGAACGCTTATTATTAATTGATATTTGCCGAGTGTACGTTGCATACCATCGATTTTTAGGTTTTGCTCACGTTTCAACACTTGACAATAATATTACTCGGAACAAGAAGATGCTGTAGCGGTTGTCTTATTGTGACGTGACTAATAATAACCAATTCCGCGTATGATGTTCAAAGAGCGTATCGTCATCATACGTGTTATTGTTGTTTTTATTAATTACTCGAAGAAACGATACTGTTATACAGTAGCTCATTAACCATTTGCTCTGGTGGCGCCGTAATGTATTAGATATTTTATAACTATTCGTTTGCCATGAGATATCTGCTCCATTCAACAGCCTATGGTTTTCATTAAGTATTTACGCCGTCTAATTAATTATGCATACTTTTTTGTGACTGAATATTCCTATAATGAATTTATCGTTTTCAGCGTTACGTTTTTTTAACGCTCACCAGTAGTAATTATATTATATTATTTTTACTGCTCAACACTTCTTCAAATTCGCGGTAGTATATTTTCAGAGTTTTGTAACCAGGTGAGAATATAAAAGGTGGTCCGGGTCGGTTATCGATCTGGCAGCGATCGCTTGCACATTTATTATTATGACGGATATGCATTTTCGAGCATTTTTTTTGTTGTCCGGCGTACCCATTTATCCCCTTCCCTCCTCATTTCGTCTTCAGCCGAATGGAACACAAACACAGTAATGCTGTAACTACTGTTACCACTATCGGTCGCCGGTATACGTGACGGTATTTGTTCGCCAAACTTACCGTAGCGTTGTTTTCGTTCTCATCTTCTCCTCCCCACGCGAAAATCCATTAGTAGTAGTGTAAAGAGTCGACGGAGGCCCAATGAATGTTTTTTGAATGTTTAGGACTTTTGACGTTGTGTGAACTCTCTGGACTTGAATGGAAGACGTATTGCCTCATTAATCCCCTACAACGAGATCGCCCACGGCAATTCGCACGGTTTTCCCTGAACAATACGCGAGCGGTTGTAGCAATAATTGATGCGATCATCACAAGAGACCTCAGGGTTCATTNGATGCGATCATCACAAGAGACCTCAGAGTTCATTTGTGCAAAGTCTCGCTCGCAAAAATAATTAATAACTTCTGTGTCTAACAGCGCGACTATAGTCCGTTCGGCGGGGGGCACCGAGTAGACTCTTCTCCTAGCCGATCCACGCGATAATATCGTTGCATTAACGTTTGCTCCAAATCGTTTGGCTCACACAGTCCAACGATTATCGTCGAGGAAATTTCGGTTAATCGAGTGAGCGAACGGTCAATTTGTGAGTGTGTGGTATGCAATGTTATTACTATATTATTGTTGTGTTGCTGTTGTACCTGGCCGTTCGGCGGTAAACGCGATTATAATTGAATGCCGGTGCAGCGACGATGGTGGCGAAGCGTGAGGGGAAGTAGAAAGGAGGAATCGCCGCGTTCTCTGTCGATTCACACATACGATCGCCGTGTACCGTTACCAGCAACCTTCTGAAGGCTTTCGAAATAAATCGTTAGTTCTTCGTGCCGTATCTTCCCCGTTGCAGTTTGTTCAGTATTATCGATATTTGTTTTTCGCGCTGCCATTGTCTTTGTATGATATAAGAGGGTCGCAGAGTTCGTGCCTTTTACACTGTGTGGTTTCGTTTAAGTCTGTTATCGACTATACAAGACCTTTTAATCGATAAGTGCATCCGGTTGTAACGTTTACCTTTACCCTGCAAACCGCATCCATTTGAGGCTTTTCTTTTTAAGGTACCATCTGAACGCGTTTTAAGTTTTCAGTTTACACCGATAATATTTAAGTCGCCGTTAAACAGACGATGCCTTTAAAGAGAATTAGTCGAATTATTTTTGATTTGTTTACTTTTTGTTTTTATGTGTATCACTATAGTCATGTCAGTGACTTTGATAAACCTAAATTGAAGGAACGCGTAATACTGTTACTGTTACTGTAATAATAATAATAATAATTATTATTATAACTTGTCTACCGAGTGTAAAATTATGAATAAAAACCGGAGTGTTGAGTATATTAAACAACAGTCGTGTCTTTTTTATAACATTAAATGAGCAACTTATTAGCAAGTTCGTGAGAAATTATTTTTCACCGGTGTCTGATGAATATAATATTCTCGTGTTTTGATAAAAATTAATTACCGATTAGTTCTTCATAAATAAAATTAATTATTTTACACGAAAAGTTCGTGTCCAGTTCTTTTCCTTCGACTACTTAATGTTATGCTCGTCAGACACATCAATTGTAGACTCGTTGCTTTCATCGATCGCACATATACTTATGTACACGTACTTGTGGGATATGTATGTGAAAAACATTGTTGGAGTGCAAATAACAGTAATAAACGGATGAAAAAGAGGAAAATAAACAAAACGAGGCGCTAACGTGACGTTGATTAATAGCGGTCGCCTTCCTATGGTTATACGGCTTCATAAGTGTAGATGAGTTCATGTGTACAAACAGAGTGTACACTCGCTAATTGTCGTCACCGACCGACCATTAATCACCCGAAATCAAGTAGCACGAGTTTTTTAGTGTCTTCTATTATTCTACCGTGCAACTGATACACCTTCTTGTACTCATAGTCTCGAGAACAATAGATAAGATCTCGGCTGTCGTTCGGTGTAACAACAACTGACAATAAAGCATCGTAAAATACATTGAGAAAGTTCTATGAGCAAAAATTTAACGTGTTCATTATGCGAATGGACGATAGAGAAGATATTATGTGATTGATATGTGCATAAAGTATTTAAATCATGTTGAATGAATTCAAACGGTCTTTAAGAGTCATCAAAGATATAATTTATATTCATTTGGCAGTTGTTTTATGATTATTTTTATGGTGTACTTAATATGCTCCGTGGCAATTATGTGAGTGTGTATTATTGTACGTTATCGTTATAATTAATCGATCGAAACGGTTTAAACGAATCCGCTACTGTAACACCGCCCAATTGTGTTGTCTGAGGTCATCTATTGTCAATTTTCGATGCTGAGATAATCGAGTATTGTTTTAACGGAATTGAAAGTTATGCCTTACGGTAAAATTATACTAGAAATAGGTGATGAAAAAATAATAAAAAATTCCGAATCGAAAATCGTATTCCTGTGATTGACTCGTTTGCACATGGAAATTGTCAGCACGTGCGTTCACACTGTGAAAGACAATTTAATGTGTTTTTCATGTACATATACATATATTATTATTATTATTATTATTAGTCGACGTTCATTGGCGCACAAAGACCAACGGGACTCGCTATGTAGTTCTGAACGCAAAAACATTGTGTGTAGGAGAAGACGGGGAATTCGAGATGGCCAAATTAAAATCACGTACACAACGGCCGCTGGCGCGTAAACGTTTTTAATTGTTAGTCCGTTACTCTATTCTGTATACATTATTATACACTTATGGCAACGAATACGCATCGATTGTTGTCCGGCACGTAATTCGGGTTGTGGAATTTTTTTTTCGGAGGGAAAAAAAAAGAAATTATAATAAAGCGAACGCAAATTCGATTATCGCCAAGTTGGCTTGCCTCGCGACTTCGACAAAAAGAAACATAGTGAGCAAATCATAAACGAGCATACTCATATGAGATATTAATAAGCCATCCAGTAGTCGTTACTGTGTCGGCACATTTGTGTACGACCGTTGATGTTACCGTGAGACTTCGGGACTGATGTAAATTTAACAGAGTCTCAGCGAGAGGTTTTCTCACGAGATTTGGCCAGCCGGATTAGCGTCAGAGCGAATGTCAAAATAGATAATGTCAATCTCGAATCGGTTGGAATGCGTCCGGTGAACAATGAAGAGTTTAGTTTAAGTAACTTATCGATTCCCGTGGTGTACGAGCCGTTGGAACTGTGTCATTTTCTTACTAATGTCTGCGTCCGTCAATATTCTGTTTTTCTTGTTTTTTAATTATGACATGGTATTTGTGTTAATTGCACACTAATAAATAGCTGTGTGATCAGATCGTTCATCTTTTTCGAACATAGTTAATCTGCATATTGTTTTTTAAAACATGTAAAAAATAAAAACGCTATTGACTTTGCCGATTTATTTTATATTATCTCACTAATGCTCTTGTTTATGACCTGTCATATTTCACATAATGTTCAAATGTGTACAATGATAAATATTACGTTGCATAAACCTTTATGGGGCATAAACAATGAAAGATACATTGTGATTGCTATGTTTATGAAATTACATAGTAACATTGAACTTTACAAGTTCGTTAACAGATTGAATTTTGAAATGTTTTCAATTTTTTCAGCTTAAAATTTAGTATTTGTTAATTTTTTTTAATTCTAAAGTTGGGGAAAAAAATAGTTCAGTTTAACACGTACTAAATACTAACAATTTACTGTTTTCGGCTATATTATACTATTTGTAATGCTGTGATTAGATTCGTATACAAATTTCTGAGTTGCTTTTCTTATCTGACGTTATTATTAGAATTGCCTTTACTGTTGAAGATTACGCAGTGTAGCAATGCATAAAAAAATACACTATACAGTTGAATTGAGCAGTTATCATTGATCCGACGGATCAGTTATTTGATTAATTTAACTAGTAGTTCAATTTATTCCAGAGGAATTCTACCTTCGGAAATGTGCAGAGCAAAATATAAAATACTGCAAAAGAATGCGTAACGGGACTTATTGCAAAAATGCAGTTTATTTTAAAGGAATCCTTCGGGCACGTGGTCATTTATCGTTATGCACAAACTATATTTATATTACGAGATTTTATTTTTATTTGATCGCATTTCGTTTTTTATCCGGAAAACACCGTTTTTGTTTTGACGTTCGATTTTATTTTTTTGCCGTGAGAATCGGATCACTTTGGTCGGCCGTCTAATTGTTGACACACATATACTGCTGTCGAATATATACGTGTATTTGGCCTTGCTGTCCAAACACTCAGTTTTTTGTTGTATTATTTTCATTTGTTGTTATATTATATTCCGATCGGGGACGTGCAGTCGTCATGTGATACATTTGTTAATAGAGAGCCTTTTGACACTCATTACTCGCGTTTTGCTTCTACTTCCCACCCGAACCATTGTCCCTGTACTACTGTCCGTTAGGTATTTATTCTTTCTTCAAATAAAAGGAAAATTTCGCACTCGAAATTAAAAACTATACATTGGATGTTTTACGCGATTACACATTGTATACGACGTTCTACACGATCAACAAATACCACGCGCGCATTTTTTATATTATACCTCGATTTTTGACCAACACGTAACTATTAGGTCTGAACGATTATTGTGCTTTTTATGAATCCGAAAATTCGGTCACCGAAAATCGATCAGTTTTTATCATTCGCCAATTTTAACGCGGTTGACTCATACCGATTACGGTGAAGTAAATGATATTGTTGTGAAAAAATTAGTTAAGTGATTCTATTATCTACGCAGACGTGTGTGAGACATGATCGTAGGCCAGAAGTATAATCCGTTACTGATTTGCGTACGATCACAGGGCAAAAAAACATCTTTCAATTCTGACTGTTTTTATAGTACTTTATTATTACTTTATTTTTTTTTTGATATTTATGGAGTAAAACTGCCGTTACACGAAGTTGTTGCGTCTATTAATTAACGAAAGATCGTAAAGACCAGTTGCTATTGCAGACTAGATATTACTCAGCCGAGCAACTTTATTATTATAAAATCCTACCGATAGTTATGAAACTGTGCAGACTCCAACTAAGTGGTCGCGAAATTTCCGTTGCATACTGTTACATTGTTGTATCTGTGCGGCAGAACCGATTCAACGCATTTTCAATTAAGATGTCGAATACGCGATGCCATTGATACGGTTATTAAACGGATTTATTATCAAATGATTTTAATTCTTGTATTCTGAGTTTCGTGGATTGTAATGTACCACTGCTGCGTGTCGGCCCCACCGATTAGATTTCCCGCTAGAGTAAAGCTATTTCGGCGTTATCCTTAATAGATTTAATTAAACGACCGTTTGTATTCTTTAGTGACCCCGAACACTAGACATTATTCCGTTAAAATTAAAAAGTATTCCAGTTATTTGTAATGAGGTCTTTAATATGTTACATAACCGTCTCCTCGATAAATTTATTAGAAGATGATAAATCCTCGGTCAAACTTGTTTACCTAGTTTCTTTCCGAAAATTCTCAAGTCCCAATAGTGTCGCTGAAGAATGTTTTACGACCAGTGCTTTTATAGTTTTTTAAATGCGTGTTAACCGTGTCGCGTAATAATGTTTTTTTTACTATAGTTCCTGACAGATCATAAATGATCTGTCAGGAACTATACGAGTTTGGAAAAATATGTTTTTCCTTGTAAAAAAAAAAAAAAAAACTTCTATACACTAAAAAAATATTATTTTGCTTTTGCGTTATGATGACGAGTATAATTTAAAAAAAACTATTACGTAAAGTTTAATTTCTATGAACAACAGTTTCTGATAATAGTATTAAATATATTTACTCAAAACTAATAAAATGTATGTATAACAAACTCAAAAGTTTTATTTTTATTATTAAAGTAGACGTATAAATTTTAAGCTTACCCATTTGGAATTGAAAAATCCGAGGGCAAGTTGATTTTGCTTGTGTTTTATCGATAGCTTGTCTTCCGCGGTGGCGGACGCGCAAAAAACGCACTGTATTTTCGTTAAAAAGTAATAAATTAACGAGTAAACAACACTGGACCGATATTGTATCGAATAACGACGTGTACGTCAACGGAGATACGAAAATAAAATTGGAGTTAAAATAACAACGGCAATGTTTTGGATGGTACGAGACTTCAAGACCTTGGCCTTCGCCAGTCCACTAGCTACGGACTATTGAAGACCCGATCGTTGCAGACATCGCTGGTCGCCGACCGGGCCGGTCCATCCTGGACCCCCTTCCACGCGCTCAAATACGTGGCGGTGGTGGCCACACTACACTTCCGATCCATCCGCGAGCTGACGTCACGACTCGCAGAAACGCTTCCGCGTGGAACGACCGCGCCGGTGGTAGCGCAACTCGTTCTCGGCACCGGTGGAACGCGTAGGCGTCTTAATTAACGATTCTATTTCAACCCGCTTATTACCGTCGCCATCGGGTGCACACGTGACAAAAGTGTCAAGCGTTGTGTTCACCTAAAAACACTATTACTGCAATCCGCCGCGAACCATTTGCACGGGACAGTGGAGCAACGGCCAGGCTAGTGACCCCGCGACACGCACTGCCGCCTCTTATTACGGACGCAACATTTATTTTCATGAAATTAACGTGCAATTTGTTTGTCGTGTGTGCAAGTCCAAAGTGTTTTACATAGTGTTGTGCTCCGAACACTTCATTAGCGCAACATTGTCGGATCCAAATACGGCAAAGGTCGCGCACCAACAGATAATCTGCTCATCGCCGGGGTGCGTTTCGTCCCGTTAATAACCATATTATGTGCTCGTTATGTGAATGAACGCAGATGAGGTCGAGACCTCCGAAGGTCGTGACAAGTAGATGAGCATATCGGGCCCGCCCATGCACTGGGTTTCAATCACACGTGCAACTGTTTTCAAGTAATTTCACGTGTTGTCACTGTTGCACGTACGTGTGAGTTACACGTAATAAGTTCATCAATCTATCGCACTTTTCGCGTAACAAAAAATTAACGGACTTTGTGCGACCTTTAAAGCAATACGGTGGTCTCCCTAAAAGAGTTGGCGTACCTCGCCCGTGTATTTTACGGTCGCCATTCGCCGATATTTCCGCTTTGACATTTCAGATTTGATTGTTCTGCAAACAATCGTTTGTTAATCGTAAACTTCCTTAAAATTCCTCGTTTTTCTAGTGCACTTGGTACTATTGTCTGATATGTGTTTATTTAACGCGTGTGGCTGATATTGAACGAAAACGCTCGAGGGCGTCGGAAGACAACACATTTTTATTTGCAAATATAATTATTATATTTTAAGGCGTTTGACCGCAACTTGAGTAATGTTAGATGGATGCCATGTGTTAGAACCGCACGAATGCGAATAGTTTAAATGAACATCGTTTTGTTTTTTTCGTAATTCGAAATTATAGCGATGAAGCTTAATAAAAAAATATTTTAAAAACGTGTGGTTTATTCGCTTAATTATAAGGAGTTATATAAAAAGAGCAAACAATATATATATATACATTTAGATACCGCACTAGAACCAAGTAAAGAAATTATTTGTCCATTTTTGTGCGCTTAAATTGTTTAAATTTGATTGTAAGTTGAACTATACATTTATTTTGTCATGCTAATGGTAATCATTCAAGGTACACATTATTTTATTCGACATTCTTTTTGTTTCAATATGGTCAACGGTTGTTTCCATTTAGGTCAAATCGTTTAGATGCATATTCTCTCAATATGAGATAGATATATATTATCGTGCCGTTTAGATACATACTCAAATGACAGTAATTACATAGAGTTAAGGAATTGTTTTTTTTACTTTTATTTCAGTTTGCCCGCGGTTAACTACTAAATCGTGAAGAAACATTTTTGCTTATAACGACCAATAGACACTGTCCATATACGCTATCAACAGTTGTTTGTAATGTGATACTAAAAATTTATTTGAGAATCACATCTGCATATATGCCTAATACGATGTATTGTATTCGGTGTTGTGGGTATTAATCGTCCATGATGTCGAATTGGAACAAAAACGTGTATCATGCACTTAAAAAAACAGTGAGTTCCACAATGTATCCGCAGCACTTCATGTATGTTATGTATGTGATAGGATAATAGAACCCATCTCGATTCCCGAGTGATCCGTTACTTATCAATGACACCCGGCACATTGTCTTAAAAGAGTATGCTCGAGTACTGACAATTATTGTTGTTTCGACACATTTTTAATACATTAAATCGGTTTTCAATATAATATGCACGTCATCAACCGTTAGACAATTGTTTTGGAAATGCGATCGGAGAGAACACTTAATATAATTCATGTTGGCCACCCCCGTACTGTAACCATTATAATGTTGTGCACCTGTTAATAGTTAAGCACACCGCCTAAGTAAACAAATAAATCTCGACGCCGACTCTAATGTTTTACCCGACCACAACTTAGCGTTCTTTTTTCTTTAGTTTTTCCAAAAATTTGGGCAATTCATGTTAATATTTTTGTCGGCGTGTAAACAAAATTCATTGATTTGTACCTTCCCTGAAATCCATAAGGCTTTTGATGTTTATTTTTTAAAAAAAACTTGCTTTATTTCTGAATGAAAATTAATATTTTAGTATTAACGAAGAAAAATCATATTCAAATAACGTATTTGGTTAAAAATAATTCAAATTTTTACTATTAATTATGATAAAATTGCTAATTATAGATTGGTGTTGCCATATATTTATAAACAATTTCATACGGAATTTTTACCTTTTATAGTCATAAAAGTATAAAAAATGTACAATTTATAGACACGTGTTTTCCATTCAATTATCATAAGATTAAGTGTGCCAAAAAGTAGATATATGAGACAGTGTTCCATCCATTGCGATTTTCCATCGGTGTAACCCAATAGGTTTTGTTGATCAAACAGCTCAGAAGACTATTCAATAATGACGGGCGAAGATAAGTTTGAAGACGAGCGGTGTACTTTTCAAAATTATCTATTGTCAACGTGTGTTGTTCGTTTAGCGTAGGGCTACTGACATTGGCTGGCGTTATTTCGATAAGCCGAGACGTGGTGAGGTTGATTTTTATTGGGTTGATCTGATTACACGTCTGAATTCGCCATTTCTCAAGCTCAACTCTTTGTACATAAGATAAGATATCTCTTTTGTTTAATTTTTACATTTTTCTCGCATTTTTCGATAACGGTGTCGGTTCTATGAGAAACGTCATATATTTACATCATTAATGTAAAACAACTGAAAAAACAGAACGTTTGGCTCATCCGGCGGTTATATTTGGGTGTTCCCGGAAAAGCCGATTGTATAGCACCACAATGTGCACGTGCACAGTATGGATCTTCCGCTGACTATGGGATCTAGGCCGCGCTTAATAATCCGCTGCTCGTATGGTAATTACTCGTGGCGACATACTCGGCACTGTTGTTGTGTGTGCCATTACTACTACTGACCCATAAGCGAAGAATGTCCGTCGGTACAATGAGATCCCATTACGTATTCACCGGGGTTTAGGTGACAATGGAGCGGCAGAAAATCGCTGGACAACACCTTTTTTTATTTCATTCCGAACGTGTATATTATGTTATGTGCTATCGGTCGCGTTTTCTTCGGTAACGCGTGGACGTGGATTTATATTCCCAATTAGTTGGCAACGGGTCGCAATGCTAATAAATAAACTGACGGACGCATTACCGCGGCGATGTCGGCGCGGACGCCAAGCCGATAGGAAATTATCAAAGTTTCTTTGGCCAATATCGCCGATCGGCCATAGATTTTCTTTAGA
The DNA here is from genome assembly GCF_025091365.1 of Daktulosphaira vitifoliae. Taxonomy (NCBI): domain Eukaryota; kingdom Metazoa; phylum Arthropoda; class Insecta; order Hemiptera; family Phylloxeridae; genus Daktulosphaira; species Daktulosphaira vitifoliae. Next base: position 35,808,186 of record NW_026099574.1, read on the forward strand.
GACACAGTTTCGCGCAAAAACTCTGTGCTGGTATGGTGTCGTGTCTCCGTAGATATGATTGTCCGTCCAGCGTACAACACAATGGTCGAACATTACCGTTGGGCNACAAAAAAAAAAAAAAAACTGTTCTTCTCCTATTTCGCCCGTGTCCCGGTGACGGACCGTTTTCGCTGGAAACAATTAAAAACGATCACAACCGTTGTCGATGTCGCACGCGTTCTATGGAGGGACGTGGGCGGGTCGCCGATTTAATAAAAAAAAAAAATGCAAAGTACGATGTGGAACATATAAAACGATGGAAAATGTAGGCCAATACACTCGCTGTCCGTTTGAGGTAAAAAAAGGAATAAAGATCGCGGTCAAGAAAACAATAGCCGGAAGACACTACACGACGATGATTCCAAACGGGCAGTCAGACGTGGGTATCGTCGATGCATTCACACTCGGTGTGTTGTAACCGCATTGAGGTGCCAACGGTGAAAAAGTCTTGGAAATCAAGGAGAGGCTCGCCATATGATAATTCTTTTGCTTTCTGTCTGGCCAACGTTCAAAAAGTAAACGGTCCGCACGCTTATGCGTCAGGTGCAATTTAACTGTTGCCCATGCGCGCTGTCCACTCGATGTAATTTTCTCACTATTCGGAAAAGCAGTCCGAGTGTAAAAAAATGTAAACGTTTTTTCTATTTTTCACATTTTACAATGTAAATAACACTGTAGGCGTGCCATCAAATACGCAAACAACATAATTTTGATCTCGGTTAAATAAAAAGATCTGTCCGGTTCATGCTTCACGGCTATTGTTATTGTCGTTGTTCGCCAAAACCGCCTGACCCGTTACCCGACTGTATATTTTATGGACTATTGAATGGAATAATCCGTTTTTAATAACGACTTCAAATTGGACGTGTTGTATATTTTAAGTACACGCCGTTTGTACTGTCGCTGTAATGTATACGTCATTTTCAACATAACAATATCAATAAGCAATTGTTACGTTCTGCCAATATTTATAAATGGAAATCTGGACCCGAATAAATTTATAGCTCGTATGAAATTATTAGCGTATGGTGTGTTACCATAGTTATATTACCTCGGGTAATGTGCAACAAATTATGCGCACACAGTTATTAGCATAATATTTTGGCGGCAATTCGATTTCGTTACCGTGTAGTCGTTTATGGCACTTTATCCGCCTGTAAGTACCATAGTTAATTGCTTAAATAACATCGGTCACATTGGTCGAAAAAAAAAAGAGTCTGTAAAATAACAATGTTTATAGCAGATCAGCTGTTGTACTGTAAAAGTGGATTGAACGGGAATTCTTAAAAAACACTATTACTCGTGCGCGTTGAATTCTTTGTCGGATAATTTCAGCTTGGAACTTGCAAGTAATTGCAGTGCACTAACGCTGCGGTGACATTGAAAACAATTTTTCAAAATATAAACGGATCGTTGACCTTTGACACAGCCAAACGAATGTCCGGCAAAGATGGAAACTGTGCTCGGGTTCTTAGTTGTTCGCGCCTGGGTATAATCCGATCCAGATAATGGAACCTATTTTTAACCGACTTTGAGAAGATCCGAGAGCCGATATTATATCTGCTAGACATAAAGGACTGTAACAAAACAAATCATTGTTAACGGTAAAAGCTATATAAAAGCCATCGGGCCATATGAAGCCAGCCACTGTGTTTTATTTAATAATATTAACAATGACAATCGTATTTTGCGATTTTCTTCATTTACCCGAGTTCCGTGGACTGTTAATAAACACTCACTTTGTCGGAAGTCAAGTATGGGTCGCATTTGAAAATCGATACCGCCTAATTGTAATTGAAGAATCAATTCGCCGGTCCGCGGGGTTATTATTTTTATTAAACGTCAAATTTCATAAGCCGTAACTTCAAAGTATAAATTAATATTCACCCACTTGCGTCTGTCATACATTATGATTGCAGAAGTGCATTCATCCAAAGTTTATCGACACTCATAAAATGATTATCCAATGTGCAATTATTTGACCGTTAATGTCATTTTTCCGTCCAAACTAACTGCGCCGGTTTGATAATCATTTTTCTTCATTAAATCGAAATCTTTTTTGTTTGTTTGTTTCTCGTGTATTTTTTAGTTGAGTTTTAGTTTTAATTACAATTATTAGTTTGTCATCGTAACATTTTTAGTTTACTTTCAGATTTAGTGTCTCGCGCAATGACTGAGTATATTTGGTAAATTTCTTACTAGTCATTGTCTTCTATTAGGATATTCAAATCTTAAGATATAAAAGAAAATCTTAATTTTCTAACGTTTTTCAAAACTTCCAAGTGTTTGTAAACCAGAATACAATACGTTTGTTTTGATTTTAATCATATTAATACTGAAACATAATAATTTATTTTTATAGTTATTTTTACCCTTATATTTAGTGAATATAAATAAAACCTCTTTGATTGTTAATCGTTGTATGTAGGACTAAAAATGTATCACCGAGCTTTGGTTTCAATGTCGAGTATTTTTTTTCTAAGTTTACGGCTAATGGCATCTATTGTTTGTAAATACTTTGTTTTTTTATTTTAAGGCTGATGTCGAACAAGATGGACGGACCTTGAGGGTTTATTAAATATGTCGCTGATGCGATAACCAATTCTTTTCATATTTTTAAACTAAACAACGTCGTTAAGTTCATGGTGACTAGAAATTCGCTTTTTTATCGTCCGCTTAAACTGTTCAATCAATCGAAAATACTGCAATCTGGCCAGCGCCCGTGTCATGGTAATTAACATGTTAACCATCAACCCGGAGCGCTTAGTGAGTTTGTCCTTTGGTGCATTGACAATGTTAATGATTTGCTTTGAACTTCCTTAAAACTGTCACAGGTTTTCATTTCAATAAAAAATTTTTTGCGTAGTTGCTTAGCCGAGTATTTTGCTGGTACGGCCGATTTGTAATACTTTTTTTACTTGCCGTCAACAGCTGTTAACACGACGTTACATTCATTCAATGCAGATATTAATTATCATTCCCGTTTGAACGTCCTGAAGCTAGTTTTGCATAGATCATTTTGCACCGCAGCTGTACCACCATTGTTATCGCTTAATCGTTCGGTATTAATGTTTTATATCTGAACGTTATTCATATGATTTTTATGAATGTTGCATTAAAAATTATTTCAACTGGTTAAACTTTAGGAATTTTTTCGTGCCATATTTTTTTTTTTTTGAATATTTACCGTATTTTTAAAGTTGTTTTGCTTTTTTATTTTATTTAGTATAACATTAAGTAATTATACAATGTTCTCTAATCTAGTTAACGTGAGAAAATTTGTGTTATTTTTCTCGTATTATATTATATAATTTGTAAAACAACGACTCAATTATATTGTTCTTATGGTCCATGTATAACTAGGTATAGGCCAGCTGTTTTATTTTTGGATTATTTCGCACACGCCCAAATTTACATATAGACTGGCTATTTACTCAAATAGTTTTCTCGAAAATCCCACGTATTTTTGGTTAATGTCACTGGTGTGTCTATTTCCTAGTCATTAGACGAGCCTGGATTACTTACCACGGATTACAATATTTTAGTACGGTCACAGTTAATCACTACTGTAGTTTTCACTTATCGTGTACATCATTTTGTTATTTTCTATTGTATTAACTCAAAAATCACGAAATTTTCCATTTCCGGTTTCGCGGTGTAAATGGTCTGTTTGACCGACATTTCAATTTTATTAAAAATAATATTGTTCTACTATTATTATGAACTCGGTCGAAAGGTTTTCGTCTAAGTTACAATCGGTCGATATGAATTAAAATCTACAAAACTATAGTATGCATTGAGATTCAAGGGATTTACAATTAAGAGTAGCTCTTATTCTAAAAGAGCTTCTCGTATATTACTTATAAAATCATTTTCAAAGTACCTCGTTATGCTCAAGGTTCCCTCTAGTGATTGTTACTCGACTGTTATTTCCGCCATATGACCATAGAATTTGCTGATGTAGTTTTTTAGAAACAAAAGAAACGAGACACGTATCAAGAGAGCTACATAACATTTAATGGCTTATAGAAAAAGCGATGGCCGAAGATAGTGGTCCCTTGTGACGATTTTGTTCATCTCGTTATTATAACACTGAGGTATTCGCTATGAAATAAGTTTATCGTGCGGATTCGACTAAACCGATGCAGTTAATTTATGTGGCCGTCGATTGGTTTCTTTGTTAAGTTTTCCGCTACAGTTTTACAGTAGTAACAGTTTTTTCCCCTCTGTCGATAAATGGTGTTTTGCCGTTTTCANGTCGATATATGGTGTTTTGCCGTTTTCGTGGAATCGATTACCTTACAAGATACACGCGCCCCCATTGTCCACGGAGAAGTTTTTAAATAACGCTTCGAAACGGACACGTTGACATAATGACCGTGTACCCATACAGATTGCCGCTTTACGGGAAACTGGTTTGCCCTTGTAACTGTATCGAACCTACCCGGAGCTTAAGATTTCAGTGTACGTGCTTAGTGCTATTTTTATGTATAAAAAATATCACACAAATTTGTATTGATAATACAAACAAATCGTCTAGTACGTCCAATAACGACACATTGAATATAAAACATGACTTGTGTCGTCGCTGATTTTTTTCTTGAAAATAATTCTCTACTTCTCAACGCTGCCGTATTGATTTTGACTCACAAGTTGTTGCATGAAATTCCATTGAAGTTGTATGACTTTTTTTACATTATCCGATAAAATCACCTACACCCGCTACTGGTTGTGTACTGAAATTTCTTCTCATTGAACGTGTGCCCTACTTATGCAAGTCACAAAAGTCGCTTCTTGTTTAATTACTCTGCGAGTGGATATTCGCGCGGCCCAGGAACGTATGCCGTCACGATTACCACCACTCACTACCGCTAGTTAGTAGGTTTTTAGTTAATATAAAAAAAGCTGATTCAACAAGTTAAGCGAAACGTGCACTGCAGTAGCTGCTGTATACTATTCATGTCGAATAAGTATATTGGTAAAGAGGATTTCGTGTGTCGACAACTCAGTTATAAACAACTCGATGGGTTTAGGGATGCCAATCAAGGCGTTCATTTCCGGCAAACTCGACTAGTGTTGACGATGAGATAATTCGATTTTCCCTGAGCGGGTGTCTTCCCGCGGTTATCTTGTTTATAACCTGTGGTAATACGCGTAAGGAGATTTTTGGAAATATACGCAACTAGAAAATGTTTTTTCTCCGTAAAACCTTTGGTTCATGTCAGCCACATGTTGTGACAGTGTATTTTTTATTTATCGCGTTTGAGAGAATAAAAAAAAAGCTTGCCGCCACCGCCATCATCACCATATTCGTTCTTCGCGGCACGTTACACAACCGACCGATGGAAAACTTCTATGGACAAGACGACATAATTTTAATTGCAATTACGTGTTTACGCGCAATAATCCGTCAGAGTATTGTTTTTACATCGAAGAGGTCATAATTCACTTTGCTCGCGGACGGTTAAAAAAAAAAAAATAAACTTATTGCACGTTATTATGCCCATAATGAAAACGGCAATAAAACAAAGAAACTATTTGATGTTTTTGTAACAATATGAAGAATTCAGCCATCGATGGCTTCTAATGAATTAATAAATTTTTAGTATGCTTTTTACACGTAATAGCTCATTTCGTGTCGAATGTTTATTGTTATATTTACTTTTATAATGCCGTGAATAATTTTTTTTACCAAATATTAACTTGCCTTTTAAATTTATCTTGTAAGCGATCGTTCGATAGAATTTTCTTCGTCCTAGCTCGCCTTTAATCTAAATATATCAAGAAGAATTTCTTTTCCGTGTAATCTAATCGAACTTGTTATCATGTCGGCTGCGTGTGCCAATTAGGTTATTAGCCAATTGCTCAGTGTTTTTTCGATTTAACAAGGAGAAAAATTAACTCGCTCGTGACAAGTGCTCGCCGTTCAATGTTCTGCTTTACAGGTATTGTTGGCACATGTGCCCCGAATGCGCTTTCAGTGTTCACATGGCCGAACTGGAAGAACGGTACTGTTGCAGGATACAGTTGACTGCACCAAGCGGCGTTTCTTTTTTATCTCAGTCGACTTTAACACCCCCGGCACCGAAGTCAGCAACCGTATACGGATAATGCATGTTGGCTGGTGGTCATCGTTGACAGCAGCAGCAGCAGATGCATGACCACCAGCGGAGGCGGCGGTTGCTGTGGCGTCGACCTGCGCTTACTGATATGGTAGCGGTGGCGGTGTACTTTACTCGGTCGCGCCTCCTCAAAGTAGCTCCGAGATGCAGCTCTGGTGTTGTTCTCCCGTTTTTATTTGGATGGCTCATGTTTGTTTTATGCAAATTGGTTACGTGCTAGGTCATTTGTGTTGTTCGTAGCTCCCTTAGAGATCACTGCGACCGTGTAATACGCTCATTTACAGTTCTTTTCGTTCTCAGTAACAAATCATAAAGTGTTATTGCGAAATGTTTTCCCATGGAGTTGGGTTAAATAACTTGGATTTAAATACATTAGGCGTAATTACATTGTTTTCCTAAAATATAATAAACAAAACGCCCATTGTAGTATTAATCAAGGAATTTACACGAATTTGAATTTCAAATTTAATTTGAATCATATGTATAGTACGTATGATTTTTCGAGTAAGAACTGCGTCATTCGAAATTGTCCGTTAATCTAAGTGTATTACCGCCTATTTATATCTTAAAAGTATTTACAAATAAAAAATATAAATATTTACTCATAATAAACGGTTATAATGAAATTTCCTTTAAGAGGTTAGTAATACATTAAATTTAATCAATTTTTTATTCTAACAATAAACAAAAGATTGACATTGATGTTTATATGTTGTTATTTTTTTATAGAAATAAAAATATTTACGTTTGTTCGCATGGCTCATTTAGGATTTCTTTTGCAGTTGGTATGCTCTCGACTAAAATTGTTTTGTACATAATCATTTTTCTTTTTTTATACATTTAATGATTATTTATTTATTCGTTTATGTTAAAAATAATTTCCCAAATAAATTTGTTTATCGAGTCAATTTAATATTACATTAAAACCAATGCTACTTTATAAAATAAGTATTTCCTGCTACAATATCTTAATACTATTCTGTGGGAAATAATTAAAAACGGCGAAGAAGATGTATTAATTTACTTTTTGTGCATTTTAGTTATGTGTGTGAATTTGCCCATACGAATTAATTAATAAGTAATGCAGTAGTATTGGCTTACTTTCTTTCGATTAAATTCATTTTTAAAAATCATTCTCGTGTTGTTTTATACATAGTCTTTGTAATTGTAGTAGTATGTCTTGAACTAGATGAATAATTAGCAACGAGTATATGTGACAGACTAATACAAAATCAATTTTATTTACTAATCAATCGTTATCTTCATTCTAAATTTTAACACGCTAATGGACATTTTTCTTATTAATAACTGGTTTTGTTAATCAAACACGTTTTTAAATTCTCGGTTCACGTTATGTTTTTGGCCGTGTAAACTTTGTTGTCTGTCCGCTTACAAACTGCCTTCCAGTATCCTGTACTCGAAGTGTTAAATATATAGTATTTATGATCTAAAGAAATTGATAATATATACTCTGCCGTGCATACCTCTGGTGACCCGTAATAAAATATTTTGTATAAGTGTGTTTAACAATGATAGGCACTCATAAAATGTTCATACCTATGACTTATCAAAAATAAATTGTACGATTGATGACTGAACTGACTTATTTAGCCGATATCATGTTAAATGTTTGTAACGGTGTACCATGTCTGTTTAACACCGATGCACTTCATCATTTATCAACCGGATATTCAATTATTTTCGTGCTAATCGTTTTGACTAGCCTACAACAGTGTTAAGTATTCAACATACAAACGGTAGTGCTCGCTAATTACTAGTGAACTGTTATGTCATTGCTCTTGCCGACCATTGAGATTGCAGGATTCTTTGTGAATTAATGCAAATGTAAATTATTCAATTTTTACAATGCATTTTTATGTAATGAATAAAACATTAGCACCAACATTAACACCAGTGTTAATTGTGTACTCTCCTTTTAAGTACTAATTATTAGAGTTACTAGTTTGCTGTTTCACTGTTTAAAATCAATTGTGGCGTCCAATGATAGTTTGTTTGCCGTCGATGCGATTAAGATAATTTATTATGTTAATTTTTTATAAATTTCGTATAATGCTACTTCTCTAAAGTTATACTGAAAAATAAATTAGGTGTTTATTCGTGAATGGAAACGGGTGCGATGAACCCGTNTAAATTTCGTATAATGCTACTTCTCTAAAGTTATACTGAAAAATAAATTAGGTGTTTATTCGTGAATGGAAACGGGTGCGATAAACCCGCGGTTCAATTTAAAGGGTTAAACTTCATTAATTGGTTTACGCGCAAAATTGTAGACGTTCCAGATAAAATGCCGATTTAAACTAATCAAACTTTTAAGTGTTATTTTACTATAGACGTTGAGATTAATTTAGGATGTTATTAAATAGATTCTGACAAATTACACCGAGGCGTACCGTTTTGAATTAATTGAACATAATGTGTAGGAAGTTTGCGTCGAAAAGCGAAATCAAATTGATTTTAGACTATGCAAAAAATAACCTCTTAAAACCGTGTAATTCAAATCAATTTGTGCTACCGCAGACAATGCAATTTTTAGCTATTTTATATAAATGTATCTGGGGTAGGATGTCTGATGGAATTTTTCTTGCGGATAATACTTTTTTTGGTATCCTAGTTTTGGAAAATAAAGTGTTGTGTTGCTTGCAACGTTATATTATTACTCCATCGAGTGCTTCGCTGTTTGAATTAGAAAATTGAAATTGGAAACAAATATTCAATATTTTAGACCATTAAATCAATAATTTTTGTATACTTTATTTCACATTTTTATTTGTACATTTGATTTTTGTTACAAAACAAATCTTTTTAATTAATACAAAATACTAAGTCATCCTACATCACTTTAATATTTTACTTCCCTAGCTATTCTTACATTTTTTTTTTTTTTTTATATATTTAAATCAAAGAGTATTTTTATAAGGATATACGTATTTTTCCGAGTAAATTTTTAGCCCTAAAAATAAATACTCTCAATGTCATTATATTTTTACATTCCTCTTAAAACTACACTGAATTTATACAATCATATACTCCGAGTAGAAATTAAAATTGTAAACGAACGAAAAAATTAAACTTCTAAAAAGACTAATATTGCTATTTAAATTATTTTTCTTGTGGTTTTGTAAAATCCTTATGACTTTCATTATTTTGGATATTGTGTGTTAAACATTTTAAGTTTATTTAAATTGCTGATTGGTTGAAGATTATGTTGTGCTGGTATCTATTTTTACTTAGAACCGGATTTGTAAAAAAAAATAGGACCAACGTAAATTTAAATTTAGAAATAAATATTTATTCAGTAATTATGCGGTTTTCATAGGAATTTGTTATATTATTATCTTTTTAATTGATTGATGAGAATGATTTGATTTACAAATGAGACGTACAATTTTCATTCCAAAACTGACAGTTCAATTCAATAGAAAAAAGTTGAACTGTTAATAATTTATAAATAGACTTCGTGATATCTTATTTAATAAGTATTAATATAACAAATTGATGTTCTAAGTTTTTATATGAATCATGTCTTGGCTTATCGTCCTTGTGTTTAGTTTTCAGAAATACCGTTCTTTCTTCACACTTGATAGTTTTTATGAGTGAAATGCCCAATAAAAAACATACAGAATACATAACTACATAATTTTTGACGGCTCATTTAAATATGCTGTCGCGGCGTCATGATATTTATCTCGATATCCATTTTCATTTTGTTCATCTTCAAGGAAATAATACGTTACTGGCAAACAACTGTAAATCGCATAGTGGTGATCAAGTATTCTCCCGGTAGTTGCAGTGCGTAATTGCACTAAAAAAATCATTTGTCGGCCTCATCAACATCCTTAAATACATACGCCCAATGGCACATATTTATTTTCGTAGATGTCTACAGAGCAATTTAGTTCATATTCGTCATTTGGCGACGTTTTACCGTTGTAAATCCAAAAAAAAACAAAATTTACTNCGTCATTTGGCGACGTTTTACCGTTGTAAATCAAAAAAAAAACAAAATTTACTAAATTGGCAAGGAACGATTGAAGTCGGCGAAGAACACAATAATTAAAATCATCACTCAACCGCAACTGCCGCAGGCTTGTTAATTACCTCGATGTTATTGTTGCTTGCAATGCGGCATAGATATTGTTTTCTGATGTTTTTTTTTGTGCCGTTTTTACCAAAGGTCATTCGTTGCCCGTACGGTTATAAGTATATATGAAGAAAAAAACGATAAGTAACGCGTGCCTGCCGCAAATGCTTACGGCAAAATACATGTAAGAATTGTCTCTTGCGATGTACCAAGTGGCGGAAGACAATGAGATTTTTGATTTTTCATAGATCTCTATTATACTTCCAACTCGTGTTACCTAACCAGCGGTCATCAATCTTGTCTTTCGTTATCGCACGAACGCCGCCCGGAGAATGTCTTGCCATCGCGACCTGTCACCGGAATGTGGACCGGCCATCTGCTCTGTGTAGATTGAAAACGAATAGAATATGAAAAAAAAAGTAAACTATACTGTACGAGACCTCCATTATTGTGTCATATGATTGACTCGTATGTGTTTAACCAGAAGCTAAATAATATAACGAATATAATAATATTATTGAAGCACGCAAAAATAGTCACTGGTGTGTTTTGTCTCTCTTCTTTTTTAACAAGTTCAACTATCTCTCATTTCTTTCCCGGCGATCGATTGCCAGGGTTGGGACTATTAGCAATTTGTTCATTGTTGATGTATTCCGGTAAACACGACAATAACATATCATTTTTTTAATCTTGCTTTTATCGCTCATGTGTGATTTGCCGTGTGTTGTGTCCACCATCACATGGTACATCATTTTTAGTACTAGTTTAATTTTTATTTTCACCCATTCATTTGTTTGGATACTGCGCAAGACTCGAGTGATTTCATGTAGGTTTTTTTTTTTTTTAACTATTTTCGTTTGTCATGTTTTTGCCGGTACCTTTTGGTGGTGGACTGCTGGAAAATAAAGATTTCTGTGTACTGTTTGCGTTTCGTATGCATCATAAATATCAATGTTAACGTATTTGGCCTGATGATAACGAGGCAAAACATTTTCGGTGAATGGCGGTCGTACTTCTAGGCCGTAATGGCCACTTGAAGTTCATTATGTCAAAAATAATAAATATACCCTTTTTTTATCGACCATCGTTGCACCTAATATAACTTGTCAGTGTGCTTTATTCTATAATTATACAGGTCACCGCGTTCGATCAAGATTTATTTTACCCGCAAAACATAGACTATGTCGGTTTTGTTAAGAGTGATGTGTTAAACATACGTTCTTGTAAATAGCCTCTCAAAAATTGATTTTGATGCAATACGATAAATTGCATAATAGTTAGTAATTATACAGTTTGTTAAACATTTTTTAAGACATGGCGATTTATGGATAGCTTAGTTAAATTAGTTAAAACGTTACACTAAGAATAGCATGCAATTCAATAAGAGGTTTGAAAATCGTGTCGAAAGAAAATACATTCCATTTTGCCTTTCTCTGGGCTAAGTACAATAAAAACGAAATCCTATTACAATGTACCCACAGAGCCGCGAGAGAGAAGACTGCAATTGAGTTGTGTGATCATTCATATACTTTTCCTGTGCTATTTTCCGTCACACTTGTATTAGCATAAAAGATTTAAATTATCCACTATATATATATAATACATTTATATATAAACGTACGATTATGTTTATGTGCAAATGGTTTCTAAGGTCATCTTATGTGTTCAATACTCTTTTGGCTCCTTAATGTAGGTCTTGAATGCATCCTAGGTGCTGTCTCGTTTAGTGTTTGTTAAGAAAATAATGCCGAGTCTTTATATATTATCTAAAACAATTACAGTTCCCTACAAATTGATTGTACTAAATTTTATTTATTGGCCTAGTAACCTCTACTGTCGACTACATTTTTTAAATATCATACATCAACAATCATAATTGTCTAGTTTACAATGAAACAATTTGATTGTTACTTTTTGAATTTTTCTACATGCAATCAATTAGTACGTGATATACATTATCGATGAATGATAAAAAGCACTATATTCACTGAAAATGTAGTGAATTATATTAAATTTAAAAATTGAATTAACTAGTACAAGGGATACCATTAGGTGTCATATATCTAAAATAGGTCTTATACGAAGTTAAATATCGAGTGACTTATTCATTCATTTTTCGATACAGTAAAGTAAAATAATACATGTGATATATATAAGAATAAACATGTCACACACAAATGAATTAATAATTATAAATTTTTTATGTTTAACTATTACAGAACAAACAGTTAATCACTTGAAACTATGTAATCAATAAAAATTAATGTTTGTTATTTTTTTTATAGTATTCTAAAGTCTACCAATAAAAATAAAAATCAGGCATTGAGTTAAAAAAAAAGCTACTTATAATTTAACTAGGATTTGTGCCCATAAAATTTTCTTTTAGAAATTATATAATATATAAGAGATTCTCTTAAATTTTTGAGGGTTACAAAACAAATCTTATATAAAATGTATTAAACGATTAATTTTTTTGTGGGCTAAAAATTTGAGTGATTTTTCCTTCTAAAAAGGGTTGGAGATTTGTAAAAAGTTACATAAGTTATTATTTAAAGTAAAAGGTATTATGACTTGATCAGTATCAGAAAAAAACTATTTAATGTGTATTTAAGTATATTGGTCTGTCCTATTGAAAATAACAATCAAATGGTAAAAGTGTAAAAAATCAAGCGATACACTAGAACAGTATAGTAGAATAGTATTAAATTATTAGTAAATAATACATTGTTGAAATCACAAATGTTGTTTTAGGTTCTCAGAGTAAACTAGGCTCTTATGCATAGATGTTACATGATAAAAATAAATAAATCTTTTGATAAATAAATTAATAATATGGATAATACTCAATATTATTTAAAAATAGTTTGAAATATTTTATGAGCCTACAAAACTTGCTCGAAAAGGAAGAAATTATTTAACCTTTGTCGTAATTTATTGTTATTTTTTTTTTAGTTAGTATCTTGTTGTTGCATTGAAGTCGAAGCTTTAAACAAGAACGTGTAATTTTAACATAAAATTAGTCGTCCCACATTAATGGCCTAGCGATTGTTTATGGGCGGTATCCTCATGTCCGAATGATTAACATACGCTTAATTTTTATGATGCACAAGTTCTAGTTTGATTGTTATCGTAAGATTTAAAATTTAATTTAAAACAATGTTGAATGCGGTGTGACTGGCTGATTGTACTATTTGTGTGTTAACCATGTACACGCCGTAGGCTCGTTAAAATTGTATGTTCCACGTCGTCCGTTCATCGCACACGCGAAGAAGCTATTCACGGAAATCACGGCGCATTTCCCCAGACCTTTGGGGTCAAATACTCTCTTTCAATCAACATCGTTTTTCGTCGTGTTCCGCATCGTTTTCCTCGTGAACTTTTCCCACATGTGCGTGTACTCCTTCAATAAATTTTGATATGACGTGCCATCCATTCGTGTCGCTGTTGAATTCATTTTTATTCGGTTTGCCTCATTTCTACTTGCATTAGCGACGTGCGAGTAACCAACTCGTGCGGGCATTGTTAGACTCTCGAACAATCGAAAAATATAATGGTATCTTCATGTTTGGCAAATATCATTTTTATCCGCCGTTGGTGTCTACTGTTTGTAGTTCTATTTCCTATTTGTTTTTTTTCGTTTTGTGGATTTCACGTGAGAGTCTGTGACCATCGTATGCGCTCTTGACCCTCGAAGACGTTCCATTACCGTGATTACTATTCGTTCATCCGTCTTTGTCGATGCTGTGGCGTATATATTAACTTATACACCGTCCTACTCCACAATTTACTACTCGGACCACAGAACCGCCGAGCCGCCGGTAGCTCGCCAAACGCAATTACATCTAATGACGTGATTTGCGGGCCCATCTAATTACGCGCAGAGAAATACAAGAGCAGCGAGCACGTATTATTATTATTATTATTATTATGCATTCCTGAAATGGTATTTCGGTGTGATCGACTGTGTATGATGCGGTCGGGCGTGCGCTCAATGGGGCGACCTTGATGCGTACACCAGTGGAAAAACGGCCGAAATTTAATTATTTCATTACGTTTATTAATCACTCGGAGTGCGGTGCCCTCTAATGTTCAGACGTATAGAGATGCATGTCACTGTTGACTCGAGTCCTGTCGGCGTGTGCGCATCATCCCTAGACTGATTTCCGGTCGCGATTAAGTACCGTTTCCGCCGTTCTCATCTCTGTCATATTCTGTTTTGGCATTGCATTGTTGTTTGATTGATTACACATTGTTGACGTGGTATTATAAACGCGCGGTTTAACAAATTTTTGTGCTCGGCCGCGTTGAAAATTCACCGGAAAAAACTACTGACGACGCTCGTGTGTTGTTGTAAAACGACTACCGCTGGTGAATCCCGATAACGCGTGACGTGTGTTTGTGTTGAGTTTTTTGGTAGCTTTTTATATTTGCTCGCGTCAATGGCGCGAACGGCTAATATTTGACGAACAAAAATTATTGTAGTATACCTCTTTGACCGGAATACTCGGAAGCTATTGGCGGCGGCGGCGTTTTGCATTTGTAATGCGATTTGAGAATTGTCATTTTTTGCGCTCTCTTATGGATAGACAACGGTTTGTTTATGTGAACTAATGATATTCTACCCTAGTAATGAACGTTACTACTGAAGTAACGGTGCCGACAGCAGTCGCATGCCATTACAATATACGTCTCGCATGTCTCCAGGAATGGTGACTCTTTACTACATAATAGTGTACTTGGTTGTAGTGGATTCAATTTAATACATTGTATTTGTACAAACGTCCTTGTTTCTTCCAGTGTCGCCTGTCCAATGGTTTGCGATCGTTATTAAAAAGCGCCGATGGTGATGTTAGATTTTTATCAACATTCATTGATTACCGTACAAGTATAGCCTTGCTGACCCAATAAGACTGTTGTTCAAGTATAGACATTCGTACGGAGGGTGCTTAGTCTATGAATTGTTTGTAGAAAACAAAACCTGATTTGTGATTGATTTTAATCCGTTAGGAACGTTTATCGTACAACTGTCGTCTCGGACAAAGATAAAGATCACTGAAAATCGTATTGTTCGAATAGCGATTTAAAATTTACGATAGTGAAAAAATTTAGCGCGATCATAAACATTTCAAAGAGCGATTTTATTGCGCCACTGGAATTTTCACACTGAAAAGAAAATGTGCAGTATTTCTTTAAACGCAATGGAATTTGCTTGAGTTTTTGTCGAATTTCGTTTTACAAATGTTCGGACAAAACTACATGTCTTAACAGCAGTACACGGTTGTCCGGGCAATTATTCTGTTTTAGATGTGAGATGCCATTAGGAACTCGCAAGAGATTATCCCAATCGCATAGCGATCATATGAAACTATCCGGATAGTCTTTTCATAACGTTCACAATGCAGCGAGATTGTAATAATCTTAGTATATATGCACTTAATTACTGACGTACAGACTAAACACTTTTGTATATGCCGAAACTAGTTAAACAAGCAAATAAACTATTAACTACGTTGTTTTATGTTAAAATAAACAATTTACTAAATTATCGTCAGGTGTTTTAAGCTTATCGTTTAACTTATTTTGATTATATAAATAATGCAACATTGTGAACTTTTAATACTCTTGTAGTTTTATAGGTGTTTGTATTAGGTCACAATGCATTTCTAAATAACGAGAATTCTCCGTTAAATTTAATTATTTAAAATAAATTTGGACTTGAAATTATAAGAATATAGCACTCTTAAAATAAGTTCGATTTATTGTCGTTACCCTCATAAAAGAAGTCATAGAAAAGTTTTTGACGGGTCAGTGATTCGTTATATAATTAATACTTTAGTAACCGGAGTACTGTGGGCATATATAATTCATTTATGTTGAATCAATTTTTTTTTTAATAATATTGCATGTTAACTTAATTTTCCAACATTTTTGGTTGAATGATTNTAATAATATTGCATGTTAACTTAATTTTCTAACATTTTTGGTTGAATGATTTTATAGGACAAATTAATCTAAAATTCCGGAATTTATAAATGACAACAAAATAGTCGTGCATACAAGGTGGTTCTTTAAAGTGATCCCTCAATTTTTCCTAAAATAATAAGTTTCTTGTACATTTTTTATAGTTTTTATTAGTTTCATCTGTATCTCCATTTATCAATCATAAAAAAATTAAATAATCTAATTAAGAAATTGACTGGTTGATAACTACTTTTGGATCAGTGCTTTGGAAAATATTCAACATTCGCACCAAGTCGAGAGGAGGAGAGTGATCGAGAAATGACAAATGATAAAAATAGCAACATCCTCGTTGCTTCCAGTCTATATTTTAAAATGATAATAACTTCCTAAGTATTCGACCAAAGTTGTTATAGGCCAGTAATTTTCTTAATTAGACCATTTTCTATTTTATATGCTAGTTAAATGTGTATGTTGCCATTTAAAAAAATTAAGTTGACACACCTGTAAGATATAAGGATTGGACCTTAAAAATATTTCATAATAGATAAATATGTAGCTAACAAAAACCAAAAAATAATTCACAAATAACTTATTATTTCAAGTGAAATTGAGTGGTCAGCATTAGAAGAATCACCCTGTATATGTTGTGCATAAGAAAGCTTAAAAAATAAATAAAAATCAAATGTTAAATAAATTATAGTTTCATATTCGTTTACATATTATCCGAGACGGATGAATAATTTATGCGTATATGTTCTTCGGTCTGAAGATGTCATGGTATTGACGTTCTGTAATGATAAAATCTGATTTATGTAGAACGTTCTATAAAAAAAGTCGTAATTATATCGTATTACCATTTGGTAGAGCAAAATGAAAGGATCGCAGTATTTAGTACAAGCAGATGTATCAATATAGGAACAGTTTTTGATTCTGTACGGTTTGTTTTACGTATTAATTTTCACTTGATATGAATATGCAAATAATACTCCGACATGGCTACTGCTGGTAGAGTTTTAGAAATTAAATTGTTATTAATTATTCATTATTGGTACAATTGTGACCTTTTTGCCTAGAAAAACTCGCATCATATTGATTGCGTTCGGCAAACGGGAAGACGAAAAGTTTGTATGTAAATGGAAATAAACCAACCCGTTAATTGTCGTTGTGGTCAACGGCTGAACATTTTTGAACGTATTGTTTTCAACGGTATTGCCGGACATCCGAATTTTGTCATTGTTCCTACACAGTTAGCCAGTGTTTTTTTGTACACAAAAAACATTCTGTTAAACGCTACGCCTTGGTCTCTTGTAATCTATAATGTGTACTCGTTAACAAACGTGGTTACATATTTTATTGTTACGCGCGTTGTGAACCGCATTATGTAGAAAAAGAGACGTCTAATTAGTATATCGTTTGTACACGGGAACGCAATCGTCCGACGCCGAGCTATCGCGTAATGACATTATTATATTGATAAAAATCTGATCCAATTCGCATGTATGCGTACAAATGATGTATTATTTTTTTATTCATAATTAACTCGGCAGTTACAGCTCGTGTGCATTTTTCTGCGACCAATGCAGAGATGCTCCAGTTCAAGATAAGGCGCTTGACGAGGAATTTATGTTTTTTTCCAAGCCATTAAAATTTCTTACTAGTTCAATTTTACTGTGAATCGCTATGAGCACATGAAAAAAGTTCGACATCGAGTCGGCGACCGTTCCCACAATCCGTTTAGTTTCATTAAAAATCTACACGAAACACGATTATTTTTCCGTTCTGTACTATTTTCGTCTCCATAAATAACACATATCATCTAGTTATTATTTCGCTTTTAATCTGCGTAGTGATTATTGCGCTCAATTTAGTTGACGGGCAAGTACAGTATGACATTTCATTAATTTCACATATATAACTTCAGGTATCTTCTGCCGAGCACTTCTTAAATAAATTAATCGTTTTTATCGCCAAAACACAGCCATTTGTTAAGCATAGCTATGTGTCACTTTACTTTTGCACAGTAATTAGCCAAAGTAATGCGTTACGAACGTATTAGGGGCATCTGGTTGCAGGTGTACGTTCAGTGTATAAGTTATTTTTGTCGTAACGGTACCCGTGTGTAATGTATGTAAGTTCAGGCGCAAAACAGAAGAAAAAGTCATTTGTATTTGTGTAATGCAGGAGGAAAAATTATTGTTTCGCTGCTGTCGTATGTATCCAATTACTGTGTTGGGAACCGGTTGCAAGAAGATACACGAGATTCGAGTTTTTTATTCGTTTAAAACTGAAGATGGCAAATTCGTTCAAAGTATAGGCGGTGTAAAGTAAACGTTGAAAAACAAAACTGCTCTGGTTTGAGCGAGACTACTAATTTCCACACGAGTTTTGAATTCTACATAACTGCACATATATTAATTTCTTGATATTTATTTAGGTCTGCCGTATTACACAAGTAATTACTGATCCGCAGGAGACATTTTGATGCACGTTCAGCGACGCGTAATCATCAACCTCCAGGGCAGTATCGATACATTATATCCGTCAGATGATATTTGATTTCTATAGCCCTGGGCTGTTTTCATTGTTAACTTAAATGTAGCGTTGTAACATGCGTAATTTATAATTATCGATTTTTTCTTAGACGAGATAAATTATGAATGACCAAAGTTAGGCTCATACTTATAATACATTTATGCTTCTTATTATCGGTCGTGTTTCATTTATCTTAAAAATTATACTGTTCTTTTTGTCCTGATTGGTTAGTTGAGTATGTTTTTGGTTATTAAAACAACAATCGATTGTATGAAAAATTAGAATACAGTCACTGCCATTTCATATCTCATCATGATACCCTTTTTTGTGTAAAATCCATGGTTTTCATATTTTTCTTCTTTCTATTCCAAAAATAACTACAATTTTGTACGTATATACTTTGTTACGAATGAAAATAAAAAATTATCACCGATTAATAGCAGATCCTTAACTGGAGACAAATGTCGTGAGAATCGCACCACAACGATGCGCTACGATCACTATCTTATTGATTATTATTTTCGATCGTTAATTAAAAAAATTGTCCGTACATGAGTGTAAAAAGCGGTAAACGATTTGACAATACTCTTCGATCCATATGCGCTGTGTGATCAATAGTGTTTCGCAGAAGTATGTCATTAAACGTCGCATTGATCTCGAGTACAAATCTGTAGCAGATATTCTGTATAGTGTGTTCATTGTTCAGGCTAGTGTGAGTTCTAAAGTTAAGTGAATTGACAGACTGTTGATTTCTCTAATAAAATTTTTACTGTCAAAATAATTAGTTGCTTATTTCGTGTAAAAAAATCATCACAAATAAATTTCTCTAGAAACGTCGTTACCATTATGCTACAAAAGGACTGAGAATTCGCTGTAACCAAGAAGAATGTCTAACAGCATAAGTTACTGTGATATAATGTAAAAGTTATGAAATTATTTAATATTTATAAAAAGTTGCAATAAAGTCATCAGAAATTATTTTTCATTATCTATATTAGTATGTTCTGATCATTATATAATCAAGAAAATTAAATTTGATAGATTTAAAAGAAAATTAACTCTTCCAGTCAAATTTATTATATATTTAGCTGAGATTTCCATTTGTTGTGATAGGCAATTTTATCGAATGTAGTAGCGTTGGAATGTCCCAAAGAGCTAGAAAAATATTTTTATCCTGACTGAAAAAATATAAAAATAAATCAAAATTCTTTTGTGTTCGTTTTGGCGTGGCCAAACAAAAAAAATATTATTGCAGTTTGTGCACACAATTCTAAATATGAGTTGGGAGTTTTTATTATAATACCATTACACTTCTATTATTTTTACTCCGTGTGCTGGCAATATATTTTTTTTTCATCGTCTCATTTTTTTTAAATTCTGATTTCTATCATTGCTAACCATCTGATGAACGTGTGAATAGTCGGGCGAGAGACGTCACCGCTATCGGTTTCTTTATGTCACGTACGTTCCAACACGATGTCGCCGACGTCGTTACACATAAATGTAACGAAACGACAAGATTCATTAATA
The DNA here is from genome assembly GCF_025091365.1 of Daktulosphaira vitifoliae. Taxonomy (NCBI): domain Eukaryota; kingdom Metazoa; phylum Arthropoda; class Insecta; order Hemiptera; family Phylloxeridae; genus Daktulosphaira; species Daktulosphaira vitifoliae. Next base: position 35,828,472 of record NW_026099574.1, read on the forward strand.
TTATTACTGTTTTTTTTTTGCCGTCTTCCATTTTCGGTCATTTAATTCCGTTTTGTCTTTAAACTGAAGGTGTTCTCATACAACACTAGAGTTATTATCGTGTGCATGGTCTCTTAAGAAGGTCTCCCACAGAGTTCAAGACGTTCGTTGCCAAAACTGTCATCGGAGGTGGTGTATTGAAAAGTACTTAAATAGTACTTCCTGTGGACAGTGATACAGTTTTGTACTATTTATTAAAAATTGTCTACTAATGGCCATGAAAATTGTCAATTTTTCTTATTTCATTTATTTGTTAGCAATGTAAGAGATGATGAAAAAATTGCTCTCCGTTGTTGATTTGTGTTTTCGACAGCTTGCCAGACTTTTGATCATTCTTATTTATTTTATAAAGAAAACAAAATAAAAAAATTTCTCGACCCATTAAATATTATGACCGCATTACTGACACTCTTTTGACCTCTGACATCAAAATGTGTTTGCATACTTAGAGTTGATGTCATGGCGTATCGAGAAAATACATACCAGTTTGATTCAAACTCGTTACATAGTCTGAGTCACGAGCAAGTCGAGTACTTACATTATTTTGGCGCATATGACGCATGTGAAAATGAAGTATTTGACCGTCGGTCTTGCGATTAATTTCAAAGAAGCTGTAAAATAATTCTGAAGAATTTATTAACCATCGCTGAAGTGTATCGACGGAAGACCAGAAGCCCATCCAGTGAACTACTGTGTGACAAAATATAATTTTTTTAACGCGTGATGTAGATCGTGTGTAGATATTATTTTGCGCCAAATATGCATGTAATGTGTATAATAATTTTTGTAATAACATATTTCGAATGAATATTATTTAACACTACTGTATAAATGGATTGTTTGATAAACGGCTATGTTACGATAGATATTGATTATTTGAAATTTTCTATTGCGATGACTAACAAGTATATGTTGGTATAAAGTTCATTGTAACTGATCTCAAAAGAACTACTTGGTTATATTAAAAGAGTATATATTGCAACTATGATACGATATTACATAATGTATTGAAGATTTTTTTTTTTGACGAATAGGCCACAAAGACGTGTCGCGTGTGTCGTTTAAAAACTGTCATTGTGCAGAATATTTCTTTTAGCCTTCGTTGTGTAATCCATTAAGACTAGACGCGTCTTGCACGTGCTGATCGTATTTCCATAGCATCATAATAATAATCGGTAAGCCGAATATTATTGCAATGATAATCGATTGAAGAGAATAGCATAAAGATTTGCTTTGGTTCACGGGCGAATAACAACAAAAAAGCATTTGCGCGTTAAACGACTTGTTGGAAACTCATAGGTATTCCGTCACGTACTGTCAAGCTGTTTTGGTAACAAAATTTTATGGGAGACGATTATTGACCGCTTCCAGTGACTTGTGCGGCAGTATTAGTAATCGTCTTTGGACTCGACACATTCAATTACAACGATCGGGTCATTTTCGTTATACTTGAATATGCCACGGTAAAAAATCAAAAAAAAAAAATATTGTTGTAAATGTGACATAGGTGAAGTGGTTTTACTCGGTACGCGGATCTTGATGTTATTATTGTTCGATCAATTTCGTTGCAATAAAAACGATTTTTCTTCTTCGGTGTGGCTAGGCTGCAAAACAAATAACGCAATAAAGCATTCACGTTTGGAAAGTTAACCAAAGGCAGAGAGGGCGCTGATTTTTTACACGTGGTCGTGACATTGTAGACACGATTGCTGTATCGATAGCCGTAGTAACCTAGTAAGGGACGACCCACACAATGTTTTCCGTTATACTTATTAACCATAAAAACGCTGTGGTATATTATAAAAGACACATTAATCTTAAAACTAATTTTGTAGAATAATCAAGATTTTAACAAAACGTTTTAAATATCGTTGTCAATGATAATTTTTAACAATGAATTTTTGAGTTGGTCCATTAAAATTGGGATATTGATTTGGCTTAAAATATGTAATTTTCGTTTTTTTCCGAAATCTTAGGTGTCACTTGTGTAATTACATGCCAGTTGAGTTAATGTTGCGTTTTTTACTGTCTATTTGATCACTGCAACTTTAGTATGCATAACTGTAAGTCTATACGAACAACGTTTGTAAGCACGTCACGTATATTATAAAAATCAGACTACATTCATTCTATATTATTTACATTAATCGAAAGCGTGGGTTATATGTTCCATGTTTTACATGCATTTTTTTATTAAAAACTAAAGAAAAGCTAGTATACGGACGCCTATATAATTTTTTTTACATAAATTTTAGTATAGACATTCGTCGGAGTTATTTAGTCATGAATCTTTTTACCATTAAATTTTCTAAAATATTAAAAAAGATTCATACTTCATCCTACATACTTGATTGATTTTTTATGTGCTTCTATTGTTTAGACGAGTTATATCTCATGTAGGAGGCTTACATAGTCTGATATTATTAAGAATGAAAGTTTTTGCTAAATGTTTAATCTTGACAAATTGGTTTCTCATTTTATTTAATATTTTTTTATGGTACAATGCACCAAGGTATGATTACATTTACATTAATTTCAACACTACAATACTTTGCTTACGAAAATTATTATGTAAATTTGTAGAAGATGCTCATTTAGTTAAATGAACAAGTACACTTTTTTACCTAAATAATTGTAGTAGCTTACGAGAAATATTATTGACTGAAATATTTTTGACTTGCTATTTATAACCGGAATTTGGACGCCCATACGTGTTTCAATCATTACCTGACAAATGGCTCGTTCACAGGACAATAATTTTTATTCGCTTCCTTCCCAAGTCGTCTAAACACAGAAAACACATGCCAGCAAATGTTTAAGAGTTCAAATTAATGCGGACGTTTTAACCTAGCGGCTGGCTCAACCGCAAACACCCACTGCAGCAACTGTATACATTATAACTATCGATGACCGGTCACATACATGGAAATGTATACGATATGAGTATGAAATTAAATTACCCTGGAGAGTATATAAGAATCCTCGCGTGTCTTGTTTATGTCAATCTTTTTTTATAGTTAATCATGATTTTTATATCAACTATGCATAATATTAGTTTTCTTTTGAATTTATTTATTTAACACATTTTATTTATTCTTAATGTGCGTAACAATGAGCTGTTGTCACCAAATACTGACGTACATTCAATTATCGATATCTGACGATATTGAAAATGATAGTTATAATATGTGAATATTAAAACAAAATAGGTTAAAGTAATAATGGACATGCCACGCAGAACATAACCCACAGACATTTTCGGTTCATTAATCATATGCACATTTCAAATTAAATGAACAGAAGTGGTTATGGAATTATGAAAAGTTTTAATTTATGTTAATGATTTTTTAGACTTTACTAAGATTTTATCTTTTTGAATTGATGTAGATTTAGAATTAAATAGAATCTTACATAATAAATTAGTACAAATCGGTTCGTTGGCGCCATGTATAACTTTAAAATCAGTATCGAAAGGATAATATTACGAGCTTCGATTTTGCTTGAGTGCACAAAACCGATGTTAGTCTAGTTCAAAAGGTATACTGTCGGACTTCGAGATAATGATCTGATTTATATGTTGAATTTTAGATGATATAAATCTTCTTCAGTTCACTCATGTAAAAAATGTTTCATGAACAATTTGGAAGAGTCCATATGTATACTTATTTAAATTTGCATAATTGCACAAACCTAGTATTAAAAATAAAAATTTGATTATTTTTTAAATACACAATCAATAAAAGTAAGAGACAGTATGTGTTCAATAAACTGCAAAATTTACTTAGTTCTGAATACTATCTTTTGGGTTAATTATATATTAAAAATATTTATAATTAACTAATTAGGGTATACCTCAGAAACTAAAAAAGCTACAGATTTTAAATCGGTCTTTAAAATCGTTTTAAAAATGATTAAATATAATCTATAAGTCAGTGTAATTTAATTGTGTATAACTTTAACATTACTTTGGTTATAAGTAAAAAAAAAATGTATAGTTATTTCGAAAATTTTACATATTCTCACTGATTTAAAATGGGAGTAATATTCTTAATAAATCACACATGTTTATTTATTGATTTAAAATTTTAATTACTGTTAGTATTGTTGTTCATATAATTTGAATATTTTGAGCTTTAAACAAAGTTTTTGTAAGAAAACATTTCCTAAGTGAGAGTCAAATTTAAGCATTATAGGATTTATGGCAAAAGTAATCAGTTGACCAAAAACCCACATTTTCAATTAAAAGAGGCTGAACGACACATTTCCAAATACATTATTCGAATATTTTTTCAAGTTTTAATACACAAGATGAAATTAAATCTTAAACTCTATTGTAACACCGTGAGAATAAAACACGGTTTTCAATTTATTTATCTTCTAGTTAAAGAGCATTTACAATAAACTATTAATCCGTCATGTGTGTCATTCACGTAAGACGTCTTTAATTCATTTAAAAAAGTGAAACAATGTGTAATCCTAAATATAACGGTACGCGTTCATTCATTAACAACTAGTTTATCACGTCTTACCTTAAAACGTTAAGAATATTAAGTTTTAGTGAATACCGTTGTTATTAAATCTTTATTAAGATCAACTATAAAACTTCCGGGATCACGCAGTTTTAGATACACATTTGAATTGAGTTCCAATTTATTTACAAATTATTTTCATTGGATATTCATAATAAATTATTTCGTTATAAGAATTGACATTTACCACATTTGATTAAGACTTCAAAAAAAAAAAAAAAAAATAGCTTTAGTTCTGTTAGACAATATTAAGGTGATAATGTTTGAATTTTAAATCGGTGTGCGAGTTGTGTAGTTATTAAATTCTGTCAGTGAAAACCGCAGTTACTGGTAGACATGATTTTTCCCGTAGATTTTCCAGTGATCATGACCTTCGAAGAAACCGACCCGACCATGATGTAGCCGATCGCGCATGGACCACAACACATAATACCGTAGCTTATAACCGTTGTTCTTAGTGGATATTTTGTATGAAAAAAAATGTAAACAAAAAAAAAAACTTCCACTCTGAGCACATAAAACGTCACATATACAATAATAGTGGTTATAATATGTGCTTAGGTTGTTTTTGCTGTTGCGTTATATATGCAAGATGACGTTGCTCATCTTCACTTCGTCCCGGAGATAGCGCGGATGTATAGCACATATAATACACTTTGCAACACCGATAAATCTCCTTGGTTAACAGATCCTATGAAAGATATATACCTACCGGTGGATATTATTTTTTATTATTATATTATTTATACGATTTTTCAACACACACACACAAACTCCTTGGCCAGAACGTGGTGTGTTGCAGTATTTGCCGGCAAGAAGGAAAATATTGTTGTCCGAGAACGCGGCGCGCAACGGTATATTTTTCGCACATCGAAAAAACGTTTGAACACTCACACACCCAGTTTTATCAAATAGTATCTCGATACGACAACAGTCACGTTCACCCGCAATCTGAGAAATGTGTGTAGTGAACGGTTATTGCGATTAGTTTGGTTTAAGGCAAAAATATTCGTGCGAATAATCTTTGGAGCACAAAAGACGAGTATGTACGTAAAAAAAGCATCGGTAATTATCATACAGAACATATATTCTTAGATAATCTCAGATAATGGAGAGTGTTCATCCGTGAAGCTCGCCTTGGGTACCAGCCTGCGTGAGTTATGAGTAAAACAATAAAAAGTGCGTAAAACAACACTGAACATTTTGAACAACCCACCAACTCTTCAGCCTCAAAGCAAGTCGACAGACTGAGAATTCAACTGAGTAAACATAACCTTATCTGATGTAGAGTAATAACACGGTATACACGATATTAAAAACACACATGAATGCATTAACCATCCACGAGTGAAGAAGCCGAATTAATTATTAATTTTTTTTCAATCCGTATCACGTCAAGTCACGATGATTGCCCGAATAGTAAACACTATTTCAATAAAAAGCCATCCCGTCGGCAATTAGAAATTAAAACGGGCGACAATGTTTAGAAAATGTGTTCGATTGGGCTGCATGCTGTTTAGAATCTAAAGGCGACAATAGACGTTTTGGATCTACACACACAAACGTGTATCATTTTCTGTCCGTTGTGCATTAAGACCAAAACTGTTTATTGTTGTAGTAATATATTCAATTCTATTCAATCCAGAGACTACCAAATGATGTTTAATTGGTTCGATTGAAAGTTGTTGTTCCGTATAGTTTGTGTTACAAAACTGTAATTAAATCGCATAAGTAATCAAATTTACAATATGTATATATTATATTTGCAATACAAATTGGGTCGAGTCGACCGCTCACATGTTTGCCCGCGTCGCGTCCATATCAATGACATTTTTAGTGCAGTGCCTACGTAATTTACATCGTTATAATTGCTGTTAATAAATGACAAAGTCACAGAAACTCATGTCACTACGTATCACGAGTAACGGATTTTTTATTTTTATATTATTTTCCCAAAAAAATATTTGTTTACAATTAACTTCGTTATGTTTAATGTTTACACGTACGCTGACTCGGACGTGAACAGGACAGGACAAAATGGTCCTATTATATACCAAATCATTAACTGCACACTGAATACGTCATGTTTTAAGTGCTAGACATACGTTTTTATTTTTTGGTACATTAAAACTAGAATACTTTATACTTGCATTACTTACAGTATTAGTCAAGAAAAAATTATTCACATTGATAGCTCGTGAGAAACCTATGCAATTTCAGACATACTAACAAAGTTTTAAGTAAATGAAAATGTTACTGCAATTATAATTGATGAAGATTAGATATAAGTGTAATGTTGAAATTATAAAAATCCTTAATTATAGTCTTGAGACCACCCGAGTATAATTTTCAAACAAATAGCATTTTCTCAGAGTGTTATCCGAATGTAACACCGTAAACCATAATACTTTTACTGGAAAATGTTAATAAAATGAAAGTACATAATTTTTTTTATCGCAGACACCGTTAATGCGGTTTAAAACCACACGTTTTATTTTAAAGAACGCCAAAATTAAATTACAACTTAAATTTTTTTCTGGATCAGTTATTTTATAACCGAATAGTAATTTCACTAACGAAAACAACGATAATCGTTTACACAGCGCACATAAACACGAACGATCGACGAATAAGAGAATTCATCCGAAAAACATCATGTTTCAACCAAGCACCGCATTACTGTCGGACTTTCGGTTGTAAGAAAATTCTATTTTCTATGAATAGATGAGTTGTTCAAAAAAAAGAGTTTGAACTGAGTGAGTTTTCGACAATAAGCATACTAATGACACACAGGTTTACAAGGAAGGGAAGAAAATACTTTCCTAGATTTAGCAGTAAAAAACGAACATCTGCAATTTACTTCTAGCTGCGTAAACGGAAAAAGAACCATTATAGACCCAATTGTAGAGCTGATATACTTAAAATAAATATAAATGAGTATATCCGAACCTATGGCGTGTGTATAGAGTAACACGATTAAGACCATTATCGTCCATGGACATCTAAAATGGTAGTAAGGATGTCAATTTACATGTTATCCGCAACAATTTGTTTTCACTGATTAGATTATCATGCATTGAATTAAATGTAAAAACATTATTTTATGCGAATCAGGTAAATAATCACAATTATTACCATTTAAGTTACAGTGTAGTAATTCAAATGCATAAAACTTTAAATGTGTAAACATTCTATTAAGTTTGCCTTTATATTCGCTTTGTTCTTTTGAAGAGAGATCCCCAAAGCTACTGCGGGCTCTGTTTTAATAATAGCTCCAGGCCATAATTATGAACCCATAATAAAGTACTAAAGAACGTATATTATAATAAAGGTGTTATTTTTTTTGTAATCACGAGTTCTAAAATAATGAGGCTTACAGAAACGCAAAATGAGGAACGTGGATTTTAATTAGAATCGGTACGATAATGTAATAATTTCCAATTCGAACCAGTATTCTATATTTTTTACATGTCTATTCGTGGCAATATATTAAGAGTGGCGCCAATAATTAAACGCCAGTCGAGAGATAGTGAGAGAAAAGTAAAGCATAGCTAAAAGCTCAGCAGGACACCTACACCGCTACTTGTCTACGCGCTNCTACACCGCTTCTTGTCTGCGCGCGCTAGACAAGCTATGTAGGTCGACGTCGCCTTGGTTGTTTAACACATCATACAGGTGTATGTTGAGTGATTGTATCGTTGATATACATCTACAAGAACCGAATCCATATTATAATAATGACCGTCTGTACAATAAAAACACAACGCTAATAATATGCATAATTTCTAGTCATCGTAACGTGATAACACGGTCTTTGCGGGGGACGACGAATCTGAAGTAGATTAATAAAACGGAAATAATAACTGCGTTTTTTAAACGATTCGTGTTTTATTAATCTTGTACCGTACACGGGGACTCTGCGGAACACAATACAGATTAGTTCTCATAACGCATATGTTATGCTGTGCAATAAATTAGCACGGAACGTACTTTTTCACTAGTTCGTTGGACATGGAAAAAAACAAGCCGTACGTCTAGTCTTAGCCATTCATTTCGAAACCATTAGTCTCATTGCATGCGCTAGACTTGAACTCACTCTTGACTACCTCGATGGCGGCTCTCGATTCTGGGCAAAAGTATTGTTTAGTTTATGAAAATAACAGAGTAAACACCCGGACGATGTGGGTAAATAATTTTATCTACGTATNTGAAAATAACAGAGTAAACACCCGGACGATGTGGGTAAATAATTTTATCTACACCTATAAGAGAAGAGTCAACAACGACTAAAATGTGTAAACTCATCGACGACCACTGTCATTTCAGTCGCCGCCGTCATATTAGTTATTGCAGTGTTGACACGTCGTACGTTCGACATACCAATTAAGATACACAGACGATAGTAATATCGTCACTACCACACATACTGCTGTCTTCGACGATGCTGTTGTTCTACGATGTAACAGATCTTGTCAACACTGACAAGACAACTCACACGTGCGCCAATAATAAAATCACGCTTCAAAAAAATAAAAAAAACTAGATTACAATCGTTTGTGTGTGCGTGAATGTGCACTTGTGTGGTTAGGTCAGTAGCGTAACTTCAGGTAACTGAGAATTTTAAAAACGTGTACGAGATTCGGTGGACGCTATGTAATATTTTCAAATAAAAGTCTATCGTAAAGACACTAATTTATGGGCAATACTGCTGAGAAGAAAATCGATTAAGTTTGTTCGGGAAATGATTGTCATTAATTTTTCCAACTTTTTAGTCATTTATTAGCCACTGTAAAATATTTGTAAAAGACTATATTTATTGAACTCGTGTATATTCCATTTCATGTATATTTCTCTCTAAAGTCGGACTATAATGTACAGATACTAGGGATTATAATATACACTATACTTATTAAGTGTATTATTCCCAATTTCTTATAAATATAAATACAAAATATAATAGTAACAAATAACAATACATTTTTGAAAGTTTCCCCTAAAATTTACCATTATAAATAATTTTTTCTTATAATAAACTTGATGTTTTCTTTGGTTTAAAAAAATAAAAACAATTTTAATCTGGTTATTGTAAATAAGTTATTATTTGATAAAAAAAAAATGGGATTAGTATTCTTAATAAATCACATTGTAAATTCACACTTACGTAAATAACGTAACGTTACATTACTGTCTACATAGATTTTTTTACAGTATTAACTTACTGATAAAGACTACTCATACACTAAGTAGTCATTATAAAGCTTTTAGTTTTAATGCAAAACTGAGAAGGTTTTCATTTTACTATGATGAGNTTTTTACAGTATTAACTTACTGATAAAGACTACTCATACACTAAGTAGTCATTATAAAGCTTTTAGTTTTAATGCAAAACTGAAAAAGGTTTTCATTTTACTATGATGAGTTTTTTATGTTTGTCACCATTTAATCTCACCTCTCACCAGACCGATTTCTTTCAACAATACGTCAAAAGATCACTAATATTATCTAGTTGAAAAAATTGCCCTCGTTCCTAGTAAATAGAAGACATCCCTCAAAAAATTACAATTTTTAAAATCGATAAATTTTGATATTTTTTCATCTTTTTTTTCTTAAAACTTCTATAACATTTTTAAAAATAAACAAATCAAAATAATTTTTTTTATATAGAAACCTTAGGTATTTCCCTTTCATTTGTTGTTAATTTTTCTAAAACCTAACCCTTTACTTGTCCACAGGGGTAGATTTAAAATAGCAAATTTTTCACAAAAGTCAATTTTTTTAAATTTTTGAAAATGTTCCGGAAAAACTGTAACCTCTATACATATGTTAAATTATGTTACATACTATAAATAAAAAAAAAATTGTCCCAATGACTCATTACTTTTATGTGATAATGTCTGCTATAGTTAAAAAACATGATATTTTCGAGTGTAAAATTTTCGATTTTACATTTTTGATTTTAATTTATATATCTTTTCAGAAAATGTATGGATCAATTCAATTTTTTTATAAATACTTTTTATATTCTCCTTTCATCGGATATACGTTCAATTTAATTTTTTTAAACCATTTCCCATTATATAGGGGGAGGTTCAAAACCTGAAACATATAAGTTATAAATAGAACATTTTCAACTTCATAAAATATGCAATCCTTAAATAGGTGTCCTCGAAGCGCATTATACGCTATTAGTGGGTGATTATTAGATGTGCAAAGAATATCTCTCAAAAGGATATTCTCTTAAAATATACTTCTCCCTCTTCTTTTCATTATGCTGATCATACGGTTCTGATATTCCTATACCTGAACTATACCCTCTAAATAAAAAAGTGACCCTCAATTAACTGTTTTTTAGCATTTTGCGGTACAATTAATATATAATATGGTTGGTATATAAAGAGACATCCCAATAAATTAGTAATATTATGAAAAATATACATAATATGTAATAATAAAAAAAAAAGCTACAAAAAATATGTGTAGGTGATGTTTCAGTAAAAAATTTTTAATTTTCAACCACCATTGAAAATTTTCAAGCTTCTTTAGTTAAACATTAAAATGCTGTTAATAAGATTATTATATTTAGTTTAACAAATATTTCATTATACATTTGCATTACTTGGTTATATAAAAGTTAATAATATGTCATCATATCTATTCTAGTAATTTAGTTTGCGTAATTTACATTTTTGACACACTTTATTTATACATGAATAATTTACCAAAGTAAAATAGACATAAAATTATTTATAATTACTAAATTTAAAAACATAATTTCAATTTATAAATGAATAACTTCTATTTAATTAAATCAATAAGGCATATTCTAACAATTTTCAATATTATTCGACTAAATACTATTTTTTTAATTATTGAGATGCTTGTCTTAATGTATAACGGAATAGCCACCAGTCTCCCAGTATCAATGGTTCGAAAAACTCCCTTTTTTTGGGGAGGCCGCTATAGCCTTTTTTGGTCTTAAAAAACAATAAAAATAAAATTTAAGTGAAACTAAAATTTTTCTTTACTTATTAAAAAAAAATAATAACAAAACGAAATAGTTTGATAACTTACGATTTTATAAAATTAATTTAAACTTAGCCTAATGGGAGGTTCTACCGCTATTATATCGAGGCGTTTACTTCCTAAAGAAAACCCTAGTTCTGAAAAATATTTTACTTGGCTGTCAAAGGGATAATGTAATGTTATTCTTGTAAGAAAAGATTCAAAAGTTTCAGTGTGCTCTCTATTTCCATGTTCATTTCTTAACGATTCTAAATCTGGCACTTCAGGATCTTGATTGTCACAAAATTTTCCAATTACATTTTCATATATTTCTTCTTTGAAGGTTTTAAGGGACTCTATCATTAGATTAATTATGTTTTCATGTTTCATGAACAACAATACACTTTTCTCGTTAATTGATATGTTTATATCATTTAAATTTTTGTACAAGTTTTTTAAAGGTGTATTAAGAAATGATTCAGTGAAATATTCATTTTTTAATAAATATCCAAAGTCGATCCCTACTTTAATAAATTCTGTGTTATTTTCAATATTCTTTATAATATTATATAGTGTCTTGAAATCGATATTTCTATTATCATTATTTAATAAAGTTTTATATTCATTAGCTAAATGTTCAATCAAAGTCACATACGTAAGTAATACATAAGTGTATTTACAACTAATTATTGAACAAACGTGCTGTGCTGTAATTTTTACCCGTAAATTTATATAATCTTCGTACGAAGTTGGATTTTTGATGAACTCAGTATGATGATAACATAAAATTTTACTTTGATTCTCTTGAAACATTACTTTTATGTTACTAAATGATTCCCAACGAGGTTTTTGAGTAATCGTCTTCACAAAAGTTTTTGGGTCACATATTAATTGTAAAGTTAACTGAAAACATGCAAAATATAATATAGTGAATATTAATACTTTCATATTTTATTTAATTAGTATTGAAAAAAAATGTAATATTTTGGTTTAATCAAATACGTGTTAAAAACCTTCAAAAGTTTGTTCTTTATAGTGGTTTTGGAATTTTATTTTTAAATTTAACCAATCGTGACATGTTATTTTACAGAAAAATTTTATTGCTTACCAAAATAGCTCACAATTTGTTTACATGATAATTATATTATCTACTTAATTTTNACCAAAATAGCTCACAATTTGTTTACATGATAATTATATTATCTAATTAATTTTATCGAATTCTATATTATTATAATTTTATAAATTTACAATGATTAAATGCTTGAAAATTTAGGGAAAAAAATATTTTATTTAATTTTTCCAAAATATGTTTGAAATTAATACATAGATTAGGATATTTATTTTAACTTCGATAGCAAGCCGAGAAAATATTAATTTTATTTATATTATTTTAGCTACGATGCAAAGTTGAAAAGTATTAATTTTACCACAATTTGTTTATTATTATTTTTTTGTGTCTGTTGCCACTTTTTCTCAGCTCTCACTGAACTGATTTCTTTCTACAATAGGTCAGAAGATCACAAATCGTATATAGTTGAAGACATTACCCTTAAAAATTGAAAAATTTTCTTTCGTTCCTTATTAATGGGGGAAATCTCCAAAAAAATTATAATTTTTAAAATCGGTAAATTTTGTCATTTTTTTTTCTTAATACTTACATAACTTTTTCAAAAATCAACTAATCAATATAAATTTTTATTATATTGAAACCTTAGGTAATTTGTTTTCATTTGATAACATATTTTTTGATAATCTAACACTTATTATACTCTCAGGGTGGATTTAAAATAGCAATTTTTTTAGAAAACTAAATTTTTCATCTTAGATTTTGAAAATGTTCCGGAAATACTGCGTCCTTTAAACGTACTCGACATGAAAGCTTATTTTATGTACTATAAAATGAAAAAAAAATGGGTCCCGACATTTTATCTTCTGTATGCAAATGGCTGCCGTAATTAAAAAAATGATATTTTTGTGTTAAAATTTTCAACTTTAAAATGATATAACTTTTCAAAAAATGTATTTATCAGCACAAATTTTTTTTTTCTAAATACATAATAAATACATCTTTCATTTGACATACATTTTATAAAATTGGATTGTTATACCTTATAAAGAGGGCGCTCAAAACTGGAAACATTGTATAAAAAAATTATATTATGTAATTAAGTATTAAGTATTTTCAACTTAACTTTTGAAAATGTTCCGAAAATACTGTGTTCTTTAAACATATATCAAATCAAAGGTTATGTAAAGTGTTATAAAATGAAAAAAAAATTTGTCCTGACATTTTATCGTCTATGAGTAAATTACCACTGAAATTAAACCAAAAATGTAATATTTGCAAAAAAAATCAGATTCTTTTGTGATGTTTTTTGTATTTAAAACTACCATAACTTATTGAAATATTCACAAAAACAAAATAATATTTTATTATATTGAAACCTTAGGTAATTTCTTTTCATTAGATATCATATTTTTTGATAATCTAACACTTATTCTACTTACAGGGGGGATTCAAAATAGAAACTTTTTTACTGAAACTAACTTTTTCAACCTAACTTTTGAAAATGTTCCGGAAATACAGCGTCCTATCAAATTAAAGCTTCTTTTATGTACTATAAAATTTATATACTATAAAAAAAAAAATTTGTCCCGACAACCTATCTTCTATGCGCAAATGGCTACCGATTCAAAAATATGCTATTTTTGTGTTAAAATCCTGGGTTTTGTATTTAATTTTTTTTTTAAATATCTTATAAGGGCAATACACTGATTTTCATGAATATTTTATAATTTAATTAACATAGAATAAAGTTCATAAAACATAAGAAATTAAACTTATTAAAATTTTTTTTGCTTTTTTAAAGTTAAAAAAGTCATTTTTAAATTTGAGTTAGCTTAAATAGCCAATTTTATCATGCGCTGAAAGCAACAAACAGTTGTCGAATCGGTAACACTTGTATATTTCATGCTTGCTGTGCTAGGTTCAAATCCACCTATGCCTATTAATATTTTGCATTTTTTTTTAGTTAGAATAAAATTTTCAAATCATTTGATATTTATCTCATTTAGATTCAATAACTTCAATAAATATAAAGGATCCTATCACTATAGTGTCCCCTCATGAGAAGAAATTTATATTCATAGTAATATTATTTTACTATGTGGTTCTTTTTGTGGCTACGATTTATTTTGCCAACTCTCACTAGACCTACTATTTCAACAATACGTTAAATGATTACAATTCGTATTTAGTTTAAGTTATTACTCTTAAAAATCAAAAAATATTCCTTATTCAAATAAAAAGTAGCTTAACCAGCTTTTTCCATACAAACAATTAAAATCATTAATTTCTAATATTCTTAAAGTATTTATTGTCGAATTAGATTTGATATGATAAAAGTATTCAACTACAAAAGTAAATAATTTTACTTTGTAATTTATTAATTTTTTAACTCTATTTATGTTTTATTCTTTCAGTCAAAATGTTGCTATATAAATCATAAATTAAAAAAAAAAAATGATTTTTAGTTTCACCTGAATTTAACGATGAATTTTTACAATTATAATCAAATTTTACAATACGCTCAATTGAGTAAATCTTTTTAACAACTATTTTTTTATTGGTTTTTTTAGGTATATAATCATTAAAATTAATTAAATTCTGAATATTTCCATTGTAGAATCTTTTTAAACGCCAAGAGCTAATTTTCACCACATTTTACACATATTGGAGTTTTGTGGCAGTAGTTTTGTGTGTGGTTAAAAGCTTGACAGTTTTTACACTGTGGTACTTCTTCCTTTTTATTCCTAGGGTGCTCCACTTGAATCTTGTGATGGCACAATTTATCTACCTGAAAGATGTCTTTATTGTTTGTTTGTGGTTCTAACTCTACAAAAAACAATGGCAGTCTTATGTGTATCCAATCACTGTTTTTGTTATTTTGATCTTTTTTCTTTTTTATTTGAACATTTGTTATATTATGAGCCAGGTGACCTAAGTCCGCTAACTTTATTTTAATATCACAAATGTCAGTCTGAGGGTGTAAACCTCTAATCACAGCTTTAAACATTCTTTCAGTTTTAAGCTGGTATCGATGATATTCAATATTTTGCTTTTCTAAAATTTTCACTGTTCAACGAAACTGATGTTCGTCATTCGTTAAAACCTTAATATTCATATTTCTTTTCCATACTTTAAATAATTACTATAAATTTGTTTAATTTTTTGTTTCAATTTGAGGTACGATATATGGGTTTTCTAAAAATTGCTATTTTTGTTGTAATTCCTGAACTATGGAGTAAGATGATCATCATATTTTGTAACTAAACATATTTTAAAAGTAAAAGGTCTTTTATGAGTTAATAGGTACTAAGTAGTACTTTTAGAATATTTATGAGAGAAAGTTTTAAAATTACCTTAGTTCAAATACCTAAAGTTCTGTTGTTTAAAAATTACAATACAACACGCTAAATAATAACAATAATTAACACGAGTTCGGACTAGTGAACAAGCGAATTTTATGCTAGTAAGGAAGTGTTATTGCTATGTATGATTAATTTAAAAATTCGTCATATTTCCTCATTTGTGAATATGATCCTACCTTAATCCGTCTTAACAAGTGACCATTAATAATTTATTGTAATTAAAAATTCGAAGTAAGTATAATTACTGCTTATTAACAGTATTATCATATTGACAATAATTATATTGATAGTTTAGAAATCTGTGGTACAATAAAACCATTAGTAAATATCAATATTATTAAATAATAGTCAATTTTTAATGTTTGATACAGTAATATAGATATATAACCTATATTTTTTAAAATTTCAACTACCATTGAAAATTTCCAAGCTTACTTTTTTAGTTAAACATTAAAATGCAGTTTATACGATAATTATTTTTAGTTTAACAAATATTTCATTATACATTTGCATTACTAGCTAATATAAAAGTTATTAATATGTCATCATATCTATTCTAGTAATTTAGTTCGCGTTTTTACATTTTTGACTCATTTTATTTATGCATGAATAATTTACCAATGTAAAATAGACATGAAATTATTTATAATTAATAAATTTAAAAACATAATTTCAATTTATAAATTAATTACTTATATTTAATAAGGCATATTAAATCAATAAGGCATATTCTAACAATTTTCAATTGGTCTTAAATAACAGTGAAAATAAATTTTTTCTTTATTTATTAAAAAAACATAATAACAAAACGAAATAGTTTGATAACTTACGGATTTTATAAAATTAATTTAAATTTATTAAATATTTATATTATTACAATTAAATATTGGGACATTCTACTTTAATTAATTGGAAGCGTTTATTTTCTAAAGAAAACCCTAGTTCTGAAAAATATTTTACTTCGCTGTTAAAGGGATAATGTAATGTTGTCCTCGTAAGAAAAGATTCAAAAGTTTCAGTGTGCTCTCTATTTGCATGTATATTTCTTAACGATTCTAAATCTGGCACTGGAGGATCTTGATTGTCACAAAATTTTCCAATTACATTTTCATATATTTCCTCTTTGAAGGTTTTAAGAGGCTCTATCATTAGATTAATTATGTCTTCATGTTTCATGAAAAGCAATAAACTTTTCTCGTTAATTGATATGTTTATTTTATTTAAATTTTTGTATAAGTTTTTTAAAGGTGTATAGAGAAATGATTGAGTGAAATATTCATTTTTTAATAAATATCCAAAGTCGATCCCTACTTCAATAAATTTTGTGTTATTTTCAATATTCTTTAGGATATTAAATAGTGTCTTGAAATCTACATTTCTATCATCATTATTTAATAAAGTTTTATATTTATTAGCTAAATGTTCAATCAAAGTCACATACGTAAGTAATACATAAGTGTATTTACAACTAATTATTGAACAAACGTGCTGTGCTGTAATTTCTACCTGTAATCTTGTATAATCATTGTACGAAGTTGGATTTTCGTAGAACTCAGTAGGATGATCACATAAAACTTTACTTTGATTATCTTGAAACATTACTTTTATGTTACTAAATGATTTCCAACTAGGATTATATACAATCGCATACACAAAAAAAGAAGGGTCCAATTTTATTAATTGTAATGTTAAATGAAAACATGCAAAATATAATATATTGAATATTAATACTTTCATATTTTATTAAGTTAGTGTTGAAAATTTTCTAATAATTTGGTTAAATCAAATATGTGTTTAGAACCTTCAAAAGTTTATTCTTTATAGTTGATTTGAAATTTTATTTTTAAATTTAACTAATCGTGACGTGTTATTTTATAGAAAAAATTTATTGCTTCCCAAAATAACTTATAATTTGTTAACATTACAATAATTAAATGCTTGAAAAATTAGGAAAAAAAATATTTTATTTAATTTTTTCAAATTATGTTTGAAATTAATACATAGATATATTAATTTTACAATGATGTTATATTATTTTAGCTTTGATGCGAAGCTGAAAGGTATTAATTTTACCACAATTTGTTGAATATTTTTTTTTTTTGTCTGTTGACACTTTTTTTCAGCTCTCACTGAACTGATTTCTTTTAATAATAGGTCAGAAGATAGCAAATCGTAAATAGTTGAAGACATTACCCTTAAAAATTGAAAAATTTTCTTTCGTTCTACATAAATAGTGGAAATCTCCTAAAATTACGATTTTTTAAATGGGTGAATTGACATGTTTTAAATTTTTTTTAATTAAAACTACCATAACATTTTTAAAATGAACAAATTATAGGAATTGTTTTATACAAATAACTTAGTTATTTCCATTTCATTTTTTTGAAAATTTGATTCTTTAAGTGCCCAAAGAAGAGGATTTAAAATGGCAACTTTTGTAAATGAAGTTAACTAATTAAACTTAAGTTTTGTAAATGTTGGGAAAGTACTTCACTTTTCAAATGTATGTTAAAATAAAACTTATGTTTTCTTGGTGACTTATGTTATATGTGCAAATGGATGCCATACTTAAAAAACATTCTATTTTGTTTACATTTATATTTAACTTGTTAAAATAAAATATGATCTATTTGTGAAAATGACTGATAGTTAACAACTTTCGACCAATTATTTCGATATTTATAAATATTAAAAATATTTAATTGAAGTGAGGTGTTTTATGCTGTTTTTATCAGTTCGGAGTACTTTGATATTTATGAGGAAATAAGATTCCATGTTGCCTTTATAATAGTTCAATTCCTTCTAAAAATTAAACGCTATTCATAGATTTGCATCGAAGCGTTTTTTATGATATTGATTTTAATCACTGTCAGATATTATCTATATTTCCAACTATGTTGCGCTATCCCTCTGCTGCGACCCTACTTTTGGTTTTTTTTTTATTTTAATGTTTTTAATTTTATACCTCTCCCACTTTGTGTTACTATAGTTGTTTTAATATTAGGCGAAACAGCATTAAATGACTTATTTCAACTATTATACTAAAAATCTTAATGATCAATTTAAAAATATTTTTATTTATTTTGACAATTTATTTTAATTTGTCAATTTTTCTGAAAATTCAATTTTTTTTTAATACATATTAAAGTTACTGCGTTATAATTACAGTGTAATGAAAAAGCTCATTTTAAATTTACATTTAACTATTTTGACCATTTGCCTACTTCATTAGTAAATTTTTAGTGTAATTACAAAGTGTCATTGAATACTATAATAGATTGGTATAATGAAATGGAGTCAAAATGCATAGAATGCAATTTATTGTATCAAGTTATTTTATTTTCCGAACGTTTCATGCGTTTCATGCGAACAGCTCTTCCAAAGTATTTTATAACANATGCGAACAGCTTTTCCAAAGTATTTTATAACAACCGGTAAATATTTAGTAAGCTGATATTTTATCTTTTTTATTAAATAAACGCGTACTGAAAGTGCATATTATACAATTGTGGATACGACTTTACTTGACCGTCGTACGCTGGAGAAAATTTATCGACTGTTCCAATCGTCTAATTACAATGTAAAAATATATTGAACATAAATTTCACCGTTACCGCCCAATAATAAAAACACTAATATCGATGAATCATACTGTCATGTTTTTAATCCTATTTTTTATTAATACCCGTGCTACCTGAAGTATATATTAATGATTTAAATATTATACTCATTGCGGTATAGAATGAAAACATATTAATTATTTGAATTTTTGCACGGAAATTATTCTGTTCGAACGGATACTTGAGGATAACCTTTCAAATTGGCTGCTTATTTAGCGCTACTGAATTATATTTGGTTAATTTCGTGTGTTATTCGGGCGTGGAGTATTTTTGTATATAGATCCGCGTACATATTTAACAGCTCGGGGCGATTGTTTGAAATATCAAATGGCCACGACTCGGAGTCAAATGTTTTACACTTATTTGCCACCCACACGAGCGCTTGTACCAGTAGAAAATTATAATATTTTGTTATCGTTTCTACTTATTACCTGAGCGCTTACAGAGAGGCAAAGAGATCGTCGGCGATGACGGTCTGAGTACGTTGCAGCATTTACACTGACCTGCGCAAGACCCACAAAACGCCCCCGACTATTTGTACTATGTCTGCAAATTGTGCACTTAGTCTTACAATATATTACACGTCCTATGAATATTCATTGGAATATAGTGCGTATACGTTATACGGTATTTTTGATCTTTTTATTGCTCTAACATAGATTGCCGCGTGATGAATTATCGTGAAAGATTTATGAACAGGCCTTTTAGACATACCTCGGTGGCATTGCCGTTTAGCACATTAATAAATTATTGTACTTATCATCGTGGTGTACTGCTGCACGTCATGGCATATCGTTTGGTGTGCTCGAAAGTGTCTTTTTTTTCCACGTGTCGGTCTCCTTTGTACTGGATCTTCTTTGGCCACGTGCCAACTCTGCAATAATATGATAATTTTGAATTTGATTGTATTTTCTTTATGCCGTTATCTAGTTGAAAATGTTTCAATAATAATCGAATAAACACTTAAAAAATACTCTAGATGAAAAATAGGTTTCTCGCCTTCGGATGTTACATAAGTTATGATTTTGATCAGAAACGCGTTTATCTCCTACTTTGGGCGTCAACAAAATTAGTTCAGATTATCATTGTAACATGTTCACTAGAGTTTGACCTTAGAAACAAGTTATAATTATTAACCTTACTAGAACTACCCCTTTATTATTCCTCTGTTAGATTTAAAAAATCGTTACGTATTCACTTAATCGTCTTTATAAACATTTTATAGTTGTGTCTTTCTACATTAATTGACACCTATATAATTTTTTTAGTATAATGTGTAGTACTTTTGTCTAAAATTCTCACGTAAGATTCGAAATATCCTTCTTTATGTAAAACCATGAAGATACTACAATGTTATTTTTATTTTTTAACATTGTTATAATTAAGTTGCTGAAAACATTTTATTTTAGCTTCAACGATTTATGTATTAGATACGTTATCTTAAGGTAACGTAAGTTTATTAAAAAAAAAAAAAATGTAACGAAAAAGATAGATTCATAATTGTAAGCATTCGTTGGGGGTAAATAACAATTACTTAAACAATAAATCTATTAGTATTATAAATTATCTATTACAAATTTATTAGTAAAAGAGCAGGAGAAGTTTACTCCCGAAATACTGACCAAAAAATTTCCTCATTTAATGCATTAATTAACAGAATAAGCTAATTTATCATCTATGTTCTCATAAAAAAAAAAGTTATTATCTCAGAAGGAACACGTTATGAACGTAAAAAATACTTTATAACTGATAAATTGAGAAAACATGCAACTAAAAAAAAAAACAAAAAAATAAGTGTATTGATACTTTTGTTTTTCGATTAATTAAGTAGATCATAATAATAAAATCGCCCTGTAAACATCTATTGTATTATATAAATATTTATATTTATAAAATGCTATTGGGATTAATTTAAAATTTTAGTATAATAGCATAAAAGAGGAGTTTTTAAGTAAAATAAAATTAACAAAAGAGTGCTAAGTTGTCAAATTTTCTGTTAATATTATTTAATTTATTTGCATATAAATTTTTTATTTTATGTAGCGTGTTACATTTAGATTTGTATTATCAAAATTATTTTTATTGAAGTACCAGAAGGTAATTCTATATAAAAACAACCAATAAATAATAAATTGTTTGAACAGTTTTAATATTTTCTTTTATTATAGTTTAATTATAGCTTACTAAATGTTATATCGTATTTCTTGAAAATTAGATCATTAACTTAGGTACCGAAAGAATTTAAAAATTATATTACATTTTTTTCAATTCAATTTTTGTTATGTTCCAAATAATCTACCTCCTATAAACCAATTAAAACTAATACAATGTAATTAAAAAAATTATACAATATTTGGTAAAATTAGACGATTTTGTAATAGTTTGCATAGAAAAAAAATTGTTTAATAAAATGTATGATTAAAAAAAAAAATTTTTCTAGTAACTCTATGAGTAATCTAACACTAAAGTCATAGAACAATCAGATCTCCTAGTAAATGTGATGAATTTTTTTTAAATATTCTTCAAATACGCATTGAAGCATTTTACAATAGTAATTTAAATCAATGTCAGATTTCAATTAACACTAACTAAAAAATAAATCAACTTCACTTTATTTGACCACACTTTATTTTTTAAAAATATTGATTATTTACTTAGAATTAGTGTTGAAACATTTCCGGAAATTTAATACTAAAGAAATTTGCATTCAAGAGCTTTAAATTTACTATTTTTTGTTTAATCATCTTTAAATTGATTTAAAACAATTGCGAATAACTTTCAATTATATATCATTAAACATTTCTCGGATTCTTTTCGTTTAGGTATAAAAATGTTAATAACTTAAAAATACCCGGATCTCATCAACAGTCTATTGTTTGTATATATTTATAAAATGGTAATATCTACCGAAATACTGATTATATTAGATAATGTAATAAATGTTAGATCAGACATTTTCTAAACTTGATCATTTTTTTTTTATAAGGTAGATAAATATGTATGTTTTTGAAAAAAAATGTGATTGATATCCTAATAGAGTATATGGAATAGACCAAAAAAGTACTTGTAACTAAACAAAACTAAAAACATAATACTTGTGTTGCTTTTATTTTATAATTAATTGAGTGGACGGGGATAGAAAAATTACACGTAGTATAAAAATTAAATAATAATATTACTTATTTGTATTTTCTATTTCATAATAAGTAACACGAAGACTAAGAAATGGCAAAATAGTATTATTATGTAGTTTTTATATTACGGGTGGTGATTCGTCTATCCCAACCTGCTCAATTACTTACAAAATCAAATCAAATCCTTATTTAGAACTTATTTTCTATTAAGTACCAATAAATATAAAACTTTTAATATAAATCGTGGTGAAGCTAGAACAAAATATAAAGTAAATCTCTGTACAAATACAGATTTCAAACGTTAAAAATTAGATTTGTCAGTGAAATCTGTTTTAAGCAATATTATTGTATGTTTAGTAATTTTAACATAAATTAATACATATTTCAAGGATTTTTTATGATTAAATGCACATATTTTTAAACTGTTTAAATCATTGTAATTGTATCGGAAAATATTACTATCGATAAACTATTTTCAAATAACCATAAAAACAATTTTATTAAATTTCTTTTTAAAATTGTCTAACTTACAACATTACTTAGAATAATTCATACATAAATATTTAAATAATTATTCATGTATGATAATAGCGTTTTGCTTGAGTAATATTAGATATAATGCAATTGTTTATGTGTTGTTATATGAACCTTCAAATATGTTTAATTAATTTTTCTGAATAAATATTCTCAAACGACCGGTTTTCCTATAACATATCATAACCCATAGAAAAAATAAATTTTGTGAAATTTAAATAATTTTCATCAAATCCTATGTTTGTATAAGATGACATGAATTGGTTGTTTTCTTTTGACCATTGACTACTATTTCATGGTGGCCTTATTAACTAGTAACACAAAAATTAAACGTGATAAGTATGATAATTTACTGTTATGATATATTTATGTGCATATAAAAATATAGTAACACGTTTTTTCTTTGGCTTGATTTGTTCATTTGAATCGTATTGAAAAACAGGTATAAAATATTGTGAACTAAAAATACTCGACTACATCTAGTGTTTCAGATCACTTAAAAGATAACATATTTTTCAGAGATTCATTTAACTTTAGTAAATAGAATAAAATATAATATATCATGTATGCAACTGCGAGTACTCGGTAGAAATTTTGTTTTTTAATATTTTTGAGATGATAAACCAACATAATAAAAACAAGTAATAAAAATACAAATAATACTTGTATATGTTTCATGCTGTTTTGGTAAATTTCGAGTTAATTTATTCCGTTTATGTTTTTTGTATGAGACTCGTTGGAAATAATTCTTGGAGCACGTTTTATTTTGTATTTAAATAAGTTTAATCAAATATTAAAATTTCAACAGAAGCTTATGATTTGAAAACTAATTCAATATGATTGTCTCCCCGTCGGATACTTTTTTCCGGTCAGATTTAAGTAAATAATAACATTATTATTATGCGTTTAAAGGCAACAGCAGTGGCGCTATTGGATTCTAAGCTTAATCCGTTTTGTTAAGTGTTTCCCACGACATTGTGATGCATATGGTTGTAATAGTATTGTATGGCATGTAATAACCAGACTAAAGTCTATCGGACAACTATAAATATTGAAATGTGAAATTATTTTCGTACACAAATATCATTTGGCCATCACTTCATCTGCTGTAGGCTAGTATTCTCTTATTTTTATTTTTTTCTAGTTGAAATGGAACGCGTGCTGGACGTGAAAAGAAGAAAAAAAAAGGAACAGAGAAAGTGACGACTATTGAAAGTGTCCGAATGTCACAATGGTAATAATTATTGTGTGTTTGTTGTTGGAACGCATAAATCGCGCGAGGAATTTGTCTGTTTTTTACTCTCGGCGTATTTGCGAGCGCTCTACGGTGAAATTTATTTCCATTCGACGAAAATATTTCCCTCGCAAACACATTTTCCATACGAATCTAATATAAATCGTTCTAAGGAACTTTCGATATCAACATGTGTCTATTTGTGTTATCGACCCGTCGGCCAAAGCGAATTCGCCGTTCGGTCGAAATGGAATATTTCCAGGTAATAATTATTGAATAAATCAAATGCAACGACGCAAGTTAATTTTTACAAAAAAACACATACACGTCGAGAAATGTTGTTGTGTGCACAAGGCGTATCAGCCGTGTGTTTATTGCACCGCACCACGGAATGATCTCCGAAAGGAAAAATATATTATATTTTCTCCCTTCTGACTGCATTAGGAAACAGCGTGAGGCGGCAGCCGTCGCCTGGGTTATTACAATATTGTATTATTTATCTCAGTTTTACGCATCTGGTTTTTCTGATTTTCATAATCGATTTGACTCCAAACGGCGGAGGCGCTGTATTTATTTTGCAATCTCGAAATATGATTTTATTTGAGCACCGAAAAGCACAATCTATTTGCGTCGTTTCCGTCGACGCCATGTCGTTATTGTTGTTTTCCGTGACTTGATTTCGAGTAGGTAAACGGCAATTTAAAAATTGAATACTTAATCATTTCCGCGGATTCGTTTTGGCTTTGTACGCGTATTGAGTTGTTTGCACTGTGCCAAAATACCCATCTCCTCTGCGGACCGACGATTCGCATATGAAAACGTTAGAGACCGTCGGCCAGTAGAAGATATCGAGCGGACGACTGTATAACGACGGCTTACGGAGTCTTGATAAGTTATTTAACAGGAACGCGGGCATTAATTTGTTTTTTATTGTAGTAATGGTCGAAACGACCCTCCCGGCAGTGTGCATGCCGATGGTTTTTGGCGGAATGTTTGATGAAATTGACGAGCAGCAGATCCTCCCGCGGCAGCCGATGCGGTGGCCATGAGTTTCCTGCGGAGGCCTAAAATAACGTTGCCGACTGTTATTACTATTTAAGCACATAATTACATCTTGCGAGCGCAGTTGCATAACACCAAAGACCGCATATGATAACAGTGCTGGTGCACTCCTCACGGGCGCGGAACTCGCGGTGACTTACACGGCCTATCATTGTGTGTTTTCGGATTATTCCGGCAGATTAATTTCGGCACAAGGCGGTGGATCGTAAAAGTCATGACTGTTGTTGCGCACAGAACGCATTCGTCGAACGGGCAAAAAAATATACAAAATTCAAAAACGTTTTGACAGTCTGCGTGGTGTATATTGAAGTTTGTGTGGAAATATCGAAATTCGTATGAACCAACCGCCCGCACACCACGATTTTTGTTAATTGCATTTATTATGTAAAATGCGTATACGTGTACGTTACAGCCGCACACTTTAGTAGTGTTTGTGTGTTTTTCGACGTACCCGTTTTCCATACGACGTGATCCCACGGTACTCGTTATAGCAATGTGCATGTCCGGCAGCCACAGTACTGGATAATATAAAAAAAAAACGATTTCAGTGATTTTGACAATGTAAAAATAGAAATTTTTGGCATTGCCTTCCGTCGGAAGCTGGACCAAATTAATTCAGTTGGCTTGGACACATAAGTGGGCGAATAGCTGAGAGCACATTCCCGTTTATGATAACAATTAATTGTGATCTCAGTGTCGTTTGTTTGAAATATTCTTCGTGGACGTTTACACAACGATGAAAACGGTAAATAATAAGAATCGTTAACATTTGAAACGTAATAATGATAATATTATTGTTATTATTCTTGATAACATCCCGTGAAATATAAATGCACGTTGTTCGTATAGTACAGAGTTAGACATCCTCTCGTTAGCATCGCAATGCCGTTCGGATACGTTTCAGTCCGTTGAGATTTTCGCTAATTCTTCTCCGTGTAAATACACAAAAAGTGTAACAAACGTCTGTTGCGCAATTTGACGAAATCACTCGGCTCTGCAGTAGCTGTTGTTGGTGAAAATTAATAGTCACGTTGTACGCGCGTACGTGGTTTGATAATTTTTATTACAATAAAATTGTGCCAACAACGGGCTCCTCGTAGACCGCAAGTTCAGCGACCAGCCGTGAGAAAAACTGGCGATGCCCTGTTGCTGTGTGTTGGGTGCACAAACTTAATAACTTAATATTACAAATGACGCGGTGGACTTTTGCCAAACCGATACGGTTATGATTGGCCCATGTGCGATAGTGCAACCAATTGACCGGATTCTGCGAAAAACAATGAGATGATGAGAACCAACGGGATCCGAAGACCGCAGTTATTTGGAGTCTCCGCAAAGGTTGCGAACGCGCTACCGAAACCGCAGTTCTCTTACCCGGACCGTGTCCATCGAGTGTAACGCCTTGGAAGATTCGTCCTGAATTAAAAAACAATAAAATCCATATTCGGGAATCCGGCACTGTTGTACTATTTGTTTACACACATACGAACAAATCGCCATTGCCCTTGCGGTAAAGACTCTGAGCGCACTGCCAAAGTGCCATTATTGTAGCGGTTATTTTCGGCATAACGGTCTTCCGACTGTGTGCGCCCGTGTTGGGCTTCCGCGTTTCGGAGCACTTGATATCTACGCGTCCAGTCCACTGTTTTAATGGTTATTTATTTTTTATATCGCTATTAAGAGTCCGACCAACACGCTATCGTGTAACGTTACAATACTATGGAAATCCGCCGCTATAATGTAGTTTTAGTGCGCCATCGGATTTAACATAGACTGTCTATTAGTACGACTTCGTAGCATTAATCATTCCGGCGGATTTCCATTAAAATTGTAGAATAATCGTAGCAAAATAATTTAGAAGAGTAGTGTAATTGAAGTGTGTAAGCCATGTATACAAAGAGTCCGTATGTGATTCGGTGGCGTTTCTTATCAGTGAAAATTCCACGCCGAGGTCATTGCACACGCCCAAATTATGTTCAATGAAAATAATATTATAATATCATTGAAACACTCGACGAGTGTACCAGTAATATGTGTAATTTCAAAAAAACACCGAAATCGATTTATAAATAATATGCTAGTGTTTATTAACTGCTTGGATTATTTAGTGATTATCATTTGTATCTGGGAAAATATGTATACGCGCGCGCGCAAAAAAATCTAACCAGTTGATCTTAAGAACAACGTTCGTCTAGCTCATATTTAAAACGGAGAAATTATTATTTTTTTGTCAATTTACACAATATTTTGATGCATACTTAATTTGCCTATTTTCAATTCTACGACACGGCGATGAGATTTTGTCGAATTGACAACAACTTTTTTTTTAATTTCTCATATTTGATTTTATTGATTAAATGCATCATTTTTCAACATAGTATTTTTCCTACAAGATTTCTTTATATTCTCCATTGTTATTTCATTTATGACTAGTGTTAACATTTTTTCCACTTGCATTTAATCAATTGCAATATTTAAATATTTTCCCATGTAAATATGACCGGAAAAGTTAACAAGAAGAACCCATAAAGCAACGAGGTATATAACTTGAACGACACACGAGTTATACATTTTAAGTCATATACATTGTATGGTAATAACAAAATTAATAGAATTGCATAATGTGCCATGTTAAATACACCGAACGAATAGCAATTAACAAGATACGTACACACAAATGCACATGTAAATACTTATCCACAAGCGAACCGTGAACATGACATTTTCTAGTGTTTTCAGTTGATAATACCGTTAATTGCTCTTAAGGTAAAGTATTCATAGTTTGAAATTGCGTTATAAGAAAACTTATTTAATTCGACTGCATTTTCTCATCGTATTTGTTAATAAACAAAAAGTGTATTAATAAAATCGATTGTATTTTTATAATTTTATTGTGCACAATAATTCGTGTCCGTTTCACATGGTATAGTTTATATCGCGTGTTCGAGTAGTATTTTAGAAATGTGTTTTACACTGACATAGCCATTCAGAAGATCTAGTGTTTTATTATTAGGGTTTGGGGCTTTATGCATTTATAAAAAATTGTGTTGACCCATTCAGAGACGTTCAACTCTATGAAAATTGATCATAGGTATTTACAACAGTACCACAGGAACCGTTTTTGTTCTAGGGATGGAGTGAGAGACTTGAACGTCGTAAATGTATCGTGTGAAGGACTATCGGTGTAATTGGTAATAATACAAGTTATTCATCAACTGAGAACTAACCAAGAGATTTGAATGTATAGATAAACCCGATGGGAATGTTGGATGTGTTGTTGCAAATGATATACCAAAAAACATTTATAAACGAAACATTAGTTTAGTTCAGGTGTTGTCCATTAAGGTGAACCGGAATCGAATAGTAATTCGGTGTAAGGCGCACCCGGACGTCAACAGTAGTTGATTCGGTAATTACTTATTTAAGAGCGACTTGTATGTTTTTTCGGTAACGGTACAATTTTTTGGCCTGAGCAGAGGACTGAAAATTATTCCCACGATTAGTTTTTACAGACGCCGGTGACAATACAGCAGCGCGTTGTAATAATATTCATAAGCGTATGCGCGTTGCAAAGGGTCTCTGTGTATTATGTTGTCGTCGGCGGTGCCCATAAACGAATAGTACCGATTTTTTTAATCGTTTCCATTATATTGTAATGTTAAACGAGCGCCGGCCGAGACGTTGGGTTTTTCCATTGTTTTGCCGCCGTTTATAGGAAACGCGCGGTGTAAACGCTCACATTACATGGTCGTTAAGCAAACAGTGTTTGGCAACGGTCTAAGAGGTGTCGCACGGGTCAACGATGATGTTCTTTGCCCGTAACGAGTTTGGGTGGAACGCGACAAAAGATAATAGCATCGCGTAATGGGCCCCCGACTACAAGGCCCATACGCGATGCACATCTCCACTAGTCCTCCTCCGACACTGCATCGACCACCCAAGCGAATAATTTAAACAATTACTGTAACGGCATCGACACGTACGCCGTGTGCTGTATGCGCTGATCAGATATGCGGACGGCGACGAGTATCTCCTCTCGAAAGCGACAACACTCGGGTCGTCTCTATGGGAAATGTGTTGTTCGGCTGTTGTTTCCCGGTGACTTTTCCGTAACAAATTGTGCGAAACCCTCGTAGGTGTTTATTGCGATCAATTAAAAATTGAGTTGACGCTAAACGTGAAAGCGTTCCGAGAATTACAGCGGCGTCGTCTGAGCGTTCATTTTATTGTAACGCTTTGTGAACGAATTGAGACGTTGGAGCCAACACGCCCTCCGTTGAAAACAACGTTATTGAAACGGAGTGGTTAAAAAAAATACATTTATTAAAAAATATCTTGATTTTTAACATACACGGACCATTTAAACATGACAGACGAACGAAAGAAACGTTAACTCCGCTGACAAGCGGTTTACTCTGCGGACGGTCGGCCGCTGCTCAAGTGCAATGCTTCTAAAACAATTATTATTATTGTATTACACTATCGCACTCGTGTTGCTGTGAAAAACCCACCGGCAGACCGATGCGTTCAAAAGTAATTAATGTAATAAATGATCGCGGTCAATTGAAAATCAAAATAAAATATAATTACTAATCGTTCGTTGGAAACGCCGTCGTCGCGGTCGGTAGTGATTTCGAGTAAACCGGTCGACTGTCATATAAATTCGGGTTATTTTCCGATTTTCGTTTGTGAAAACGCGAAAATCAAATCAGTTTTTACACGAGCCCAATAAGCGCGTGTGTGCCATATGAACGTCGGCGGTTATCATTAGTAGTGCAACAAGCCAATTCCGTTGAACCGTGTAAACTGATGTATGCACGTAGACCGATTCCCGTTGACCTGCTGACGGAAACCGTTGCGGCGCCCAAACGTCCTGCTGCAAGGTGTTTTGTCGGTTATTTTCCGTTAGAGATGTCCCCGTCGAGTCAATAACAATTTGAATAGTGAACTCTGAGAATTCATTGGGATTGTCGTAACCGATTTGCGACCACTGCAGTCTGACTCGCGCCGACAAATCGGAATTTAGTAATAACGTCGCAGCGGCGGGCGACACGACGGAGCTATTATCGTGTGCTTTGTGTGCAACATAATCCATGTCCGACGACATCCGATATGGGCTTATAAATAATCGTAATGAATGGAAATTAATTCCGTCCGTTCGGCTAAACCGACGCGTACTGTAAACATGTCCACGGAAAGCACGAACAGCGTACACGCACATGTATATACCCACACGGGCGCGCACAGAGCATAGGACAGCGGAGGAACAGATGAACTCGCAAGGGATGTTTGTACGATATAAACGAAAAAAATACTGTTTATTTCACTTGCACGCGCATAATTGTATGCACCGGGCAACTGGTACTTGTGCGCATACGACATGGCCGATACGAATCGCGTTCCGTACGAATTCGTTATTTATCGGCGGTGTTGATTTTTTTCGTACTTATTAATGTGTTTACCCTTATTGTCAGATATTGTGTTCCGAGCTTAACACACGACTGCCGCCGAGTGAAAACTTCCGGAAAGTTGTTCGTTCGTCGAGATTGTTTTAATTTTTGTTTAACTTTACTGAAGCGCATTTAACAAGTCGGGCAGGGAAAGTTAATGAGCCCAGTAATTTTCTGCTGTTCTGTGCGCGGTATAAATCCGTTGAAGCCGTCCAAACACATTTTAAAGTTTATTCGCTTACAAAGTTACTTTTGCAACATTAATTTTAGCAACAAAAAGATTGTTCCCGACCTCGACCTCGTTTTCTTTTTGACGCAATCCGCGTTTCCCTCGGCCGCACACCACCACCTGACCACCTATGCGAAAGCGAATAAGTGTCGTCTCTATCCGCTTCTATTTTTTTTCCACGTCATTTCCGGTAAATTTTCCACCGCCAGCCGGACGTGTCGTTTTTTAAGAGAAACAAATCTAGTTGCGCCAACCGAAATTTGTTCGTGATTTCCGACACTTGTTGTTCGTCTGATATTTGTCAGTTTATTTTCATAACGCGTTGCGCACATCGTCTGCAATGAACGCGATTCACTAGAATTCACCTAGGCTCTGTAGCCTTAGCCTACAAAAGAAATTAAAGATATTTATAGCCGCTTGGAATGTTTCCATCGCATGATTCTTTAGGCCTATAGAAATGCGTTCATTAAAAAACGCCAATGGTGCTGTTTAGTTGTCATAGATATAAATAGACATTTTTAACTGTTTCAATATGTAGTATTAAACGCTAGATTTGTCATTATTAACATACCAGTTATATATAGACTACATGATATTTTCATAACAATCCGTTTTTATGAGCTTGTACTCGTTCGCTGGTCGGTCGGTTTTCGCCAACAGGGAAACTGATTTTAAATATTTTTTTAAGCGCCAACCGTTTTGCAAATTTAATAGAGTTTAACTTTTACAACGTCGGTTATTGTAACTATTGGAGTTGTCGACTTATTATCCTCAAATAATTGAAAACGCGACAATTCTAAACACGAATACTACGTACACAGTGTGTGACTGTTGTTTTCACTATTTCAAACTAGACCGAACCCCAATGTTACTTAGTCGAGTCCAGAATAAAATAGTGACCAATTTGTTATTTTCTTCGAACTCGGTGTGCTGTTTCAATGCTGATATTGGCGTCAGTTACTGTTTAATGAATGTAATAATAGCTAATAAGGNTATTGGCGTCAGTTACTGTTTAATGAATGTAATAATAATAGCTAATAAGGGTTATCTTTTTAATTTGTACAGCATACGCTCACCGGACACTGCGCCAAAGTGATGGCCGCCAAGTTCATGGGCGAACCGAACAAAGTGGTAACCGGCAGCCACGACCGCACGTTGAAGATATATGATCTTCGCATCAGAGCGTGTGAGTATAATTTACAATGATGTTGTTCTAAAATGATCGGCTGTGTATAAGCTCACGACGTACAGGCGACCGCGGCGGTGTTCGCAGTCGTGTTGATTAATAACTGAACGGCTACTTTTTGGTGCCGGTCCAACACTGTTGTGTATACAAACGTTGACTTTTTAATATGTGCGTATCTCTGTACGTCAGATCATTAAAGGTGTTTCGTTTAACATTCGCAGGCGTCGAGACCAAGTTTGCCGGGTCCAGCTGCAACGACCTGGTAACGTCCGAGACTATCGGCACGACCATCATCAGTGGCCATTTCGACAAGAGAATACGGTTCTGGGACACGAGGACCGAAACGCCGCATACGGACATCGAAGTCCAGGGACGGGTCACGTCTTTGGACTTATCCAGAGGTAAACAAGTTTTTCGTTATTGGCCCTAAGTCAAAACCGTCGTTAGCGCCCACCCCCGCACGTCTCCATATTATTTATTTGTTTGTTTGGCAAACCGTCTTGTTCGGTTTACACGATGAATCATTGGCACATCGAGTACATAATAGAGACGCGCAATCGCATACAGTTCTCACGCTAACTTTACATTTAGACAATACCACTTAAGTTATTTAACATTTGTTACTACTCCGAGTAATTAAAATAGTCGATGGCTTAAATTTGCCCACGGCATATAAGAACGGAGTATAATGACGCGAAATTCATATTTTTCAACTCCGTTCGACTCGCGTGGCAAAGGCTTTATTTTAGACCGGACGATGAACATTTGTCGACAGTTTTTTTTTAATTTCCAGAGTTTTTCTTCTAAAGACAAACAAATCATAATGTTTCATTTGCTTAGATTGTGTGAATATCTATTCAGTCATTTTTAGGCCGTTTGTTCCAGATCCTGGGGCTTCGAATCTGTTCAAGGTAGGCGATACCGTGTTCCTGTGCTTAGTTAGTGTGTGGAGATATGACTATGCGAACTATTGTGTTTCTAACTAACGAGTGTTACGATTAGACATTATGAAGTACTCCGAAAACGTTGTACGAGAGTCACAATGAAACATTAAGAAATCCTTGATGCGTATGAAATGTAGATGTTATAGTTGTAAATGTACTATTTAAAAAAGCTTCCTCGGACACAGCCCAGCCTACCTTAAATACTGTTATTTTTGCCACTTGCACTGTATTATTCAGTGATTTCCGAATACATTAACAGGTCGTTTGCTTTACCAGTGATTATCACTTCAGAGTTGATGAATAAAATAATGTTCGTATATCTATAAAATGTGTGTCTAGTATTAAAACGTATCTGTTGGGTAATAATACATAACTTAAATTTCTAAAAGTTCATGATAAATTGATAACTGAAACGGTTTTTAATTATTTAAAAGTAAAATTTACATAGAGTTTTTGAACTTTTAATTAGCTAATGCATTTCTGATGAAGATACCCGACAGAAACATTTTCAATTAATTATCAGACGTTTAAAATATAAGTAGGCAGCAACGATGTATGAATAAAACTTATTAAATATCATTTATTTTCTATTAGAAGTTGATATTTGAATTTATAGTCACTAAAACTAGTAATAATTATTCTCATTGAGCAGTTATGATCATACCAAATTTTGTTCAATGATTCGAGTTGATGATCATAAATATTAAAAATCAAGACTTACGAAGAACTTGTTGGTTAATCAAAATATAAGTCTCATTGAATTTTTGTTAACTTCAAATAACCCGTGGATAATTATTTGGTATATTATAGAGTGATTATAAAAAATAAAGACCTAAAGTTAAGCCGACTACGCATTAAAAAATGGTTTCGGCGTCGCTGTGTTAATAGTTATATTTGTTAGAATAACGCCGGGCTTTCATACATTTAAAATAAATGTTTTTCAAAATTATTTATTGTTTAATTTTAATATTAATGACTACTAATTAGTTACTCGTGGGAAAATTTGCACATTTACGCATTTATCAGCCGGTTATTGTGCAAATAATATTATTTAAATATTATCATCAATTATTAAGGGCCAAATGTATACGTCATAAAAAATTTTAATTAGAACACTTTATTCTCTAAGATTTTCTACAGTCTCGATTATATTTCTTAGGGAAACTTCGCTATTGTTTTTTTAATCTAGATATTGTTTCTGCGTATATTTTTATTTGGCGTGTAGAATGAGCGAGGACGTTAACAATATTTTTATAATAAGCTTTTGATTGTATGTCGATATGCATAATTGAGTTGTTCTTCGTTGGAATATTATATTTTCTAATTAAATAAAAGAATAATTTAGTGAATTTTCTTGTTGATTTATCAAATGAATGCAAAGTTATTGAAAATAAATTAAATTTTCAAAGTATTCATGTTGATTTGTTTTGTAAAATACTACGGGAACTTGTTAATTATTTCTTATAAAAAGGTATAATTATTATAATGTATTATTTTATGGTATTAGATTTTGTTTAATTAACTCATTGTTAGATTNTTATAATGTAATATTTTATGGTATTAGATTTTGTTTAATTAACTCATTGTTTGATTATCCATAGTAAATCTATAAAATCATGAGTTTCTTTCATAATTAATTTTTCTATAAAACAACGAAAAATATTATTGTTATTGGCAAAAATATTTCGTTTTTAACGGTATTCTTGTAAAGAAATAATTTATAATTAAATTTTTTTTTTTTTGACGAAAATTCTCGACAATATCGTAATTATCTATCATTAAAAATTGATTGAAATTAATAGTTTTAATTAATTTTTCCGGATCTGATCATCTGACTTGGTAGTTTAACTTTAACTTGTGTAAAATTTGCATGTAATTATACATGCACTTTAATAGAATAGTTTTAGTGCGCCATAAAAATGTGAGTTTCGACTAAATTTCAATTTAATGATGGAAAAATGATCGAACGGCAAACCAGATTGTTGGCAAAAAACGTGATTTTTGATGCGCCGGACGTTTATATGATTGATGATTTTTCTAATAATATTAATAATAGTTTAATCCGACCGAGTAAACCTATTAATTATTGGCGCACGATTTTATGTACACTGTAGAATTTCCGAACGTTTTTTGTGCGTCGAAAATAAATTCCATTTATTATGTTCTTTTTTTAACCGCGTCGACGTTGTCGTCTGTAACTAGGACGCGTCTCTATAGATTGTCATTACCAGAGTTCGATTATCGTTTGGTGTATGCGATTTTTGTCAACTCTCGCATGAATAATTATTGTCGAACAGTTCACGCGCATAAAGTAGTGCAATTAAATCGTACGAATACAAGTGGACTTGTGTAGTCTCCATAGAGCCGCCCGGTCGCTTGGCATATTATTTCATGTTCTACAAACGACCTGAAACAGGTGCACAACTCTCTTGCACGCGCATAAAAGGTCGACACTTGACGCGTTCCCAACGCAACTTATTCTCGAGGCTCGCGCGNGTTCCCAACGCAACTTATTCTCGAGCCTCGCGCGTCTTCTTGTAATATTTAATCTCGTTGTTATTAACTATCAATGAAACTCTCTTTAGGCCGTTTTCAGTTAATTGTCGTGTTTTCACGGTAAAATTTTGTTTGGGCTGTGCCCGCACAAGTGGTTCCGGCGTTCGCTGGCGAAGACTCGAACGGTTTACTCGGTAAAAACATTGACCTCTGAAGGCCGAGTCACTGCGCAATGTCCATAATTACAATGCTCCAGTGGTGGACCTAGTAGAATGTTTATTATACGTGTCAGTGATTTCAGACTCTATTTGACAGGATCGGATGCAATGAGTTGGGCTCGTGAAAATTCCTCCGGTAGGTTGTTATTGTTCTATGAAATTACTGTTATGTTAATATTACGTATCCACAATGTCGTTGTCAACCGAAATTAATCCGTTTTATGTCTGCGTTCGAGTAGTTATTTGGGTCCTTATAATTACAGGCTGTGAACATAAACAACTTGGACATTTAATCATTAAGGTCAACGGACCTAGTAGTTGATTAACGTCAAACGTATCGCGTTTAGTTCAAACGATCGTAGGCAGTAGATTACTCCGGTCGAGTGTATTTATTTGGTACGTAAAACTGATTTAGTACGGACTTTATGGGACATCAAAGATTCCACTGTTTGATAGTGTGTCGTTCTGTAAGACCGTACGTTTTATTACTTACCGCGTATTTACAAAATGGCCATAGAACACGATCGAAGGAAGCCAATGCATTCGATTTCAATTATACAAAGCAGAAACTTATTTATAATGTCTCTCTCTCTTGGCCGTTTTCTCGAGGCTTATCAACCGCCGGGTATAATTTTTTTACTTTTGCCATTCGGATTTCCGCATTCGACTGAACATATGCGATTCCTACTTTCGATCACAGTCCACCTACTGCTTTTTATTTACAATCTATTGAAATAGGCCTTTGTCCTAGTGGGCTACTTATTATCATTGTAAATATGGTCGCACACGGTGCACGATTCACTACACTCATTAAATAACTCTTCGGTATTCCTTCGTCAACAGTGTCCGTTTCTCTCTGGCGCGATACACCCGTGCAAAAAACGACCGGTGTATTTGAATGGAGATTGCGTCCGGTGTCGCCACGACCATAAAACTATGCCGGTCATTGCAATGCTGCTGTAGCCTAGTGCGAGGGTATAACTCACGGTTCGCGCTTTATAGGCGAGAAAAATAAAAAAAAAACCTAATGGAAATTATCATTATCTCCAATAACGCATCTGCACACGATCTCGTCCAGCCCGTGGAACTTGTGCGATGGTTTCCCAGACGCACAACGCGTAGATGTCTGGCAAACGCTTGTAAAATTCGTATTCGCCTATTTTAATAACGTGTGTTGCTCTGTTTGTGCAAAGGACACATCATTTTCAAATTAAAATATGATTAACACTCATTGTAATGTATTGTGTTATGTGTGAGTTGATCATTTTAGCGAAAACTCCAAATCGTTCCGTGTAAGTGTAAGTGGATATCGCCTCTTTTTCTTCGCATATTGCGTTTTTTACAACCGTTTAATTATTTTATCGTTGACAATTCTAAAAGTTCCTAAATACACTTTAGGCTGTTATTTTTGAAATCGAGATTGTCCCATTATAAAGGTCAAGTGTAGTAATTACTGAACTCGGAAAACCGCAGAAAAACCCAAAAACTATACACAGTTCATTAAAACATAGGAAGTGTGGCGACATTGTTGTTTTCGTTTAATTTTCCAGTGTAGAAATATTTTATATAAAATTGTATTTATTCGGTTGGCGATTATTGAGATACATTTCTTAGTACACGAATAAAATGATAGTGACAATTATAAATTACTGCTACCTTTTCAAACTTACTGATTATATTAATGCTGTCGTAATTTCATTTGTAGTCAATGAATATTATATTCATCAAAACCGTTTTTATAAATGTATGCAATTCGTGTGCCAATTATGAAAATAAATTTCAAATAAGATGTGAATAGCTGAATTTGTATTTTTGAATTGGTGAGGATTTATAATTAAAAATCAAGAGAAATGTTTTTATTGAAGCGTTTTAATTGTGTATTTAAATAACTTCTACATTAAATTTGAATGTTATACATAAAACTATTCCGAGTTAATTAAAATAGTTGCTATAAAATTAACATTACATATCCCGCAAAACATTATAATCATAGTGTAGTTTCGATATTCAAATTGTGAATTCTTGCGAATGCAAATACTCTGCGGCATAAATAGTTTCATTGTTGTCGAAAAACTTAAGGGACGTGGTTTTAATTTATGTGCTGTTACTATTGTGCTATAAATCCAGAGCACTTATTTGTATTTCAAAAGTAATAAACAATCTAGTGCGGTAAGTGATTTGAATAAGACAATGAAAATCCACACGTAGTTTGACCATGATATTGGTCAGTTACCTATGTTCATTTCCGCGCTGAAAAAATACTCTAACAAAGAAAACGTCGAACAATTACTGTTCGAAATTTGTATTATTTTTTTGAAAAACGTTTTGAACAGACGTTTTTAGGAATTATTATACGAGAAGAGAAAAATTGAAACCTAAACACCGTACCGGATGATCGAAACGTGTGTTTATGTCCGTTAATTAGAGGCACTTGAGACGTGAAAACAAATATTACTTTGACCGTTATGAGTAATTACAGAACGTATGAATCAAAAAACTGCGTTCTGCGACCAATATCGGTTGCAAACGTTATTATTTGTCTTGACCAAAGCAAATAAGTACTTGACGGAGCAATAGATTTGCGAAATTCCATCGAGAAGATGAAAATAATATGTGTGCCCGTTAAACTTATGTATTGCACGTGTATTATTAAATTCATATAAGAAGATCGTTTAATGATCATCGATAGCACACAGGTTAGGCTGCTTATGTACCACCCGCTGTGCAGTGCGAATATTATACGATGTTCACGTGGACTTTTCTAAATTGGATAAAAAATAAACACGCATAACCATGTTAAGTATTTGTATTTGCTGCAGTTTTTCAATTAAAATTATTTTACAATTGCAATCAGTTCATTCCTTTCGTCGGAACTGCGTTTCCCCTCCCCTCCCCCCGTCAAGGAAACCAAACAATACGTTCTGCTTTGGATTTCAACAACCGTCCCACGATTTTCAACGAAACACGCGAGTTCACTTTCTGCCGGTGCATTACCTAAAAAACTCTTCTTATGCTAATACGGAAATTCAAACTAATCAAATTGAATTCACTCGAATGCGAGAAAAAAACTCGTTCTGGGCCAANGCGAGAAAAAAACTCGTTCTACATTCATATTGCAACAAAATATGGGTCGTGTATTGTACACTCATCGAGGTGTTTTGCATTTTATGTGAATAAAATAATCATACCTAAATAAACATGTTTACCGAATAACGATGAAATTATACTGTAACTATTACACCGAAAGGCCAAGTGGGTACGATGGCCAGTAAATGCCAAATTCCGTGAATTTAATCTAGTAGTATTCAGCATTTAAATAGTCAGTTATTTTACATTTTTTGTGAAACGCCGCGCCGTGTCTAGTTTGTATTCGAATAACTAAATAATAATAAATATTCTCTCCAAAAGACAAGCGTGTACTCATTAACAATCGTACCTAATGAACCGCTCAAAAATATTAATATTATGAAAAAATTATTGTGATTATTTTAACAGTGAGGTCACCCTCCTGTTAACTAATCGATTAATAGTAATCAAATAAATTATTTATTACTGCATTTGAATATCTTCTTTGTCCCGCACGAGATGAATTACACTAATTAATCACTGAAATTTGTATTTTATGTTTAATTACTTGGCCGTTTAGAAAATATAAATGATTTTCAATTAAATTAAACTAAAAGCCGTGTCCTGACGTCATTTCTCAATCTTGCGCGGTATATTCTTTGTCAGATTAAAAGTAATGTTAATTATAATAATGCGAAAACTTCCCACGTGATGATTAATACACGAAATTTGTTATCCGAGCTGACATTAAATTATGTTGTTCGAAATGTAGACAGACCAAAATACTTTCTTGGTATTTTATGGCGAATCAAATTTTTCATTCTTAAACGGATTAGAATTTAATTAAGACGTTTACGTGTAGTATTATCATCCAGCAGGTATTTATAGCGTTCCAATAGTGTTTCATAATGAAACAAATAAATCACAACAGACGAATGAATAAACTCAATGAGTACTAACAAATGTTTTAGGGGATGCATAGTTGTTAAACAAAATCAATTACCGGGCCGCGTTTGTTTGAACACTCTACANATTACCGGGCCGCGTTTATTTGAACACTCTACACCGCCGACTAGTGTGTTCGAACAACAAAGTGTTGATATTGTTATGCGTTGATGTTTTTTTTGTTAATAGTTAAAGAACACCTCGTAGAACTATAGTTTTTATTATTAGACACGTGTATACAAACACATGATATATTAGCTATATATTAATTATTAACTATTAATTTAATTTCTATGTTTCAGATTGTAACTACCTATTGAGTTGCGTACGAGATGATACCTTGCGGCTTATCGACCTCAGGACAAACAAAATAATCAACACATTCGAGCAAGTCATTTATTTATATTGTTATTACTACTATAAAAATATAAATTTTTATTTATTACTCGGGTCAACCGCGGACTCGGAAGCTTTGCTCTTGCATATCACAATACTCTGTAGTATTGACATATATTGCTGTCGTTTCCCATGGTTTTTTATATATTTATTTATTTTTGTTGCAAAACAAATTTAACGTTCTATTTACAACTTTACTTTAACTCGAGGGCGACCAAAACGGAGTTTTACTTAGAAATTATCCCCAAAAGTTTATTTTTCGTTTTGTTTTAAGTTTTTTTTGGTTATTGAATGCTTGAAACATGAAACAAGCGGTGAATAATTTTAGTATAATAAAAGTTTCGTTTTTCTTTATTTCTACTCATGCTGAAAGGTTTCAAGTAACAATCCACATATTCTGTGAATTTAATTTTTCTGAATTAGAAATATATACAGTTTTTTTTTTTTTGATTATTTGCTACTTAAAATTCTCCGTAAAGTACATTTTCCGTTAAACGGAATAAATTTATCTAAATTTCATTCAAGTAAATTGTATTTGCTTACATCAAAGAGACAAAATTCTGAGAAATACAATTGTTTCAAAACTTTTATTTTTTAGTGCGAACACAACAGCCAATCATTCTTTGTAGATTTTTGCCAACGTTTTCGTTAAACAAACAAATCGTTTTTGTATTCATAAATAATTTTACTTGAGTATTAGAATTGATGTGGATTTTCTCATTGACAAATTGATGTTTAAAAATTCATTATTTTTTGACGAGTAAAAAGGGAAATATTTCTCTATAAATAGGACTTATTAAAAAAAGTAGTCATGTTTTTCTATATATATATATCATAAGATTCATGAGTCAATAGAAAGAAATAGAATTTAAAAAAATCATGTATAAACAAAAAGTTAAATCAATGACTTATTTAGAAATAAATAAAAAGAGAAAAACATTTTAACATAAAATTTTATGATTATTTTTAAGTATTTTTTCACAAGTTATATAGTGATGAAAAAAATACAAGATTTCAAAAATTGTTTTTATTTAAGTAAAGTTCATCCATGGAGTATTCATAGCTCCTTCTAAATGCATCACTATATAAACTTTGATTACTTTAATTGAACTTAACAACAAAATGTTAAGTAAAAAATTACCAAAAACCTAACATAAAATTATTTTAAGATAGGTTTAAATATGTATCATCCAAAAATATTAATTTTTAACTGGGTCTATTGGCTACTTGTATAATTTCTTTTTATATTTAATCAAATGCCGAATAGTGTTTATTTTACTCCAAAAACGATACTTTTTAATTTGTACGTTTTAGATAATCGTAACATTTAAGTTTATCTAGTCACGTCTTTTCAAATGCTGATCTAGTTATAGAATATATGTTTAGGATAGGTTAATAAATTGGTCTCGGATCTTAAATTTTTTAAGATATATTGTTTTATTCTTGTCCTAAATGATGTTTAAAAAGTTTTCTTCTTGTCCGAGTCATCAATTTCGAGACTTTCAATAAATCTTAATTTATTATCGTTTGAACTTTATCCGTTTTTTGTAGTTAACACGTGACCCGACTGTAGACGACAGGTATAATAAATAACTGTTAAAGGCGCTAAAACGATTTTTTGAATTACTAGTTGAAATAAATCTATGAAATTAAAATGAAAAATAAATCTGGACAACTACATTCTTCTTGTTTTTAATAGAATATGTTCAGTTATTTGGAGTGAATGATATTACTTGTATTTTTTAAGTCAACCTTGGCGTAAAATTCATTTGAAATGTCTCCCCCTTCTCGTTTGTAAACTATACTCGTTATATACNCGTTTGTAAACTGTACTCGTTATATATACTTTTTGTCGAGAATTGAGAGCATCTAATTTTTTCACCCTCAAACTGTTCCGCTAATCGTTCACTTTACTTAAGAGTGAAGGCGTCGATGTTAATGTATGAAAAAAAGTAAACATTTGACTGGCAAATTGCTCTTAGGAGTTAATGGATATTTTTTGATGATGAGGAAACAGCCACCCGGAAAATAATAATAGACTGTTTTCGTGTCTTACGTCTGGTGGAAAAACGTTAATAATCAAAATGAGAACGTGCGCTCACCAGGACAAATTCTGGATATCAATTTCAATCGACCTCGAGAATATATAATTATCTTACTAGTCCATTATTTTTTGCAATTGTCGTTTTTGTTAGTACAACCTGTACACAACGATTTTGATTGCGATTCTCAACTCGCGGCGAATACGCATGAGAAGTATCCACAGATTCGCATAATCTATTTTATTATAGACGTCCTGCTAAAGTTTAATAGCCGGCAATGTCCTCGTGTAGGGACACGTTTGTTTTTAGCTCTAATTAACGAGGTCGTAAAAAACCGAAACGCTCGCTTAAAGTCCGTTAATGGCGTATTGGTGGTACACACCGCACCTTACAAGCTATGCGGTTGGTTTTTATTGCCCCCCTGTATACACAGGAAGTAAATGTTACGGCTTTAGAATCCGAGTTTTTATAACACTGCTCTGCTGCTGTATAACCCTTGATCACATCCTGTAGTTGAATTTTAAGAGTCTGATAGTTGTTATGAGGTTTTATAAAACGTCAAGATTCTTTTCATCATTTATTAATTAACAAGTCAAAAAAGTTAATTACCCGTTTCAGAGTTGTCTTTATATTTTTTCTTTTCAATTTCAAGTTTAATTATGTTAATATGTTTAGAGTCGATGGATTCAAGGTGGGCTGTGACTGGACGAGGGCCGTATTCAATTTGGAGTATGACCACGTAGCTGTTGGATCGTCCGACGGTTCAGTATTCATTTGGAATGTGACAAAACCAGGAAGACCTTTGGTCGTTTTGAGAAACGAACATAGGTAGTATATTATTTGGTGATGATAATAATTATGAAAAACCTTTTTGTATTTTTTTGCTTTGCAGTTCGCCAGTAACGGCTGTCTCTTGGCATCAATTTACCAACCACGTTGCCAGTGTGGACAGATCTAGAAGAGCCGTTGTATGGGCTGATGTATAAGCTGCCGTGGACACGCGTCAAATGCTTTTTTACGCTTGACAACAAAATTGTTTTATTTTATTTTTCTAATTTTAAGCTATTTTTTATGATAACTTAGTAAAGTGTAAATTTTTTATTTTACTTTGATTAATACATTTTAATAATTGTCAGCTATGCGTACATCATATTATGATATATAAATTATATTTTTTTAAAGGTATTCAAAACACGTTAATAGTTTTATATTATAAACGTTTTCAATAAATATGTTCCAGTTTTTTTACGTATGACTCTACTGTCTCCTGCTATAATATTAAGTGCGCCATCTGTGTGAACAATTCAATGAATGATCATTTGCCTGCAGATAGCGATTGAAGTCTTTAGTCGGCGGCCGTGATATACACCACCCTCTTGCTCTTGCAAAACGTATCTGGCAGTTTTTTTATTACAAAGCTGATAAGTATTAATATTTATGTGACTTATATCATTTTCTTTCAACTGCCAAGTTAAAT
This sequence comes from Daktulosphaira vitifoliae, assembly GCF_025091365.1. NCBI lineage: Eukaryota > Metazoa > Arthropoda > Insecta > Hemiptera > Phylloxeridae > Daktulosphaira > Daktulosphaira vitifoliae. The sequence goes on from NW_026099574.1 coordinate 35,872,509, forward strand.
TGTGATATAAAGGAACAGCTCTTTTAGGAATCTAAATCGAATTATACTATCAAACATTCAAAGATGTTTTCAAAGTTACTGACAAGTTTTCCGGTAAGAAATTACGTTTGAGATAATCTTATGGTGTACTGCTGTTGTAAAGGTTCATAAGTACATAAGTTGTTCTTTACATTATAATAGTTTCTCAAGTCTAAAATGAAATTATATCAACAGTAAAATAATTATTCCTCATTATTTCATATGAAATATATTACCGAATATTTATCATTTTTTGATTGTCGGATATTTAACCTTAAAAATTTTCAAGAGTATTGTTCACCAAATACTTTAGTGACAGTCAAAACCTTTACAGTTGTAGAGTTCAAATTCATTGAACACAACTTAAAGCCTGTTAAAAATTTAAATACTCTTAAAAGGTACAAACAAAACGTTCTTTGTTAGATTTAATTTGTTACAACGAAACATCAACTCCCCGGTGACATGTCAAAAACTTAAAAGATATCCTTTTCCATGCGGAAAAATGCCAACTACTTTTCAACGAAGATAAATATAGTGTAGCAACTGCACTTCGCGGCACGGCGAAAGAGCAATTACCACTTTCCACAACAAATTGTTAAGAAAAATACGTTTATAAAGGCTGGGTAACAAAAAAGTACTTTAGGTTAAAAACAAACAAAATTTTCGTATTCGAAAGTTATTGATCAAGAAAAATAGCTTTACGAACCATGTCAACATATTTAAGGAGCCTAGTATAGGCATTTTGTTATACATAGATGAATTGAATTCCGTTGAAATTACACCCTTCGATATTCAAGCTGAACTATTTCCCATTATTTTTATTCCATTATCATTTTGAGTGTCGTTGAAACAAATAGATATTCTTTATGATTTTTAAACGTTTTGGCAAAAATAGTGTATTATGAGTGACTGAAGTACAATTATAGTCTGTAAGTATGCTAAAAGTCACGCTATTTGCAATTATTGAGATAAAAGTGTAAAAAAATGAGATTGTTGGCCAGATGAAACTTTAGCGTTTACTCTTATCATTTTTAAGAGCAGGATTATTTTTTTAAATAGATGAAAATTCAGAACTTTACTATTCAAACTTTATATGACGTGCAATCAATCATACAATCGTTAAAATAAAATTAACATTGCTGTACGAGAGGAAGATTATAGTGCACAAATCATACCTAAATAAATAAATCATACTTTAAATAAATTAAAGTAAAATCTAGGTCAACTGGACTAAAAAAATTCCCACGTGTACTACCCACACAATAATTAGCTTCATTTATATTTATGAAAAAATTAATCGATTTTGAACTAAAAGGATTCACAAAAATGACATTTTTATATTTTGAACAGCAACTATAATGTTAATTATTTCTGTTTGATATAAGTTCGCAGTTTTTTATTTTCGTCTTATGGTTTATGGGACAGACAAAAGTGAAGCGTGGAAGAATAAAGATTCGTATGATCTTAGCACATTATGTAAACAGTATCGGTTAAGATCAATAATTGCTCTTAGACGTTTGAGTTGAAATTATTTCAGATTAAAAGATCAGCTACGTCCCTCGACGACATAACTATTTGAACACCAAGACAGCGTGTTACATTTCTATCTGCGAACTCATGTTTACCACGTACTCTATGCCCGCCAGGCGTCCATAACGCAATAGTAATTAGATTGTTTTTTTATTATAGCGTTGAATAGCTATAAGGTAAATTTCTAGAGTAGGTACTCGTGTCTGGATGAGACCTCACAATATAATTGCAGAAACATATTCTAGGCGTTAAATGTAAAAATACCTCGCCGCTTCCATCGCAGTATAATAGTGTGGAATGAACGCCGTGACTTTACGGGCACGTAAAATTGCTCACGTATGAAGTTTTGTCAATCGCTGGCCTCTGTTATAATATTATTATCATTACCTTTGATTACGTGACCCATTGATGAATGCGTTTTGCGAAGACATATCCTTGGGCACCAGTGTCATATAAGAGGAGAATTGTCGGTATTATATATAGTAATCGAGAGCTGCAGTGTTTATTTTACTGATCCTACCGGAACTTAAATTAATACGAATTTATTTTGCGATGATATCCAAACAATACGCTGTGAACCTATTTTGATTCCATCGTTTATTTTAATTATATCATGAATTGAAATGTGCCATTCGTAATTTCAAAAAATGTGACACAATTCTTTTGTTTGTTAAAAGTTGTTCGCTTTTTTTTTTTTTTTGACAACCGACGGGTCAATTGTATAATCCAGTGCGAAAAATACACTGTGTAGTTGCTGCTATGACAGTAAGTATATAATTATTTTACCGCGTAAAACTGATTTAGTCGAAAGAACAAAAAAAAAACAACTCCAGAAACGCATAATAAAAAAAATTAATAGCGACATGTCCTAAGAAGGGAATAGATTCAAAAATACCCCAGAAAAATTACGAGAAAACTAACAATGCCACGGACTTTCAAGTTGTTTTTTTATATTACATGTTTTTGTTAACACACAAGTGTAACGACAAAAAAAAAAAAGAAATTGTTCACGCTTTTAAACGAACCATTGTAAGACTTAGGGAAGTTTTAAGTAATTTACTCAAGACGAGATTTTCTAAAAACGCAATAGCAATAATAATAACGTATTGATGGCTAAACTGACTGTAAAACAAAACCAAAACTCAATTCGGATTATTTTCATGATTTGACGTTCGGTCTGTTAACAACTGGAAAACGTTGCTGACATTTTAAAGATTATAGATCTTGCCCTATTACTTAAGAATCCAGATGACCGATGAATTCAAGCAAAAAAACAATAAGAATTTTAAAAAAATTGGCCTTTCTGAAAAGCTCATTGGGCAATAACTACTTCTTGTAATTTATTATTTGAAAAATAGAGTTATAAGTCATTATTGTTACTGTCTGTTACAGAAGTGATGTTTTATTGCTGCTCTAGTGCCTTCGTATAAAATACCTACATGAACTTCAATACTTGCTAGAATCTCGAGCATAAATCTGCATTAAGTATGAAAAGTACATTAATTAATTTGATAGTTATAAAGACATTTTTTATGTATATATGTATGCAGAATTCATCTAATCTTTAATTAAAGCTTCTAAAACATTAGTTTTATTGTTCTTTTGCCTATTCATTAAGATTAAAGAGAACCTGATCCTTTTGAAAATAACTGCTGTACGTGTATATAAAAAGAACTAGGAATATACTATTGGCGTGTATAGCAAAAGTAATTCTTCAAAATATCAATATAGTACTCTATATTTTATTAAATTCGTTTGATCATATTTTTATTGGAATTCGTCGTAAGTCATGAAAATACTGTTAACTTTAAAAGATCTGTTTTATTTTCTAACGGTTCTGAATGTTCAATATAAATTAATGTCTATCACATAATGAATTTCAATTGAAAGTAAAAAACACCATTTAAATTTCCTATGAAACTCTGCTATATGCACTTTTTGAAATTCGTTTAAGTTGTATTTTTAATAAAATGTGTCAAGAAATACTTTTGAATATATTTAGTACTAATATTTATTTTACATAAATAGCTTTATTCAAAAAGCATATACTAATAGTAAATAACTTTTGGGTTTTTTATCTGAACAGGTACAATTTATTTTTTCTTGATACGCATTTCACTTCCCAATAATACGAATTTACCAAACTAAAAGTATAATTAAACATTTTGTGATGTATTTTAGCTCGCAGATCGGCTCGTTTTACGAGATATCGAAAAATCTCGTAGATACATAATTTAAATCATTCGCAAATTTAAATTATGTATACATATTTGTTTTTCAGAAAACTGATAAACTCTAAAAAAAGGTTCAGATATATTGAGTTTTCCATAAGATAAGAACGAATTATATGACGGTGAGGTATTCATAGCTTGTCTGTTAAGTTCCACGAAAACGGAATAATTATTTTTGCATTTCCCTTTGTGCTTTTTTTACACTGTAAAAGCACACGGAAAATAATTAAAATGTAAATAAATACAACATAATATATAGTGGCGTGTAGTAATAATTACTGTTTCACGTGGGTCCGAACACAAAGCTTAGTATCGAGAGAGGTTCTGACGATTATATTATTATCAGTGCGGTCAGAGGATCGCGCCTTTCGGTCGCCGTAATGGCATGCGAGTAATAAATTGCGTTCTTTTAATCACCAGGTGCGCTGAGGTTTCGCGTTTAATTAAAGTCTACGTCGTTGTTGTGCTACGAAGGGCGTTTCGCACGTTTATTTTAATGGCGCTATATTTTTATCAATAATCACGGCGGGGGACTCGGTGATACAATAAAAATAATAATAATAATAATTACAGGCAATCCACGATATTTTATTTGTATCTTCTTAGTGTGAGAACGTGCGACCTTATTGTAATTGCCCAGTACGCTGTACGTCTAATTATTAAGCTGGGTCGGACAGCCGGTTTGTGGTCAAGTGTAGAACAAAACAGCTATAATCCTATTGGTATTCGCGGGGTTGTGTCGTGCAGTACAAGTGACGTAGGCCATAGTTAGGTTAGCCAAACTGCACCATAACCACGGTGGGCGGAAAGGTGCAATTAAACAGCAAATACATTACTGATTCAATTTATAGACAATGATTTTGTTGTGGTTTTCTCTTCCCCTGGCGCTAAACGTGTCGGTGACAGGCACAGCTGCCANAACGTATCGGTGACAGGCACAGCTGCCGTACTTTTTTGCGCATTTACACAACTACTACGCTTACATTTATACTTGTATATTTTTGGTCCCATAGTTTCCCCCGGGACTTTTATCGTTGTTTATAGTACCATTTCGATTTTCCTGTTTGACCGCACCACAAAAATCTTTTGAAAGTACAGTATTGGGTGTTGCAGTTTGTGANGAAAATACAGTATTGGGTGTTGTAGTTTGTGGCTAAATTGTATATATTATTTTATCAACTCCGCGGTTGGTTTTGATGTTTTCCACTATTTCTCCTGGCATCTCTTCATACTGCTTACTAGGAATTTTAAAGTGATAGTATCCTTCTCCTTCCACGTCGCAGTTGACGAGCAATTATTTGGATTATGTCCTAACTGCCTTCGTCAAATCCTTCCATTGCCATTAGTTCTACTGCAGCACTCGCCGATGGTCGGTAGTATCGGTTTTCGCTGTCCTCCGCTACCTTCTTTTAATTGCCTTTTACGATAAGCAGGAGTTACTTAGGGTCTACACTAATCCCCGACCCCACATGGGTTGTTTACAGTAATATTTCGATTTTCTTCTACCAACCCAAAAATCTTTTCAAAGTACAATAATAATCACATTTTGGGTGTTAATGTTTATATNTCTAATCCCCGACCCCACACGGGTCGTTTACAGTAATATTTCGATTTTCTTCTACCAACCCAAAAATCTTTTCAAAGTATAATAATAATCACATTTTGGGTGTTAATGTTTGTATGGCGACTAAATGTATATTTATAATTCAGTGTTGGAAAGCAATTCGTACCACAAAAAAACCAGATTCCTGGACACAATTTCTCATTATAAACACAAAGCTTTGCATGCTTCAAACATTAAGAAACGAGGAACGTGAACAAATTCATTTGTATGAGGAACATATAATGAAATTTACAGATTCTTTAAATTTTATTGTATCTAATTTTTTTCTGGGTGTTATAAATATTATTTTTTGATATTAATAAAGTTTTTAATAATTATAAATTAATTATTAATCCAAAAACTATGTTTAAATATTAATATAATAATAATAGCAAGTTTTTGGATATTTTTTCAACAAAAATGGGACGAAAAAGGCATGAGTTATTTTTTAAATGAACTGGATCCTATTTTAGGAGAACGGAACGAGTTTTGTTTAAATATAAATTTTCCCAGTACTGTTATAAATGTATATTGAATGTATTCAGGTCATCGTGTAATCTTTGATAGTGTTTACAAATATGAATGGCCAATTACTAACAAAACTCAGAATTATTTGACAATTAGACAACAAATTGTAAATACACTATTGCACTGAGTGTATCAACTATAAGTTTACTCGATGTATAATGTGTAGTTTGTGCAATTATATACTGAAGTTCACAACGACAAAGCTATTGCTAAATGTGTAAACAGAAAATGAAATTTCGAAATAACATTTTAGATATTAGGTTTTTGTTATTTGTGAAATATTCAACCCTTAAACAGGTCACATGTGTTAATGAAAAATAGCA
>NW_026099574.1:35878841-35888760 GCF_025091365.1 Daktulosphaira vitifoliae
CCTTTTCTATCATAGAAATTAGTATCTATCTTAATATTAACATTTTTTTAGAAATAACGTTTTGTATACAATCAACATATTTAAAAAATTTACTGCATCTTGAATTTATAAAATTATACAGTTATACATAAATCACACATTATAATACAAAATTTAATTTAAAGCGACCAATTTCATAAATTACCATAATTATCGCAGTACATTTTATTCGGCCAAATGACATTCAAACAATAATTTGTAAGATTAATTTTAATTCACCATGTATATGTATTTATAAAACATATTTATAAGTTACAATTTAATTAAAGTTTTTATAATGTATAAATTAAATTTCATTATTTTACTGACTATCAAAACATGTATAATTTTTAGGCAGTAATATTGGTATTTGATATAACAGACAGTGGTTCATTTTCTGCATTATCCGCATGGCATGATAAATTAACTAAAGCTAAATATGATTGTGAGCCAAAAACTGTGTTAATCGCCAACAAATGTAAGTATTTTATATCGCCTGAAATATTAATATGTAATTTAAAAATTATCTCAGGATTTGTACTTCTATTCCGTTGATTTATAAATATTTTTTAATTAATTCAATTATGTGAATATTAATCATTGAAAATTCGAAGTTTTAAAGAGAGTTTAATAATTTGCATTATCTAAATGAATTCTTCTCAAAAAAATGTTTCATAATTTTTAATGAAATTTAAACTCACGAAGAGTATACATATATTTATAAATATGTATATTTTTATACATTTTATAGAATAAACAAGATTTCAAAGATATAATGATAAAATAAAGAAGATACACTTTGAACATATTATTATTTAGAGACATCTTTATTTTTACCAAATGCTTCAATCCAATGGGGGTATGTGGGACAAATGGACACCTTAGGCTTGAACAGCCACAACTTACTACATAATAGAGTCAAAGAGATAAAGTTAACACTATTAAAAAAAAAAAAAAATTATGCAGTTTAAATAACCAAAATACTATTTTAAAAAATTATTATTATTATTAAATTATGAAATTTTTGTTTAAACTTAGAAAAATTTTCATTTTTTTCCATAGTTGAGGCAAAATAAAATTAGAATACAAAATGCCACACTTTTANAGAATACAAAATGCCACACTTTTACTAAAATTACTCAACAAAATTTATTTTACTAAAAATATTAAAATCAAATTTTTGTAATGTGTATTGATTTTAATGAAATAAAATAATAAACTCTTTACAATTAAAATTCAACAAAATTATCAATCTTTAAAATAAATTATAAAAATATTATTGAATTATGTTCATTATTATAATATATCAGTTTTATTGTAAAAGCCTCACGAATAAATGTAACAAATAACATTTAAATTATTAATGATACATAACTGCCTACTTTCTTTAGGAGCAAAATGAATTCATAAAATTAATTTTACCCCAACTGACTTTTTTCAAATTAAATTTTAATTACTTACATATACGTAAACTGAAATCTGAATGAAGTTATTTAAAATAATTAAACTTATCTTAAATTCAGCAAAACGTCTATTTTAAATCTAATTTATTATTGATAAATTCGTAATTCTGATAACAACACTTTATATTATTGAAGGTAAAATAAAATATTTGATGATAGCATAAGAGATAACAATTTAAATGAAAAGTACCATTTTTTATTTAAAAACATATTAAATATAATTAACAAAATATATTTTTAAGCATAATTTTCATTTTTCCTCACAAACCTCTATAGTAATAGTAAAGTACTACTTAAGGTTAAACTATTTCTTACATACTCTAATTAAAATTAATAAATAACTTTGTCAATAATAAAGTTAAAAATATATTTGACATACTTTTTCAGTATTTAATAGAGCATTTTGAAATAATCGATGAGTTCAGAGAGTCCAAGGTCCTATGAATAAGTTTGAAACATTGACCACTGTTAGTATACGAGACATTTGGCTTTCGTTAAACTTTAAATCTACTTTTAATNGAGACATTTGGCTTTCGTTAAACTTTAAATCTACTTTTAATACAATTGTTACTATTTTTCCTGTAATTTAATTTTAAGTTACACTTTGAAGAAATTAAAAAACTTTTACTAATTATCTTATGATTAATTTTTTTAAATTATGTCATGTTATTTAATAATATTTCAAACAATCATAAGCATTTATCTCTAAACGTAAATTGTTTATACATTTTATCAATAGCGGATTTTAACTATTTGTCTGGGGATCGTAAAGAATAAAATTTACTTGTAATACATATTAGAATCTTACCCTACATATAATCTAATGTAAAAATGTCGGTTTGGGAGGAAATCTGGACCCCCTGATCACGTCTGTTTAGCCGCTACTGATTCACAAAACCTTAATTCGGACATGTTGTCTTAGAGCCCCTAGACAGTTACTAAATCAGAACTTATTTTCAGTAACATATTATAACTATAGGAGAAGTCCAAATAATTTTCAGAACTCTATGTTCTGTAAGATGTAGGGGAGTTACACCCATCTACTTTCCCTATTAAACATAACTTTATATTAATGGAAAAATTCAAATATCATGAATACCCACGTGAATATTCCTCTATTCCTCGTTGATCTTATATTAATTAAATTATCTGACGTATCAAGATGGACCCCTGAAATTATGGTCAAAAGTAATTGCTTTGTCTGACTAGGCTATAATATAGCCCTGCAACATCAAATTTTCATCGTGAATATTGTTAAGGAAAACAATTCACATTATAATTTCAGTCTTTTTGAAAGGCGTAATCTAACATGGTTACACATATTACCCTTAATAGTTGAAAAATATTTCAAAACTATTTTACTTTACCATATGAAGTAAGTATACGACTCCCTTTTTAATTACTACGTTAACAACTAAATGACATTGCATATAATTGCGCCTAAATACAAGAAGATCAATACAAGTTTAATATTATAAATACCATTTTACCGTAGAAAGAGCAATGCAGACTACCACTTTAAATACAAATACAGAATTTTTTAATGGCTCTTAAGTATTTATAATAATATATATATAAAATTATATATTTTAATAATTTCAATAATAAATCTTACTATCCTATTTAGATGTGAATCAGTAACGTTTGTCTCCTTAGTCAACAATGGCCTTATTTACTCTGTAGTAAATTAAATCATTGTTGTAAAATATAATTTTTATAACTAAACTAAAAAAAAATGTATAAAATTAATCATTGGCTAACTTATAAAACGCTTTACTTTTAATAATATATGACTAAACGGTATTCGCATAAATCTACTAACAATTGTTAAACTAAATATTTAATTGGATTCTAATACTTTTACACCATAACTTTTTTGAAGAAAAAAAAACAAGAGCTATTAAAAAAAATTATATGTGTTAATTGAAATGATTTATTTTTCAAATAATACCAGTACTGAGCCAGTGAATCTCACTGTTAAAAATGTACAGTTTTTTTATCAGAATATTATAGTTAAACTATTTTATGACGCTATTACCACTCATTAGAAAAAATGAACACTTTATTCATTAAGTACTCATCTTGTGAAGATCTAAATTTTGCAGTAGAATTATTTTACTAAATTTATCAATTTGATAAAATACATACAATACAGATACTTATAATTCCGCGCTTAAAGGATTTGAAAAATGATAAGTATTAAATTAAAATTTCTTATCATTATAATGTTATAAAATAATCGATTTCAATAAATATTTTGTATAATTAATCCTCCGAAGACAAATGTCTCTCGGAGCGATTTTCAAATTTAATTTATAGAACTGTCAAAGTATATTAGTTAAAATAATGACAAGTTCTAAAATAAAATAAGACGTTGTTTCATATTTTGATTATATTCTAAACATAATTAATTCTGATCTAAAATATTATAAAATGGTATTAGAAAACCTAAATAAAATGCTACCATCGTGAAATTGAAAATAGTTTTTACCATAGACTTTAATTTTTAATCATATTTTATAAACATAATAGACCAAATAGAAATTGTCTATTTAGTAAAATAGTCTAAAATTATGGTAAGTCATCTACATTAGATTTATTAGTGTAAAATAATTTTTTAGATTCAATAAGATGATAGGATCTTAAAAAATGAAATATCTTAGTCATGGGTTCAAAAAACTATAGATCATTTTATGATTTAAAAATTTACAATTTACTATTAGTGTTTGAACTCAAAATTATAGTAGTTATATAGCATTTTTTCTTTATTTTCACTTTGACAAACTCATAATTATCAATACCTGCTTATCTTTGCTCTAAAATAATAATGAATCGACAGTTATTACAAGTATAGTTTAATTTAAGAATATAAATTATTGTTTTAAAAAACAAAAAATACTGTACTTAAAATTAAACACCATCAATATATAATAAAAACATTGTACACGTGAATATTTAATTTGCTAGATTAAACATTTTAGATATATTGTATCATTAAATAAAAGCTTAGAGTAAATTTTTATGTTCACTGCTTCACGGAAAAAATAAATAAAATCTAGCACTTTGCCAGTTTACAGTAAAATTCCGTGAAAAATTGTGCATAATTCCTTTAATTGTTATTCATGTCGTCATAAAACTATTAAACAATGTATAATAATTGTAATTATGTAAAAAAATAAAATACTAAATGAAACAAACAAATTATACAAACGTATCTATTCTCGTTCCTCTTAAAAAGATTATGTGAATTTTGATGGTAAATTTATAACAGCATGTAACTTTTTGTAACACATGAATATGATCTTCTCAAGGTTGTTAAAAATAAATTCTTATTGAGAAAAATTATTCGTCGGAAGTGTTTAAATATGTTGTCATTATATCATTGTTGTCATCAATGAAACTCAAAGTATGAGTGAATTAAGCTTTTTAACAAAAAAATATGAATATGCATATTCGTTTTTTTGTGTGTTTAAATATACTTGCAGAAAAGCATATTTGAACTAAAAATTTACTCATGCCTTGAATTAAATTTTGAAACTCACATTTTATCTTTGTACAAAAATTTTTAATCACTAAATTATTTAATTTAATTAAAAAATATGTAAAAAATTGATATAGTTAAATATAATAAAACAATTAAAATATAACTTTTATTCAATTAATATGTATATGATCATATTTTAATTGAATCTATAAAAACGCAATTGTTAGATATAATCGTCAGTGACTTTAAGGTAAAACCTCGTGGTAGGAGAGGACAAAACTTTTTTTTTAGCCAGTGATATTATTTCCCTATGTGCACTTATAGGCTGAGAACGCTTGGTTATCAAGATGTACCTCACACTTTAACGGGACTTGCAAACTAAGTTTTTCATTAAAAAAATATTAAGAGCCCTATAATATTTTACTCGATGTTTCGCAATTTCTAGTACCAGTCCTGCTCATGGATATACTGAATACCCATTAATTAAATTCATTAATAGATAAATATTTCAAATGTTGGTTTAGGTGATTTGGAACACAAAAGAACTGTTACGGATGAAAAGCAAATACTATTTTCAAAGGAATTCAAAATTGGTATTACACAATCAGTTTCAGCACGTACTGGAGAAAATGTATGTAATAGTAAAATGTAAAAAGACGTATATTTTTTTTCAGCATTGATTTATAATGCACAAAATAAATAACTATACGAAAAATAAANCATGCACAAAATAAATAACTCTATACGAAAAATAAAAAACACATCATAGTAAATATCATACCTTCTCAGCTTCGCATCGAAGCTAAAAATGTTTTGCTTACAAATATTTTGAATTAATTAAATATTATTCTAAGAAAAACNAAATATTTTGAATTAACTAAATATTATTCTAAGAAAAACTATCACTTCCGCATTGAGTTGTAATAATTTACTTAGTCATATCAAAAATTATTAAGATTCTAAACAAAATATTTTTAACGCAAATCGAAGTGTTATTATTCATAATTTTAAATAGTCATTTGAAAAAGGTTTTAATCATCTCAAACAAGATAGATATACTTAAAACAGACAGAAGGTTTCTACGCCTATCCTCCATCAAATGTAATAAAATGTAATTATGTAGGTAGAGGATAAATAAGTATAATATACCTCAAGAAAAATGTTATTTCCTATCATATCCTTTAGAAGGTTGTTTCCCCGTAAAAATATTGACATTAACACACAAATGATAGCAGAAAAATAATAATTTATTCATACAAATAAATATTTAAAAATAAAATGTATAAATAATTATAACTAAATTTCTAACTTATAAAAAAAAAGGTGTTTGAACTATCAAACTTATTTGTTTTTTTAGATTTCGAGTACTTGGCAACATATTGCGGCTGATTGTCTAGGACTCAGATTAACAAAACTGGATTTAGAACAGAACTTAGTGAAACCTGTGCGAGCTGAAATTGCAACGACTATAAATCAACAACGAGCTTTATTGTCTAATTACAAACTTGAAAATACATTTTCATCAGTCTGTTCAATTCAATAAAATATGAAATGCCTTTTAATTAAAATAATAAGCTCAAATAAATTTAATAAAAATATAGTTGAATATGATTGCACATTTTGTAATGATTATATTGTAAATAATATTCATAATTGGTATTAGACAAAGATAAATTTCACTGATGGTATTTCGAAATTTATACTAAACTATTCATTGTAATGCCAATATTTTCTAAAAAGTAAAAAAATATTTTAAAAACAGTGTGTTTGATTTTTTTTTTTTTTGAGCTCTATTTTATTTTAAATTTATATCATTATCATATTACATAATATTAAAAATAACTTTCATTTTTTATAGATAAAGTTTCTTATTTGGTAAAAAGTTTTCGAAATTATTTTACTAACAATCATTTATCAAAACAAAATACTTTTTAACCAAAGAAGTAGGGTTTGTTTATTAACCTATTGCCCGGATGATTTGATCGTTCTTCATTTAACCGATTTTAACAAAACTTTTAGCTTTGATGTAAAACGAAGAAGGTATTAATTTTACCATGATGTGTTTTTTTTGTGTGTGTCTGTTGCCCCTTTTTCTCAGCTCTTACTGGGCCGATTTCTTTCAACTACACTTCAAAAGATCACAAATTGTATCTAGCTGAAGACATTACCCTCAAAAATTGAAAAAAAATCTCTTAATCAAATAAAAAGTTGCTTAACCAACTTTCTCCATACAAACAATTAACATCATTCATTTTTAATATTTTTAAAGTATTTCAAATTAGATTTGATATGATAAAAGTATTCAACTACAAAAGTAAATAATTTTACTTTGTAATTTATTAATTTTTTAACTCTATTTGTGTGTGCTACTACCAGTCCATAATATTCTAATTTTTTTTTGGTAACATGTTGCTATATAAATCATTTCTAAAAAAATGATTTTTAGTTTATTAAATTTAACAATAGATTTTTACTCTTGTAATTAAATTTTATAATAATACACCCAATTGTGTAGATTTTTTTAACAACTTTTTAACTGCTTCTTTTAGTTAAAGTAAATCATTAAAATTAGTTAAATTCTAAATATTTCAACTATAGTCTTTTTAAACACCAAAAGTTAAATAGAAATGATNAACTATAGAGTCTTTTTAAACACCAAAAGTTAAATAGAAATGATTACTAGTATTTCTATTTAAGTGATCTATTACGTTAAAAATACAAAAAAAATCGTGTTTTTCTAATAAATTTTCTGTAAATAGTAATTATACAATTTCCTGACTGCATATTAATCTTAACAATACCTTTTTTTCTATTTAATGATGTCAATTTTAAACTTGCAAATTGAGCTAATAGTTGTGGTATTAAATTCATTTTTTTTTATTAAAAACTTTCACTTTAAAGATAAAAAAAGTAGGTTAAANAAAACTTTCACTTTAAAGATAAAAAAAGTAGGTTAAAAATTATTACTTTTAACAAAATAATAATCATAATAAAAATATTTGAATGTTATAAATATTTTTTTATTATAAATATTTTCTGGGAGGATTTCTATATTATACTAATCAGGATATAATTAAGGAAATATAAGTTGATGTTGTTTTTGTAATTATCCACCAATTTCTTAGAATTAAACACTATCTACAGATTTGCATCGAAACGACCTCACTGTGCTACCGTTTTTTTTTTTACTATTACCACAAATGTTTAGCTCATTCTTTTTGTCTTTCATTTTATCAAACAATACGTTAAAATAACACAAATCATATCCAATTGGAGAAATTACCCTTAGAAATTTAAAAAAATTCCCTCAATCCCCGTTAACGATGGAAATCCTCAACAAATTACGATTTAAAGTCGGAATATATCTGTATTTTTAAACTTTTTTTACTTAAAACTTTCATAACTTTTTAAAAATGNCGATGGAAATCCTCAACAAATTACGATTTAAAGTCGGAATATATCTGTATTTTTAAACTTTTTTTACTTAAAACTTTCATAACTTTTTAAAAATGGATGAATCAACACAATTTTTTTTTATAAATACCTTAGATATTTTCTTTTCTTTTGCTATTTTTTTTTAAAGTTAACTTTTTACTTGCCCACTGGAAGGATTCAAAATAGTCATTTTTGCATGAAAAGTTAACCTTCTCAACTTAACTTTTAATATGTTCCAGAAAACTCCAATCTGCAAACATTGTTGAAGATGTTAAATAAAATATTTCAAGTTAAAAAAAATTGTCTCAACGATTTTTTGTAAATAAATGGTTCCCGAAGTTAAAAATATTATTTTTGTGTAAATAATAACCTCATAGTTAATAGAATGGGGATAAAATTAACCTCCTCGTTAAAATAATAATCATAATAAAAATATTTGAATGTTATAAATATTTTTTTATTATAAATATTTTCTGGGAGGATTTCTATATTTTTTGGTATGTGTATTATAAATTTATCAATAAAGAAATGTTGCACTTCTAATAGCAATAAGCTTGAAATTAAACCTAGAATTTCCACCATTGATAAAATGTTAAGTTGAACTATTTACTTTTAGACGCACTAACCTTTACTTACCTTGAGGTATAATTTCATACTGAATTCCTTTCTTTTATTTTTCATAATAAAAGACTCATTAAAATTTATTATATTGTATTTAATACGCATTTATCGCAATTAATACATTAAGTTAAACATTTCCTTGAATGTGAAGTTTGATCCTCACAAAAAAAAAAATTAATTAAAAATATAAAATATTATCTATTAAATTCAGTCATAGTTCATATTATCAAAAATACGTAATTAAAGTAATTTAATCTGAAATTATATCCAAACAGTTTATTATTGTTTACTATTTAACATTTAATATCCAAATTGTTTTTATAAAACTTATTATTATGAAAAAAAATTCAAGTTATATTCATAAATTAACTATGACTTTAAAATGATCATTCATAGTAACGATAATGATAATCATACAATAATTGGACTCATGTAATTAATTAAAATGCAATAATCATTAACGTTAATTGAAATTTTATTTATGTTACATAAACATTCAAATCATCAATTAAACTTTCAACTTAAATAAATATCCTTAGCTTTATCAAGCATAAAACTTATACTTGAATATGCCAATATAACTTACCCCAATATTAGCTGTCTTTTACTGTCGTTAAAATAATGAATATACGTACGTTAAGTGACCACATGGTCGTCTTTGTTTTGTATAATAAATGATGTACATTTCTCATTCGACAAATAATAATCAAAAATTTATTTTAAAAAAGTGCTGTTTGGAAAAATATAAAAATTAAAATAAAGTATATGTTACTGGCATTTATTTAACTTTCATCGAAGCACAAAACAAACATGTTTTTATAAGAAAAAAGGTAATATTTTAGCCAAAGCTAGAAGTGAACAGTGTCGTTGGGAAGCCGGTTAGGCTTTTTCGATGGAC
>NW_026099574.1:35888860-35898300 GCF_025091365.1 Daktulosphaira vitifoliae
TTTTACTGTCGTTAAAATAATGAATATACGTACGTTAAGTGACCACATGGTCGTCTTTGTTTTGTATAATAAATGATGTACGTTTCTCATTCGACAAATAATAATCAAAAATTAATTTAAAAAAAGTGCTGTTTGGAAAAATATAAAAATTAAAATAAAGTATATGTTACTGGTATTTATTTAACTTTCATCGAATCACAAAACAAACATGTTTATATAAGAAAAAAGGTAATATTTTAGCCAAAGCTAGAAGTGAACAGTGTCGTTGGGAAGCCGGTTAGGCTTTTTCGATGGACTACTGTTAATATTTGAATATATAATTTTATACCTTTGAAGGTATCTAGAAAATGAGGGTTTGAATTATGAGCCCAGATCAATTTTTCTCAAAATCTACCGTTAAACCACTTAAATCATAAGGTTTCGTTCAATCTTTTTTTGACTAACAATAAGGAATCTTTAGATTTAGACATTAAGCTAGAAAATAGAAAACTTAGCTCAATCCCGAAAATAAAGTACATTAATTTATCACAGATAAGATAACACTTATCTTATCTGTGATGTTGCAAAATTGTAATTTTCAGGATAGCAAAATTTGAAGTTTTAATTTATCTATGTAGATGACTAGGTTCTTTTTTACATCGCTTTATTCCCGTTAATTATGATAGCTAAACATTGTACCCCATACCTCTACGCAAAGCTAAAAATATACAACAGAGACAAGGGGCTATTTCTAGTTCATAAAAAATTGACATGATATCTTCATTTCAAGGATTTAGATATTATGGTATAACTATTTGTGTTACGTATACAATAGAGTTGTTCCACAAATTGAATATTTTTTAGATTTTAGATTGTTTAGAAATGTATTGAAGAATTATCTTTATAGTTGTATTAAGATAATCCATAATGAATATCTCATAATGTAATAAAATTTTTGTATTACAATAAATAACGTGTGTATAAATATTGTCAAAGATAAAACTGTTTACTGAATAACAAGTACCATTAATTTAACTAATGTTTTATGATTAAAAATTTGAGTCAAGTTGATGGTATTGGACGGAATTCAAAGTAAAAAACTGATGAACTAAATTTTATTAACGCAGATATGATCTCTGACCTAATATTCATGTTGTGCAACCGAAAAACTGAAGTTTAATGTAAATTTGTTTGAGTTCTATAAACCATAACATGACATTTATCATTAATTGTCATTAATAGCTATTAATAAAATTATTAGTTAGATAGTGTATTTCTTTTAAAAATATTAAATTAAAATTAATAGAATAATTATTTTTCTGTATAAAATGAATAATATTTTTGATAAACATAAGGTTTTTTTTTAATTGAAAAAATATTAGTTTAATATATAGCAAAAAAAATTACAAATATTTGTATGAAGTACATACTTAGTACATTTTACATACTATATTTTATATAAAAATTATGGAAAATAAAGTTTTTGATTACTAAATTGAGCTGTAAAATATTAAACGATTAGACAAGTGAAATTTAACCAGTAAAAACAGTTCTAAACAACATAAACATTAATATTTTTGTTTTTTAATTTCATTTAAAGTTAGAATATTGAATTTTATTCAAAAATGTAATTCCTTTATCTTATTTAATACTTTAGAATACTGTAAGATTATTAAAATTAAAATTATTTTATATTTTATAAATTATCTAAGCTTTTACAATATGCAATTGTTAATACTACTATGCGATAAAATTGAAGAGCAAATCCTTTTGACTCTATTTATATTTGCTCTATATGTCAAGATTAAGACTATTATTTTTTTTTATCTTTAAACAACTCATCAAAATTTTATTTCAACATATTAAATAGTTTTATAGAAATTGTCAACATATTTCCAATAGCATTTTTCATTAGCTCATTATACTTTCGTTAAAAGTCTAAAATAAAATAAACTACTGCCCATAAATAAAAGAAATTGAAATATACATTATACTTAATAGCCAAATAAAAATACATGAAGTAATCATTTTAAATATATCATTATATATCATTTTGATCTATAAAGACGCAATAAATCTTAAGACAGGGTCATAGTATTAATGCGGCAAAATATACTTTAGGTGGATTTACAATATGTGACCACTTATGAATCATATACGATTGAGTGCACTATCAGTAAATATTAAACTAATACAGATGTAATAAATTATAACTTTGATTTGAATTGATAATAATTATTAGAGTTTGGGACTTCATGCATTTATAAAGTTTATTTTAGTCATCTCGAGTACATCATAAATGTATACATTTTTTTTCTTAATCCTAATCAATGTATCTTAATTAGGATTTTAGTTTTCGGTGATGTGAGGAAATAATTCCCCCTTACCCTAATAATAATCATAATTTAGTTCTAAATACGATCTATTTACAAGTTGAAATCTAATTTTATGATTCTAAAATAGAATAAAAAGTTTAATTGTTCAATAATAATATCATTAAAATTATATAATTGATTAATCTATAAATACAATTACCAACATAAAATTAGTACATTTTATTTATAATTTATATTAAATTATTATTAACATCATAATTAAAGATGGTGGGGGATTTACAGGAAGGAAGACTTCTAGAGGGTCTGGACCCCTTCCCAGATATCAATACTTATACAAAGTATAATATGTTAAACTTAAATAAGTATTTCAAGAAAATTTTATTCTTTACGACTCCAAAAAAAATATTCAAAATTAAAGATAAATACAAAACATAAAAACTTATTATAAAGACAATAATTTCAATATGCATATTACATATTGCAAAATTATCAAATTAAATATTGGTATGTTAAGTCAAAGAAATTATTACGCGACTAATTAGTTTATAATCCCTACAATATGTTTTAATAAACTTAATATGTAATATCACTACAGAAAAAATAATCAAACAATCACATAAAATTTATTTTAAAAATCATTAAAAAAATGATCATAAAATCGTAAATATTTACAATAATCATTTTAATTTTAAATTAAAACGGGTGATAACTTTTTTTAAAATCATCATATTTTTAAATTCACAGACAATTCATTCTCAAACAGAAATTACATGTTATCCAGCCAAACCTGTACGGCAAGTAATTTATTGCTATAAAATTACATTTAGAAAACGTAAAATATACTTGCAAACTCTCTCCTTGATTCTTAAACAATAAACTAGATCTACTTCATCAATAATCGCTATAAAGAATTAAAAATTATTTATAACGGCAGTGTTTTGATTTTGTTTCAAACTTATAAATTAGTACAATTGGACTCCTTTTGTATACCTTTGTTATTCTGAAGGAGTTATATTTTCTAAGTTTAATAATTTAGTAAAAAAGTTTAACCAAGAATAATACTACATTCAACCTATATTTAAAATCATTTAATTTAATATGATTTAATTAAAATTATTAATAAAGACAAAAAACTGTTCAACCTTCATTAAACGTCTCAATAACAACTAATTAGGATCATCTTGTGATGAGAACTGAGGTAAATCCCTTAATCATCATAACCTCACTAACACTAAAGGTGTTATCTCCTGAATCCTCCATTGGTTAGAATTCTATTATAAAACTCTGGATAGTACCAATACGAAGATTGTGTTCGACATATACGTACCCATAGTATTAGTAGTAAGCAATTACTCAGCTTCAGTTTTGATTCAAGTCCTTTTAGAGTTCAATATCTTTCTCGATATACGCATAGCACACCTGTCAAAAAGAAAATACTTCTAATACAATTCAAATTAACAAAAATAAAAAAATATAGGAGCCAAAATTCCAATCCGGTCAGAAGGTCACTCTTTAACTATGGCTAGTGGCAGAATCTCTATTATTAAATAAAAAACAATAATATACCAATCAGTGCAGCAAATATTAAACTGAGAGCCCGTATGCCCTTACACGTCCAATTTTTGCGGCACTGATACTATTATATAATTATTGAATTACTCATTTCGAATAGTTATACTAATAATCATTACTGATTACATCATTCTATTAGCTGTGATAAAATTTATATTTTTTATTCTTCTTATTAATAATTTTGAATATGTTTTCAATTTTAAAAATTGAATTTTTAATTCATAACAAAAATATCAGATTACACATTCAAACAGTAAAAGACCAATTATTATGCTATGAATTAGTTTTGATTTAATATATTACTTAATTTTAACCATAATTATATTGATTTAACATTAAATCGTAAATCATAAGAACTAATGAATTCTTATAGTTTTCTTTTACAAGTAGTATTCAAGGAGACGAAGTAGTGGAAGGGTTTATAAATATAGTTGTACAATATTAACTGTATACTTTTAAATATGTTAATAATTATGTAATAATTTTTGTAAACATTTTACAATCCATGGTAACTACAAGGAGAACATTTCTATATATATTTTCTATGTCGCTTTTGACGTTAGCCTAGAGCGAACAAAAATCGAGAATGAACTGCGACACTAAAATTATTAAGCATACGTTTTAACTATTTTATAATTGAATATAATTCACATTTATAATTTTTTACATTAGGATATATAGAAATTATGACACTATCCAAAGGATTTATATTTATTTTTTAGCCGCAGGACATTCATTCTCTCAAAACTGAAAATAACAATCACATAACATTATTGTTGTTTCTTTTGTTTAAATTATCATAACTGTATTTAAATATTATAATCACAGTTAAAACAATTATTATCAAATGTAAGTAATACTGTCGTACGTAATTATTTAGAAACTGAAACTATGCCATTTATATAAAAATCATATTGCTATTTTATTTTGAATTGAATTTTAATATTTTTTAATTAAGCAAACTTTCCTCTAACTTAACAAATGGCCTTAAAGGTCATTGGCTTGGTTTATTATTTACAAAAACTAGGGCTTTGTAAATGATTTACCAAATCCCTTTTATTTTTAATGGTTACGAAAAACATTGATTATTAAATTCATAGACACTAAAAATATGATTTAACAATAAATTTTGGCTATGAAAAAAGTACTGAAATAAATATGACTACCAATGTATATACCAAATGGCGCCTGTTATTACATTTGTATTCCTTAATTTTGGATAAATTATTATTTTAACAATTGAAAATAAATAAAAAAGTAGTCAATTACATGTTCATTAATAAAAGTGTAATAAAAATTTACTGTCATAACATATATTATTACAGCATATACTTATACAACCACATATAATATTGTACTATATTTATAGATATACAACTGGGCTAAATAAATAAATATATAAATACCTACGTAGTCATAGTAAAATGAATAATTATTAATTTTACAATGCAAAATAGTAAATAATAAAACGTAAACGAGAATCAATCGTTTGTATACTTAATGCTTATATAATTCTATTTGTTACAGATTCGACTTTCAACAGCTGTTCAACAGTAAGCCTGCAAAACTGCGATCCAACTGTGGATTTCCACACTGTTATCTGTAGCAAAACGTGTTCCTTATCAAATCTGACCGTTTGTAGCTAGTACTAGCAACAGCATTACAAAACTGGATTGTAAGGCTGAAAGATCACAATTATTGATACAATAACATAGTCGATCGTTTTCGCTAATCAGTACTATCCGTGTACATAAAACGTGTGTGTGGTTTTCTTTTTTTCGGCTACATACATTTTCGTACGTGTTATTTTATTTAAATATTAATTTTTAAATAAAAAAAATTAATTAATTTTTATAGCATAATTAAGTAACTCTACATATTTAGTAAAACGACATTTAATTGCCTAGTCTGGATTTCTGTGAAAAACATCAGTCGTATATACGCACAAATATTTTGAATTAGTTAAAATGACTGAATCATATTTTGGTGGAATAGAAGGGTAAGTTTTTATTTTTTTTATGCTACTTGTTTAATTATTATTTTTTAATATTGTTATTTTCTTTCGTGTTAGTGGAGCTTCAGTATCAACGGTAGTAATAACTAATGGTAAAGGTGAAATTTTAGCAGAGATATTAGGGGAAGGAACAAATCCATGGGTACGATAATTTCATTTTATATTATATAATATATATATATTTGTTCTAATATTACTTACTAAATAATAGTACAGAGTCTTTATAAGATATTCAATTAAAACAGTTATTTTATGAAATTTAATTTATTAATAATTTTTGTATATATATATTTTTTTCATAATTTTTTTTAACTAAAAATTATTGTGTACTCTATCATTGGATAAAATTTTATACACTTTATTTAAAAGTATGAATCATAAGGTAGAGTATATTACCAAGATTAAGTTAATTCAATTGATCATCATTGCTGTATGTTAAAAAATGATCTTTCATGTTGAATTATCCATATTAAAAGAATTTATCTGCATTAATAATAACATTAAATGGTTAATTTTTTTAATTTTTAATGATTCTTAACTAATCTGTTGCAATAAATTAAATTTTGATGAAAATTACAAAAAAAAATGTGAATAATTCAAAATAAAAATATTTTGTTCTTCAAACTGATTCTCTTTAAGTAATAATAATATAATTTTATAATTATACTTTTATAATACATGGAAAATACAATTTTTAAAATTTAATTGATTCTAAGAAAGTTAGTAAGCCTAAATTTTATTTTTGCTTGGAAACTTGTTTATAATATAAAAATAATTTTATCAATCAAATTCCCTTAATAGCAAACTTATTTATTTAATAAAAACTAAATTTAATAAAATATATTTTACAGATTTTAGGAGTAAAACCTTGTTTATCTCGAGTGAATGAATTGATTAAAGAAGCCCTCAAGAAAGCCGATCTCAACAATAATGTTAAGCTAAATGGATTAGTAAGTATACAATACCCAGAGATAATAAACAACAAATACAATTTTTTAAAATCTATTTTATATCATATTTTTATACATTTTTTATTATTTAGGGTCTTAGTTTAAGTGGATGTGAAGATGCAATGTTTTGTAAAAAAATTGAAACCCAATTAAAAGAATTTTTCCCAGAACTCACTGATGAAGTTATTGTTGTAAGTGATACATTAGCTCCAATTGCTCTTGCTTGCCAGTCAGGTAAGTATACTATAAAATTAAATTAAAAACAATTAATTTTATTGTACATTTTAATATTATATTAAAAATTTTTTAAAGGAGGAGCTGTTATAATATCTGGAACAGGTTCTAACAGTCTTTTAGTAAATCCTGATTTTACTACAAAACGATGTGGAGGTTATGGCCATTTACTTGGTGATGAAGGAAGTGGTGAATACTTTTTAAATTATTTATTTATAATAACCAAATTTAAATAATTACTTATCATATTCAAAATAACTATTATTTTTCTATGTGTATTTATCTTTCTTTGTTTTTATCTTAGCTTATTGGATTGCACATAAAAGTATAAAAACATGTGTGGACCATATAGAAGAGTTAAATTGTGCACCAAATAATTATTCAATTGATAATGTATGGGAAGCTATAAAAAATCATCTGAAAATTAATACTGAGTATGTAATANATTGATAATGTATGGGAAGCTATAAAAAATCATCTGAAAATTAATACTGAGTATGTAATAGTTTTAAAAACAAATCTAGATAAATAAGAGTTCATACTTTCTAGTTATTATTTTATATAACTTCAGAAAAAATGCTATAAAGTTACAGTATTTAGTTATTTTTCTAATAATTTGATAATCTTGTAACAAATAAATTAACCAAAGTATAAAAGTTTACCAATTGTTTATACAATTGTAAGTATTTTTTAAAGTTTTTTTTGTTTTATAAATCTACTTTTTGTGTTAAATTCGTTTGATAAAAAAACATTGTGCCATTGATATAAATACAATACTATTTTTTTGTTTTTCTGTTATTTTTTTTTAAAAGTGATAAATGCAAAAACTTGGAGAAAACTAAATAAAATTATAGAATTGAACTGGAATTAGGTTAAAAACTAAAAGACACTAATTATAAATCGACTCTTTTTAGACAAACTGTGTTTTTCTTGTTTCGAAAGAGTTTTTGTGACTTATCCCTTTATTTTTTGTTCTATTTTTATTGATTACCGACATTAAATAATTAATTATTAGTTATTAACTTGAAAATTTTAGAGTCGACTTATTTAGTATTTTCTATGGAGAAGACATGGAAAAATCACGAATTGCTAGTCTGTGCAAAAAAATTGCTGATCTAGCATTAAAAAGAGATGAATTGAGTTGTTGGATTTTTAAAGAAGCAGGGAAAGAATTAGCAAAATTAGTTCAAACCCTATATCCAAGTGCTCACAAAGTAATTTTATTTTATAATACACCAATTTTTATTGTAATTATATTACAATGTAAAATACCTATTATATAATAATAGGTTTTACACAAAGAAAATGGAGGATTACATGTAGTATGTGTTGGTTCTGTGTGGAAAAGTTGGGATTTGCTCAAAAATGGTTTTATTGAACAACTTCAAAATAATTCAAGTAAAGGATTTGTACAAGAATTTACTCTGGTTGTATTAGATAAAACTGTAGCTCTTGGTGGAGTATACCTAATCGCAAAGAAATTAAACTATGAATTTCCTTTTGATTATGAACACAATTACAAAATATTGTTCCATTATGTGCATAATCCAAATGTTTCACAATAATGTTCAATAATAATTTTAATTATTTCAGTTTTAATACTCAGTATATGATAGTTAATTTTTTTTTATTACTGTTAATAAATTATTGATGATAAAAACTCAATATTGTAGAAATAAAAGTAAAAATTTACTCGTTTTAGAGTGGATTAAATTTTTTTTGTTAATAAATCAAATATTTATCATTTGTTATAGTATNGAGTGGATTAAATTTTTTTTGTTAATAAATCAAATATTTATCATTTGTTATAATGTTTTTAAGTTAAATTATAAATTTTATTGCTATAAAGATATTATCTAGTTTTCAATGAAGTCCAATGTATAATATAATTTTTAAAAAAATGTTGTAAGAGTATAAGAGCCATTTTAAATTAATGGTTATCATTTTATTAAATTAAATATTATCTTAGAAGAAATTTTATTTAAAAATGAAGTTGATAAGTGGCCATTTTTTTATTCAGTAGTTCAGTGATTTTATGATAATTAACATTTATGCGTGTACATTTGTTTTTTATACTGTAACTGTTCATATTGTCTATATGATGTTAAATGAATATCTTGATTTTTACACAACATTGTAATTTAAATTATTGTGATATAAAATTTTTTCTTATATTTTTCTAAAAAAATCTGCTCAAATCATTTTTAAGTGTTAAAACTACTTGTAAATGCTTTTAAAAGTATCTGTTCATTTGTTACAAAGTATAGTTTCAAATTTTCAAGTAATAATAATCTTTGAATTTTTAGTACAATTTTTTTTGTATTTCATTTTTTAATATCTTTGTAAAAGTTTATA
>NW_026099574.1:35899270-35901895 GCF_025091365.1 Daktulosphaira vitifoliae
TTTTGAAAGTGTTCCGGAAGGTCTGACACTTTTATATATATCTTAAATTAAAGCTCATGTAATATACTTTATTATGGTAAAAAAAAATTTCGGACTTTAATTTATCTTCATGGTGAAAACAGACATCAAATTTTATAAAAAAAAATACGATTTTTGTAAAAAAATTCTTTTTTATATTTTTAACTTTATAATGCTATAACTTTTTGAAAGATATATAGATCAATATAATTATTTTTTTTATAGATGCATGATGTTTTTACCTATCATTTGGTATATATTTTTTTTATATCTGACCCTTTACCTGCCCACAGGGGGGGATTTAAAATGACAACTTTTTCACAAAATATTGACCTTTTCAACTTAAATTTTGAAACTGTTCCGGAAAGTCTGACACTTTTATTTATATCTTAAATTAAAGTTAATGTAATATACTTTATTATGCAAAAAAAAAATTTCGGTCTTTATTTTATCTTCACGGTGAAAATAGCTACCGAATGCTATTATTATGTGAAAATTCTCGATTTTATTTTTTACATTTTTAACTTTATAATGCTATGACATATTGAAAAGTGTATGGATCCACACAATTTTTTTATGAGAAATAATATTTTTTAATAAACCCTTTTTCATTTGACATACTTTATCTTAATCAGGATATTACTAAGGAACTAACAAATCATGTAGCTTTTGGAACAATCCACCAATTTTTTAAAATTAAACACTATCTAAAGATTTGCATCGAAGCGTTTATTTTTGATAGTGATTTTAATCACTGTCAGATATCATTATACTTGATCCATCTATGCCACGTCACCACTGTGCCGCGACCCCCTGTGCTGGGTTTTTTTTTTTTAAATTAAATAAAGTAAATGTTAATGGTTATAACCATTTTAACCAGTTTTTAAGCATATATTTCTTATATTCTTGCATTATAAACTAGAAAAGATTTTTGTAAAGTTTAAATAAAAAGAACACAGCCCTAAGAAAATATAAAAATTTTATTTATAAATGAAATCAAACAAGAGCCATGCATTATTAAATTTTAATCTACCTATATAGGTCAGCTAGGCTTTTAAAAACTAAAATTGCAAACAAACTCTGTCGTATATAGTACAATTTTTAAAAATGCTTTATAAAAATTCAATCAAACTTAGTTAAAAATAAGAAATTATTAGTATTTCTAAAGTTTATGACAATTATGAAATTTTAAGTTAATGCAAAAAAAAACCTCTTAAATTTTGTTTAAATATTTATATTCGAACTGGACCTCAAAAATTAGGCTTACATAAATATGATGGGAATATTAGTAAAAAATAATAGTATTTAAAAAATAATTAATAAAGATTATATAAATAAAACTTTAATATATTTATATTATTGTTATAGTATATGTACAATGTTTATATCAAAAATTTATAAATAAAAAAAAAAACCTATAATTAATATTTACTTTATTAAAGAAATTCAAAAAGTGCAAAAATATTTATCGACCGATTTTGTAAAAATAGCGAAAACATAACATTATACAGGCATTTTAAAATAATAAAAATGACTTAAGTTGATCAATATGTAAATTTTATATTTTTAATTTCATTTAAAAATACCTCTAAATAATTGAAATTCAAATAGTAGAAAAAATTATAAAGACAAAAATTAAGTTTAAAATTTGACTTCAGACTTTTGAATATATTCAATTAATTTATACGCCATGACTGAATTTGAAAACATAAATTCCAATGAAAACATTTTCTTTAATACATTTTCCTATTTC
This sequence comes from Daktulosphaira vitifoliae, assembly GCF_025091365.1. Classification (NCBI taxonomy): domain Eukaryota; kingdom Metazoa; phylum Arthropoda; class Insecta; order Hemiptera; family Phylloxeridae; genus Daktulosphaira; species Daktulosphaira vitifoliae. Next base: position 35,901,042 of record NW_026099574.1, read on the forward strand.
CATAGTTTAAGAGTGAATAGAAACAGGGTTTGTGCAAAGAAGGGTATCTATACTCTTACCTATATAGTGACTCTGCAGACAGAGTTTATTATTTAGTAATTTTTCTATTTATCCCTAAGGTTTTGTTCATTACCTTGTACTGTGTTTTACGTAAAATCCACTCTTTATAAACATTGTTTTAATTTAGTTTTTTTAGTATAATAGTGATCTAACTACCGTCATCAAAGCTGAAAAGTTAATCCTCACTAGACACCTATCCATGTGCTGATAATACATTAAAACACTACTAATCTTGTTATAAATTATTTAGTAATAAGTCATTCGACGATAAAAAAAAAAAATTGTCTCAAACTTTACAATTAACTATAATAATTAAATATATATTTTATAATAAACTATAACATATATTCGTTAAAATTCTTAAGTATGATGCTATTGTTTGGAGTTATCATTCTTCATCTGATCCCTGTCAAATTGAAAGAGTGCAACGGAGATTCTTCGGTATGCTAGATTTATGTTGGATTTCAACATGTCCCTCATGATTATACTCCCGTTGCAAACAAATTCAATTTGACATCGTGGCGGATCGCAGATTTGATGCAGGGTTAAAATTTTTAAATGGATTGCTGGATGGTAAAATTGACTCACTCTATCTCTAGTCATTAATTAATTTTAAAGTTCCATGGAGAAATTCACGTTCCTATTATCCATTTTTCACCCCAATTAGTTCTACTATTTATAAAAAGAGCTGTTTAGATAAATTTTAAATTAGGCCAATATGAGCCATCATGTGCTATCTTATTAACCTTATTGTTTTATCATATTTTGTATAGCTATAAATTTTATTAATTTTG
>NW_026099574.1:35901995-35907245 GCF_025091365.1 Daktulosphaira vitifoliae
CCCGTGTTGCCACTCGAAGATTTTGCTCTCCTTTGCTCTTAAACAACAATACCGTTATCGTGTACTGTACCAACAAGACATTTTCTAACATCACAAACGGTTTGAAAACGACTTTATCTGTTGACCAAATCCAATAAAAAATTCACTTCGTTGTCCTACAAACTTTATATAATTTGACCGACAAATATAATTTCAACAACATAACTTATAATAATAATAAGTTTATTGTGAATTATAATCGATTATACATAGTAATCTAAATAAATTATTCTTAAAATTATGATTAGATAAGTTTATTTAGATTAGTTAAAATTTGGCGTGTTCATTATTGTTATATCTTTCGTTCAACTTTTTAACCAGAGCTATCTCGAGGGAGTTCTATCCATTCACTATATTTGATAGAATATTTCAGTCGGCCATTTTAGAACATAAAATTCTTTTGGAAAAGACGTTTGAAAGAAGGTCAAAAGAAAAAAAATACAAACGACAATTTTATCTTATCCATTGTTATTTGTTTTTAATCTCCAGGTCCTCTCTGTTTGGCCCAGTATACATTTTCATCGTATGATTATTTTGATCTCAAATTTATTTATTTGTTTTTAGATAAGCTTCCATTAAAATACATAATTAAAAAGTTCTAAGTAGCAGTTCATTTTGCAAAATAAAATCATACACAAGTACTTTATCCTTTTGTTGACACACATCCGGCGAAGAATAAAATAATTTAAGTTTTCATTATAAATTTAACTTAAGAAAAAAATTTCTTGAATGTTATCATATCATCTAATCATTATGTACAACCATAATATTTTCTATTCGTACTTTTATTGTCTATATATTCTTTTTTTTTAAAGAAAATATAGTTTAAAAGTTCAACAACGCAGATGTATAAAAGATGTATACAAAAAGCTTTGGGTTTTATTTCTGTAGAGGTAATTCAACTTTGAGTTATCATCGCCATCTCCTTAGCCTCTATCTCGACTATTTGGGGTCGGCTCTACCTTAATAATTTGATAGAATTTTACACTGATAATTTAACTATGAGTGAATTAAAATATTAAATAATAAATATTTTTTAAGTGATTTGTCCTTGAAACAAGAAAACTTGACTTTTTGGTCGACTTTTCAATATTTATTCAAAAGAAAACATTTTATTGGTAATTACTACTTTAAACGAGATATTCGCCATTCTATTTGTATTCGAAAGCATCGCGTGTACAATTTCTGAACATTAGTGTGACATTCATTTATTTGTTACACGTGAAACATCAGAAAGTAATCACGTGCGTGATAAGTTTTCTAGAACTGTGTGGTCCCTGATGAAACACCAGAGGAAAAAACTCGGTCATGAAATTGATACATTTTCATTGAAAATGAACAACTCGAGTAACTCAATATCTCTCAGCAAGTACGATGTACCTACGCCCGGCTGCTGCTCTTACAAGACCTCGTTCAAAGGAGTATTTAATTACTTGTATTTTGTGTGTATAGTGTTCAATACACAGTCCATCACAAACTAGCGTTTTGTCTACTAACGTTTTAAAAAAAACAATTAATACTCTTATTTGCACTGGTCGTTGTGTTGATAACTTAATCATGTGATCATGAAACGCCATCCTAATTTTAACACATCATCATACACGAAACGCTATCTAGTATACAAAAGATAATAAGTAATTTTTGTACACTCGATGGCATATCTCGTAACGACAAATGTCACATTTAAAATGTTCGATTATTATTTTAAGGCGTTTGAGTTAGGCAATTCACGTATCGTGTTCGAACTTAACGTGGTATACGTATTATATGCAGCGCATGAAAAAACCGTTGAAAATCGCCAATTAGAACGACGTTGAGCACCATATGTTCACATGTGCACGCAACAGTGACTACATAAAGTTACATCCTGTTTTTTCACTTGGGTACATTTTTATTTTCGTACAGTGTTTACAAGCTGTTTCACTGCGCTGATTAATAACGTTATTTTTGAAATTTCTATTGATTTACCGATAAATAATGAAGTTCATTAAATTTTATTTTATTTTACTGATAACGTTTGGTCTAAAAAAAAAAACAAAGTTCTAACATTTTTTATCGACATCATTTAGAAAGATTTTGAAAATAACACAATGTGTAATATAATAATAAGAAATTGTTCACGAAATTAAAATAAATATTTAAAATAAGCCATTGCAATTTTTATTCTGAAATCATTTGAAAAGATGATTTTACACACTTGCCTAATCATTATCAAAGAGTGAAGAAGAATTTAATAATTTGGATCACTGTTGCGTAGTGATGGGCATTATTGAATAATGACTATCCTTAGAGAGTATTTTTAGTTTATTCAAATCGATAGTTTGAGTTATTCGAATTATTATTCAAACAATGCTTAATGTATAATATAAAATTATTTGAATAATCTGTATCAATGTTATAAAATTATAAGAGCTTAATGATGTAAAAAAAATAAAAATGTATGCAATTTATTATTCAATCATTAATAAATCATTTTAGATACTTTATACAAGTAATTTATTAATCAAATAATTAGTCGATAGTTAGACATGATAATAGAATAATTATAAATGATAGTTTAAATTATTCTATTGTGTACATCTTTACAGATACGTTATTAACGTCTTCTTTTAATATGATACAGTACGTTTATGTTGATCTTTAGTTACAATTTCAATATAGAATGAGATTAAAGCAAGTTCTTATTCTGTATATACAGAAAATCTAGATTCTGAGTCGAGCCCTCGCTCATCAGTTGTATAAGTTGCTAAAGAACTAGGGCATCATTTTATGGTTACTTTACAAAATAATAAAATAAGGAAAAAAAAAAGTTTTTTCCGTCGTTGTAAGCCATCCATTGAAAACATCTAGAGGCATAATTGTTTTTGTGTAGTTTACATAAATATGGCCGAACAGTTGGTATGGCTTTGATTTTGAAAAAAAATATAAAATTGAAAAATTGCATTCGAAAAATGTTAAGAAAATATTATGAAATTCCGACATTCATTTTGATAAAAATGAATAATCAAAAAAATGATAAATATTTTTATGATAACGTTTTTATCAGTAATTTAAATTATCAATTTGATACGACGTGGTAGATAAATGATAACACAATAATAACAAATTAGTGATAAAAGATAACCACCGACGTTCGTAATTAAGCTTTTTAACATTTCGTAGTTTTCAAAATTTCTAATTAAAATATTTATACAAAAAATCTAGTCTTTTGAACATTATGGACAAAACAGCTGTTTTTAAAGCTTATGTAAAAACTATAAAAACTAGAAATAGAGCTTTTGGATCACCAGTACCTCAAACGGATATCTTAAAACAACGTAAGCCACGTCGAGATGACTTTTCACGTAGAGCTAAGGATATTGTCAATGATTTAGCTAAATTAAAAGACTTTTTGGACCGCCATTTTAGAGAGTATATAAATGTCTCTTCTTTTGATCAGCAGACATTGTTAACGGACCCCGATCGTGACAAAATTGATGTTGGAGCACAACATATTATTAAAACATGTAGACAACAAATAAATGCTTTAGAAAAAGATTTAGATGATAGTTATAGTCAAATAAATGATCATAGGATACAGATAGTACGATATGTTGAGTGGCGGCTTAAGTCTGTATCCAAATTATTTGCAGACATGAAAACATCAAGAGCTCAAAGATGTTTAGAATATGATAATGTTTTAAAATTAAGTAATTTGGCTAATGGATCTGAACGACTGAAAGAAACCAAAAATTCTTTGGCTGTTGAAAATGATGCTGTAGACCGTTTACATTATGCTAATCATATTGAAGAAGAGTTATCACCTGAAGAGCTACAAATGTTTGAGGCAGAAAACATAGAAATGTATAATGAGCTTAATCAACTGTCTAATGAGGTAGTATTTTATAAAATTGTTTTTGCTTTATTTTTGATTGACTAGAATATTTTGAAATTTTTAGGTTAGGAACATAGAATCTAAAGCTGTTAGAATCGCTGAACTTCAAGAGTTATTTATGGAAAAAATTATAGAACAAGAACTAGATCTTGAAAGGATTGATGCAGTAGCTGTAAATACAACTGAAAATATTGTTGATGCCAATACCGAAATACGATCAGCTATACAAACTAACGCTGGTTTAAGAGTTTACGTATTATTTTTTATTTTAGTATTATCATTCACACTTTTATTTTTAGATTGGTATAATGATTAAACTGGATTAAAAATGTGCTTTGTTATAAGCTTTAGGTTCAGTTTATAATAATGATAATACTTATTCGGTGTTCAATTATCAATTATTCATTTAAAAAAAAAATTTGATTTATTTTATTTGAGCAATAATACTTCTTATTAAATTCAAAATTATTGTAGTTATTTGTTGCTGTCAAAAGTTAAATAATTTTTATTTACAAAAAATGTTAATGTTATTATTAGTCTCCTTAAATAAATGAGATCTTTAATAGACATCATATTTAAAAAATAGCAAAGATAAATTTATTAAAGAAGTTTTAGCTTAATAATAATTTAAGCAAACGTATCATGTCATAATTTCCATAAATTGTAAATTTTAAGTATAATTTATTTAATATATAAATTTAAAAATTGCATATTATGCACATTTTACTTGGATGCCTTATGCACAATTTCAAATTGATTGTAAAAGAAGTATTTATTGTATTTCAACTAAACATAAGTAAATAAAATTGGCTGTGATTTATCAAATGTAAATAATACAATATATTAAATTTAATTTCACTTTATTAGTTACATGTAACACTTAGAATATACATTCTTAAGTTTGTCTGGGATTGTTTTAATTGTACTAAATATATACAATAGGTTTGTTGTAATATTACTTTCTAAAAACAAAAAAATGCAGTTTATAATTTATACTTGTACATACAATAATAATATAAATCATAAATAGTTCTTTTTTTTTTTTTGAAAAACTTTTCATTAGGAAAAAATATAAAAATAAAATAGAGAAGATAAGTGATAATAAGGCAATTGGTTACAAGAATGAAAATTGTTTAGGCCCAAATTTTTATTGAAGGAACATAAATTTTAAATGCCAATTAAAAGCAAGTGGCAATATTGTGTATGCAAATAATTCTAATACTGAGAAGTACCAGTAACAGTTATTGACACATATTATAAAGTGAGCCTTAATTGTTTCACAATTAAAAAAAAATTACTTGTATATATTTATGTATATATATATATATATATATATA
>NW_026099574.1:35908227-35913164 GCF_025091365.1 Daktulosphaira vitifoliae
AAAAAATTTTTTTATATATTTTCTTTTCAAATTTAAATAAAACTATAGAATAATAATTAAATTAAATGATTGGGAGGAAATAGAATCTTAATTTTTCAATACTAATACAGAAGAAATAAGAGTTATTAAAATAAAAATTATATCCCATAATTAAATTAATATAACAAAAAATAATTTACGTTTTAAAGAATTCATATTTAGATTGTTATTAATTGGTAAGTATTTGTGTAGATGGCCAGTTCAAAATTTGTTATTTTTGACAATGGTTTTCCCAACCATGTACTAGGGGTATAGAGGCATGGTGGACACTCCAAATGCTCTAAAGCAAAGCATTAATTTACACTGTTAATTGTCAAATAGGATATACATGTCAATTTCAATGGCAGTAAACACTATGTCCCCAATAGTACAAAAGACATTTGAAGATAATCATGTATTTCATTCTATGGGACACACTAGTACAATTATGAAAATTGACTAGCATTAACCAACCTAACAGTTGAAAAAAATGAATTTTAGTTTAAAAACAACGAAATTGAAAATGAGCTTTAATCTACTATAGAAATATTTCCTTTCTATTAGGATTTAGAAAATTCAAACTTTTCCTAAAATAAAATGAAATATTAAATTATAAAATTCTCTCAAAAGTATCCATTAAGAAAATATACAAAATTAAAAATAGTACTAACAATAATAACAAATTTTAAATTTTAAATTTTAATTACTTTTATTTTAGTAACATTGAAAACTTATTTAGAAGTTAAATTGTATTATTAACATTTTACAATACACGTAAAATACTATAATCACTCTCGAGTACTCAGATAGATTTACCTTTCCAGCTGACACTGGTATTGGTTTAGAATTAGGCCCAGGTCCATAACCTCCTGGTTGACTATTAGGTATTTGAGAATGGTGCATCATAGGAGGCATAAGTCTATGTTGATCAGAAGATTGTGGTGGCCCCCTCATCATTTGTGAGCAAGGCATTCCCCTTGGACAATTCATCATATTACTAGGTCCAGGCATACTATTGCACTGCTGATTAGACATAGGTGGCCTACACGACATAGAAACTGATGGCATATTGTTAGATCCAGGACATGGTGGTCCCCTAATTGAACAACCTCCATTATCCATAGACATGTGTTGATTCATATCATTCATGTCAGCTGAACTAACTGGCATATTCATAGACATAGGACTATTAGTTAGAGGTGAAGGTCCTCCTCTACCCATCATCATAGGGCTACCACCTGGTCCAGAGTTTGGATGTCCATTAAGTGGTGATGGTCCCATAGTCATAGGACTTGACATTGGAGGGTGAATATTCATACTAGAATTAGGTGGAATAGGACTACCCATAGGAGAAGCACAATTTAGTGATGGCTTCACCATAGCAGCACATTCCATTGGACTATTCCCACGCATATTTGAAACCATGTGTGGACTACCCATAGCAGATGGACTTCGATTCATAGACATTGTATGTGGACTGTTACCAGGAGCACCACAGTTCATCATTGGAGGACCACATACCATAGAATTTCTGTGTGGACTGTTACCACATGGACCTCCCATTGGACTACCCATTGGAGGTCCACAATTCATAGGTGAACTACCCATTTGACAAGGACTTCCAGACATCATTGGACGAGAATTCATCATTTGCCGATTTATTGGATTGGTATTCATGATTGGAGGTGGAGTATCATCAAATGGATTAGATGCAACAATTGTGTCCCCATAACCTAAAATATTTTATAATTATAAATGTATTTAAATTAAAGTCTAAAAACTACCAATGTGATAAAGATAAAAATTTTTAAATAGAATTCTGGAAGTTTGTTTATTTTCTGCTATTTAAATTGTATAAGCCAAAAGTAAACTTTCACTTTTATTTTTGAAAATTAACACTATTTTTAAAATAATTATTCAACGAGTGTTCTAAAAATAGTATTCTCACTGTCAAGAAAAATGTGACTCATAATACCTAGCTAAATATAAATTAATTTATTTTTTTATTAATACAGGGTTAATAAAAAGTATCCATTTGAATACAAATTATTATAACTCAGTGACCGTTTGATTTACATTCATTACCTATAAATCATTAGAAAGATAAGTTTGTCAAATTTATTTCTGTTACTATTAAATGTATCTGGTGATTGATTATAATTATTTTATAGAAATTAATGCATTTAGTAACTGGAGTATTAGTTCAATGAGTAAGGTGAAATCAATGTAAATACATAAAACCCAAATTTAATTGATAAAAATAAAAGATACAAAACACTTTCTATAGCGATAACATCATTATTTTATAGATTCAAAAATAATAACACACTAAAAATAAAATCCTTTAATACTAAAAAATTTATTTTTAATATACATAAGAACTTTTTTTTGTTTTATAAAACAAAATTCTTTGTTATAAGAATAAATAATTATTCAAAAAAGAAAATTATTGGATACTTTTCTTCAGAGCAATTTTAGGTATGCACATTGGAAATGTTGCTTGTGTCATGCAGTTTTTTTTTACATTTTAATCATTATAATCAATTATTAGATAAATTTATTAATATAACATATCCAAAATAATGATCTAAAATATCTTTTTTCTCTCTGGTGTTGAACCTACATTTTTAGTGAAAAATCATCTAAAAAATTAATTTGATAAACTTTCTATTGTTGTACAATTAATTAACTAAGGTTAAATGTCAAACTGAGTTTTAATCATTTGTAATTAGAAGAAAAAATTTTTGAATCACTCAGTATATTTGTTACACAAGAAAACCATATTCATACAACTCTAATTATAAAAAGAGGATGATTAGCTTTTTTTTTTTTTTGAAGCTAACATACCAAAATATTAAGAAATTATAAACATTTCAAAAAATTTAATATATTCATCAAACCTTCAATTTTTGTTTTCAAATTATGAAGGAGTTAAAAGTTTTACTCAAATATCACTGGGATACCAAAACTTATTTTTTAAACGATTTTACTAGTAAAATTACGGTATATTAAAAAACAAGAATAATAATAATTAATATTAAGCAGGTGTCATAGTATAGGTAGAAATACATTTACAAACTTTATAACTAATCAGATTACAATTTTAAAAGAATTTAAAAAAATGATCTAAGATTACAAAAATGTTTATTCAATCACAATTATATTTAAAAAATTAACTTTTAAATAACATAAAAAAAATCTTTAAGTTAATTTATTTGTATATTTGTTATTAATTATGATACTATTAAGTATTTCATTTTTTTACTTTTATATCAAATTTCAAGACATATATAATTTATTCTGAATTTATCTATTTATTATTTGTACGCTTTTAAAGTAAACTATAAAATTTGTATCCTGCAAAAGTGTCTTATACAAGATAAGTATTAAATTTAATTTTTAATCTTATTAATAAAACAGACTACTAAGTGAATTAAGGTTTGAAGGTGTTTTTTACAATGCTTATTTATATCTATGTTGACTTAGTAATATATAATTAAATATTGCTTAATATAAATAAGTAGAACAAATGCTCATGAGGCTTCACAACCTTTTTCTACTTTCCCTTTAAGTCTGAACTTATATGAATATAGTTTTTCCTAATGATTAGGATATAAAAGCATAAAATTGCAAATCTTAGAAAATTCTCAAGATAAAAATATTTTTAATCCATTTCATTCTTAATCTATAAAATTTAATTTATCTTCAAAATATATTTCTTAATATTAAGTAACAAATTAAAAAAAATCAAACATTTGTATAAAACATGTTGATCAATTTAAGATATAAATGCTAACTTCAATTCAAATGACTTTAATATAAACATATAATATACCTGATAAAGGAGGAGGGAGTAAATCTTGTGGTGATGGAGGTGGTGGCTGAGGTGTATGATTAGTAACAGTTGCTGCATTAGATGTTCTTCTCTTTTTTTTAGCTGGAGGAGGTGGTGGATCTGGAGTCATCATAGGTGATTTAAACTCATTACCCATTGGCAACATCCTGTAATGATAAAAATTATTTTTAGAGAAATTTGAAAAATTGTTTTATGATATTTGTCCTTGAGTATTCTAACCAAACTATAAGTATAGCATAGTATACAAAAAAAAAAAAAAAAAAGNTATAAAAAAAAAAAAAAAAAAAAAAGTAAAACTATGATATCTGCAAACTTACAAATGTTTGTTAACACTCAACCATATGAATAAATATTTTTAACATAGAAATTTAATTTACAATGACTCTACTTTATAGCCACAAAGCAAATAAAATTTTACCAGTTATGTTAATTCTGCAAGAGCTTTCACAATATAATACTTAAGCATACTTATTTATTAGAATTTAATTTATTAAATTATAAAGTGACTAAATTAATGAAAATTGATGCAACTATGTAAAATTTTTGGTGATGAAAATTAATTTTTCCCATTCCAATTTTTTTTTCAGCATATAATATTTTTAATATTTGTGGAATATGACCCCAAGTTGCACCTATGTTAATAAATATNTGTGGAATATGACCCCAAGTTGCACCTATGTTAATAAATATTAAAATTTATTGCTTTAGCATACATTTATGAACTATATTAGAGATTTGTATCACAACATTAACATGTGATCTTACAAAAAAAATATTTTTATCATAGTAAAAAATAAAAATTTTAAATCCATACTACTGCTTAAAATTAAAAACATTTATGTATTTATTAACTAAAATAAATCTATAATTAAAATGAATTTTATACAAAACATATTAATACTAAAAAAGTAATTCTTGAAAATTAATTATTTATTGAAAAAAGGTATTGATTTTTACCAGGAGAGTAGGATTGGGTGATTTTGACCTAGACATTACTTTTCAATTTAGTTAATAAAAGTAACAAAAAGTATAATTATTATTATTTGTAGGGCCCACAATATAC
>NW_026099574.1:35913559-36016208 GCF_025091365.1 Daktulosphaira vitifoliae
AACATTTAATTATTTTTTTTTTTACTTTCCAAAGATTTTTTAAAATTAATAATAAATATAATACAATAATTTTAAAAAGTGAGTCTATTATACATAAAAAATAATCAAGTTATTAATTAGCCTTTCATTTAGGTGTAAGAATCAACAACTTTAACTTTTAACTTTTTTAACTTAACTGGAACATTAACTTTTAGATTTTTTTTTTTGACAAGTTAAAAAAATTAAGATACAAAAAGTTAGTTTTGATATAATAATAAAAAACAAGAATTCATAATTTAGCTGTAAGACATGGTTATAACTTTTTTACAAAAAAAAAAAAGTAGTAAACTTGAATAAAGAAATATGAGAAAAAATGTTAAAATAAAATTTTAACAATATATTATTCAAGAACCTAATTTTTGTGTAGTTATCAAGTGTTTTCAGATAACAAGTTAAATGTTACAATAGAATAGATAATAAAAATTAGATACCTAAAATTAATAATTGATAAAATACTTACGAGCATGGTCCACCCATTTTATTAAAGTCATCAGGATAGCATGGACCTCTCTGCATATGTGGTGGCATGTCCTGACACTGATTGTAATACGGCATTTGATTGCGGCCTCTAGGTAATCTATTTTAAAAGTTCACAAAAGTTAAATAACCAGAAACACATGTTTATCAATTTTACAGCTAATATTTACTTACGTGACATAAGGGGCCATGCCGCCCATATTGTGGCTCATTTCTATTAACTACGCTGGACTAACCAAATGCATCACAGCGTCTATAAAATTGAAAAAAAGGTTTTTAACTAGCAATTACGATTTTACATGATGAAGAATCTCAATTTTGAGAGTTTTGTAACACAATCTACTAAGATCTTTAATTGATATAAACAAGTACTCACGACTTTCTGGGTGTTGGGGTTGTGAACATCAGAGTAGATTTGTATGAAAGACACTTGCAGTCTACGCCATCATTTCGTTTTAGTGGTGATTAGTGTTGTTGATCCGGCCCTTTGCCGTTACAAGTACACACTAGAGATGATGCACTTAATACCTGATAAATAAAAGATGATGAACAGATATTCATGCGCACGTCAATTGTAGTAGTACTCGATGGCCACAATGGCCGTTCTGGCTTATTATAATTTTTAAAGAGCAAATTTTTGATTAATGTTTGCGGTCAGTTTATAAAAAAAAAATCATATAAGCGAAAAAATGCGGCAGCCGCTATTATAATAAAAACGCACGCACGCACTATAATTAAGTATATATATTATTATATGTAAAAATATAAATACTCATTGTACATGTATATATGTATAAATTTTAAAAGTGGAAGGAACGAGAAAAAACAATAATACACATACACACACTCACACAATACGACGGGATTAGACGGAGATGAAACGATAATGCATTATGCGTGTGAAGATACAGCCGCTGACGACGATCTGTGCGTAGCGCTATATTTAGTTGGACAAGGATAGAAGCAGACTGGAATGCTGAACGAAAACATCAATCGACTAATATCAGTGACATTGCAAGCGCGTCGTGGTTACAATGTCCCGAATATATTCATACCATGGTAACCAATGTACCGACTTCGTTCCCCGTCTATGAATGTAGTATTGATCTCTCAATTGGCAAAAACTACCTTTTTTATTGTTATTTCAAAATCACCGTCTTCACCATCACTGGCACTAATACTACTCTCTGTGTGATGATCATACCTCTCTTTTTTTCATAATTTATTTTTATGGTGACCCGTCGGTTGCGGCACATACAAAGTGTCTGAGTGGTATTNCGGCACACACAAAGTGTCTGAGTGGTATTCAGACTCCCAAGGTACCTACGCTCTGCCACATAATGAAACAACCCCGGCTGCTGCTGGTTTTATGTCCTTACCTAACCGAGTCGTTATTCTCCTACAATTTTACCGTACAATATTTATTTTTGACAGTACTGACATCTGCGATGTAGCCAAGTAGTAATATAATTGAGAACAAATCGAACAAAAAAACTGGTTATGCTTAGGAATCGAAATGTCAGTGTCCTAACTAAATAGCCAATTCCGAAACCAACTAGTTCGTTAAGGCCACAATTGACAAAATTTTATTTTATGAATTTGAGTAATTATTTCTGCTTAATAATATACTCTGTTCGTGGCAATTGAACATTATAAAATTTAGCGTCATTTTTTTTGGAATCATTTTCAGAGAAGTGGAACAATACTATTGTTGAAATATTTTTTCTTGAATAATCTTGTTCGTTATTTAATATCTCTTAACTTTTATTTTAATCATTAAATTTACTTTACACTGCTGAAATAATAACTTATTATAATTAATTGGAATTTAAAAAACCATTAAATTTAACAAATTGATCGAAAAGAAAAACTTTTTGGTAAATGATAATAGTTTAAATGCATTAACGAATTAAATAAATAGATCCTAATAATTAATAATAGTTTGTGTATCTAATTTATATAAATAATTCAAATTTATCATATAGTATAATTAATAATTAGTCAAATAATTTCAATAATTTTCCTTTAAATTAAGAAACAAAAAATTATTTTGGTCACTTCGATCGCTTTAAATTATATTAGTACTTGATGGTGAAAGTATGTGGGTGACATTCAGTACAAAATGTACATATAATATTTATTTGCTTAGGTAAAATCGTCCTTGAATTATGTCTCAACATTTGACCTGAGTACATACTGTCACATTTTGGGATCAAAAATAATATTTACGATGTTTTCAATTTTATAAAAAATATTTATCTATATTTATCTCGGTTTATATATTTATGCTGTTAATGGACATAAAATACAATAAGAATATTATAAAATACATTTATACGGCAAATAAAATACTAATCTTGCAACTGTATTATATAATGTGAATTAATGTATGATATATCACACATTAGTTCATTAATTTTTTCGAATTTCAAAGAAATTCTTATTATTTACAATAACATATGTGTTGTATTTGAAAAATTATTAAAACTTCATGATTTTATATGTATGATTGAATAGAAAACTTCAAAAGGAGGAATCAAAGTTTTAATAATTATACTGTCTGGCAGAGATTGTGGGATATCTCATACTAAAATACAAAAATAATAATAGTCGATTGTAATGATTGTCTATCATGCTCTTTTTGATCTTAAAAATTAGTCATGCAGTTAATATAAACAAATATTTTTTTTATTAATTACATAAATAAAATTCAAGTTTTTTCATATTAAATAAAATACCAATGATATTTACTGTAATAGTTTATCAAAGATTAAACTTTAGTTTTTTTATCATTCATACAATTGTGAATTTGTTCATCATACGTCTCTAAATCACTAGCGTCATTTCAGTATTTTATGTAAAACAAGAACATTTCAGAAAATAACAATGTAATATTTTGAAAAGTAAGACTACATGTACTTGAAAAAATAGGTCGTTGATTATTAAGACTAAAAGTAAAAAAAATTTGGGATTCTATTTAACTACCATATAAAAGGTGATTTATAATAACTGTATCTGTAAAAAATAAATAGTTTATTGTGGCAATTAAGCTTCCTAAATCTTTCCTGATAATATAAAAATTGACTAAATAAAAGATTTTTTGTTTTTTATTTTTTTCAATGTTGGCATTAGACATTGNTAAGAAGATTTGTATTTTGTAATAGGTACTATATAAATATAATTCGACTTGTGTTAAAAATAATTTAAAATGCTCAAATTATTTTCAGTGGCTGAGATAGTTGTGTTTTAAATTATCAAAAAAATATTTATCAATTAAACAATTAGATGCACACATCTAGCACTTGGTGAAGTTTAATAATCTTAAAATCTGAGCCATTGACGTAGCAATAATTTTCATAATGAGAAGGAGTATAGTAAAAAAAAATACAAAATTGCATATTTTGAACCAATATTTTGGTCATCATTTCATTTTAGAGATGAATANAATATTTTGGTCATCATTTCATTTTAGAGATGAATATTGTTATCGATTGAGAAGTCCTAACCTCTTGGTTTCGCCTTTGAATTAAGACAATATCATCTTAGTCAGTATAGTTATGTTGCAATTCAAAACATACATAGTACATATAAGCAAAATGTATAAACGATTACGAATAGGAGCTCCAAACATTTTAGAACAGGGGATAGGTATCTCCAAACGGTATTTTGTCCTCCTTTTAAAATAAAACTAGCTCTAGGTGCATTTTAATTTTATTCTAGAAAACATAGCCGAGTGCACTTACATTATTGGTGCAGTTGAATGTACTTCATACTATTGTGTGTTTAATATTACAGTTACGGATATCAATAGATAATGACATCACTATGTTATTTCTATAGAATTGGTTTACTTTTCTATTTTCGCATGATAGTCAACAACAAGTTCATTTTTATTTTGATATTTATTTCAGAACAAAATATAATTTGATTTAATTTAAAATAAATATTTATATTGATTGAATATTTTATAAAGAGACTTATAAAATTATAATATAATATATAGGACTATAATATTAGAGATTTTATATAGTTATTATTTAGTGAATTAAGTATTTGAAAATTCACAAATGATTTTTATAACGTGCTGATATTATCAGTATTGCGCATTCAGGGAGAACTTCCCCTCCTAAATAAACTTCTTAAAAAAAATGTTAATAATAATTTCTACAAAAATAAAAATATTAATATTTTAATTGTTTCAATAAAATATTATATTGGGGTTGATGAATTAAAAAAGTCTATTTTTGCTAGAAAATGAAATGAAATTCTACTTATACTTAATATTTCTCATAATATTAAATTATGTAACAATCATTAAGTTAGGAAATGGATTGGCATATATATATTTTATGTATATGAGGTGCAAGCGTAAAATTAATTATAATTTTTACACACGTGTTTGGAAAAGTCTGGCTCACAGTCAATGGATAGGTGGATATAATTAGTAACATAAATTATAAAATGTGTTTTGTAATGATAAATCGTAAAATAAAAATAGGGTAGTATGAGTGGCAAGATGCCATGTAGTGTCAAAAATAGATAGATACAAATAAAGAATATTTTTAAAAATAATAGATTCGGGAAAAGTTATTTATCCATTTATTGTAATAATGAAGTCTATAAAATTAATAACAATACCTCTGTAATAGTTTCTCTAAGATTATGATTATGATTTAATAAATGTTTATAATAGCTTACTATATAATGAATTTCGAAGTGTTAAAATTATATTTCAATAAAAAATTACAATGTTAGTAATTTAAGCCTCCATTTTTCAGGATAATAGTGATAACCAGGTTTTATTTTAGATAGCTGTAGTAGTCTATTGTATGTTATAAGTGGTTAAAGATTATTCATAAACATATTTTTACATAATTATTGAATTAATGGTCGAGAAACGTTGTACCAGCTTCATTGTAAATACTTTGTCTAAAAATGATAATAATATTGATAGTAAAACTATGTTATCACCATTAGGTGATAAAGTTCTACGTTCACGAGAAAATTTCAAATAACTAAACATTACTTTCCATTATCCGTTTGCAAAATATTTAATTTTGTGTCTTTTGATTATGTAGTTTTAACATACAATGTCGTCGAAAATTCCTTTAGGTCCACGAGAAGTGATCATTACCAAGAGTGTTACTGGTTTTGGTTTTAATGTCCGTGGTCAAGTCAGTGAGGGCGGACAACTAAAAAGTATCAACGGTCAACTTTATGCTCCTTTACAGCATGTAAGTGCTGTTCTTGAGGGCGGTGCCGCATATGAAGCTGGAATACGAAAAGGAGATAGAATACTTGAAGTGTAAGTATCCATGATGTGCAAAACATGAATGATGTTTTTAATTAAATAAATAATTGTTATGCCATATTGTATTTTATATTATTTTAGAAACAATGTTAATGTTGAGGGATCAACTCATAAACAAGTAGTTGATCTGATTAAATCAGGAGGCGATGTTTTGACTTTAACAGTTATTTCTGTTACACCACAGGTATTTATAATTAGATTTTAAACAATTAGGTATTTTTTTTTCTTATTTAAAAGAAACTTTCTAAATTATCAATTGTTAAGAATTATAAAAAAAATATACATTGTGAAATCACGAGTCATAATATTTTGTTTAATATCTTATTTAAATCCGCCATAAGAATTTTTCATTATTTATTATTTATTCATAAACATTATTTACGAGAGAGCCTATATTATGTGTCTTATATATTTTTTAGTCTACAAACTCTAGCCCTACAAACATTTAATATATATTATGATTAAATAGTCATTAAAATTTCATTCTTTATATATTTTATTTTGTATTACTATGGCATAAAACAACCAATAATAAGTCCATTTTAGTGATACATCTAGTATCTTGAAATTTTTAATTAATAAATTTCATATTTTTTTCCTAAACAGGACATTTTGATTAAAATAATATAATATTAAAGATTCTTTTTTTAATAAATTAGCATAAAACACCCAATAATAAGTCCATTTTAAGATACTTCTAGTATCTTGAAATTTTTAATTAATAAATTTCATATTTTTTTTCTAAACATGACATTTTGATTAGAAATAATATAATATTAAACATTCTTTTTTTAATAAATTAGCATAGTTTAATTTACCTATTATTGAACAGATTGAAAAGGGAAAGAATGGCATTTATCTCGTTTGATAAAAGTTTATCGATGTACATAATAACACACTTGTGTTATATAGAGCTGAAAGATAAGTTAAATTAGTAAATTGTATTTCCATACAATTATATGGATATAGAGTATAATGAATAACTGATTAACGCCAAGAAAAAAGAAATTTGTAAATCTTTAAATTTTAAATATTTTTAAAGTTTAATAGATTTGTTATACATTTTTTAATGTAAAACTAGTGGGACCTTTTGAGAACAATTGGTGTTGATGGGTTAATACATAAAAAAAATATTTGATAAAATAACAATTCCAGCTGTATATATTCAGATTAGAATTATTAGAACTAGTGGAACTGAATTTTTAAAGTAATTGGGAAACTAATATGATTAGTTTAAACAAAATTAAACTGAACATTTTTACACAACTTACATTGTATAAAATGAAGAATGAAAAATGCTTTTTTTTGTGAGTTTACAATTCATCTAAAAATGATTTTTGTGTATTAATAATTATAATCAATCACTAGATAAATTTATTAGTAACATATAAATTTGATTAACTTATTTTTCTAATCATATAAAGGTATTAAACTAGATTTAGTTATATTATTTTATTGTACCTTGAAAATTTTTATACTATATATACTCTTAAAAAAAATTAAATTTTAATTGAATTGTAATAAACTTATAAATAAATTTATATGTAATTTTAGTATAATCAAGATGTTTTATTTTTTTATTGGATATTTATGTTTAAAAGATAGATTCATTTTAGAAAATGGTTCATAATTAAATAAGTATTTTTTTTATATATATAATTTGTTATTTTTAAATTAGTTATAATTGATAAGTAAATAATTTAATATTTTTAAGGTCTCATAGAAAGGGCTAGCAAGCCTCATTTATATATCAATAGTAGTGTTATTTTTTTATAATTGATTAAATCAACTAAATATAAATAATATGTTAATTAAGGAGGCTGAAAGGTTAGAACCCAATGAAGAACAATCAACTTATAATTACATTGATTATAGTGATAAAAGATCATTGCCTATATCTATACCAGATTATCACACTAATGAGAAAAATGGTGAAAAATTTGTGGTGAGTCTAATATATGTCATATACAAAGATATGACAAATCTAATAGTTTTAGAACTAATTTATATTTTACGTTTCTTTTTATTTATTTTTAGTTATGTTCAGACCTTTAGACAATAATTTTAACATAATAAATAATATTTTTTCATTTATCAAAAAATGTAAAACATTTTTTAACATTTATGTAAAATGTAAAAAAAAAAAATAATCAATACAGTCATTTTGTTCAATCAATTTTAAGGAAATTTTCTATAATAATTATTTTAGATGAATAAGTGTGTTTATATCTGAAATTAAAAAAAGTAATAGGCAGTATTATNTTTCTATAATAATTATTTTAGATGAATAAGTGTGTTTATATCTGAAATTAAAAAAAGTAATAGGCAGTATTATTGATGGAACATTTAATTTAAGTTAGTAGACTGGTTTATTGTCTTTATCTTTAAATAATATGTATAACAATTTTATGCCTACAACTAACAGTTAGTGTGAAATTATTGCATATATCTTTCTATCTTTTCATATCAAGACTATTGATACTGTAAAATATAAAAAAAAATTCAAATTTTTACAAATTCTGAAATACTTTGAAATTTTGTTTAAAAACATTAATTAAAGTTATTAGTACCAAATTTTATCTTACAATTTATGTTACAAAATGACTATTTTGAGTTTTTTTTTAATAATGTTAAAGCATTTTATTTTTATTTTTATAAATTAAAACATTATAAAATATTTATAAAGTTATTTTTTAATTTTTCAAGTTACTGGAATTGTTATAACCTTTGTAATTTACTCTGTATTTTTAAAACTAAATTTAAATTATAGATTAAATCAATTCAAGTTCAAATTCAATTATTTAGCTTAAAAATAAATTAATACAATGGAAGTTATTATTAAGTTTTACTATAACTTTTAAATTATAGGTGTTTAATATATATATGGCTGGCCGACATTTATGTTCAAAACGCTACAGTGAATTTTCAAATTTACATACTAACCTTAAGAGAGAATTTATTGGTTACAACTTTCCAAAGTTGCCAGGAAAATGGCCTTTTGCGTTAGTATAAAATTTTTTAATTTTTTAGTATTATATTGAATCATTATTTTATTTATTATATTATAATTAGTTAAATCAATTTATGTTGTATATTTTGTAAAAAAAAAACAGACTTAGTGAACAACAGTTGGACTCAAGAAGGAGAGGTTTAGAATTATATTTAGAAAAAGTATGTGCAGTTCGTGTAATAGCTGAAAGCGAAATAATGCAGGATTTCTTGGCTGATTCTAACAATAGTCAGGTTAATTTTTTATATTTTTTAAAAACATAATTATTATTAATAAGTTGAAGCTTAGAGTGGATAAGTCTAGCACCAATAGATATACTTTTAATTTTATAGTATTTTATTTCATATTTTGGGTAAATATATTAATACAATTCATTGTTGTTTTTTTTTATCAACAAATACCTACTAATAAAAAAATGAAAATTAAAAATTAAAAATTTTGGTATGACCATTTTACTCCTTATAATAATTTTCTTATATAGTAGGCTTTATTAATGAATCTGAATTTTTAACTCGTTTTGATGTTAGNTATGTAGTAGGTTTTAATAATGAATCTGAATTTTTAACTCGTTTTGATGTTAGTTTTATCAATTTTGTGCTTGTCACAATCTTTAATGATATACTTCGTTTATAATTATAAAATTTAATACTAATCTTAAAAATTTGTTGAGTTTAAATTTGGTTAATTCTATTTTTTCAATAACAGTGTATTTTCCTTGTAAACTATTAGTTTGTAGAAAATATTATTACTAAATTAATCATATTTTTATTACAGAGCAATGATACAATAGTTGATTTAAAAGTTATATTACCAGACAGGGAAATAGTAATAATTAAAACAAAGAAAAGTTCAACAGCTGATACTGTATATAACTGTGTTATTGATAAAATACAGATGGTTGAAAGTACAGCAAATTACTTTTACCTTTTTGAAATTGTTGAATACAATTTTGGTTTGTTAATTTTTGAAAGTATGTTTAAGTCTAATAGAACTCAATATATCTTCATATTTTAGAAAGGAAAATTCAGCCTAATGAAATAGCACACCAGTTGTATGTACAAAATTACCGAACAGCTAGTGCTAGTTGTTTATGTATTAAGCGTTGGTTATTTGATCCAGCAGTTGAAGCTCGTCTTATAGAAACAGATTCATTAGCTGCAACATTTATATTTTGGAGTACAATAGATGAAGTAGATAGAAATAATATAGTTGTAGGTGATCGATTATACGAGCTCAAAGCATTACAAGATTCTTCCAAAAAGTTAGATGTAAGACTCTCAGTATTATTTTAATTATTTCAATCTTTTGAAATAAGTGAATGGAAAATATTTATACCTTACTACAGTTTTGCAAAGGTGTAATTAAGAGATAAATGGTAATTATTTATAAAGATGAAAATAAACTTAGTAAAGATATAATTACGATTTTATATAATAAAATTTGTTTAACAGTAGCTAAAATTATTTAAAAATAAAAATATAATTTAAATTAAAAAATATTTAACGCAAAAAGCCATAAAAATACTAAAAACACATGTGTACGTATTTCAGGAACAGTGTTACTATTGTCATTGCTAAATACATATTGACAAGTGTATTTTGTTTAAGAGAATAAATTCAAAAGTTTGGCTAAGTTTTTGTTAAGACTGTAATTGTAGTATTGATTATGTGTAAAATTTTGATAGTAATGACACTGATTAATGATTTGATATACTATTATAATAAAATATTAGTTAAAATTTATTATTAAAAAAAATATGAAAAAAAAGAAATTCTCTGTATCTTTTAAAGGTATTTAAGGTTTTATTTGAAAAACCATATAAGTTATTGTTTTTTGAGAAACAATATACATATACCTCTACAAGTCAAAAAATGTTTCTATAAAAAATTGTTTTTAAATCTAATGCAAGCAGTATAAAATAATAAATAAAAACTACTTCTCAGTATTTATTATTATTAGAAATACATATTTTAAATTTAATGAAGTTATAAATTTGAAAGCAACTCAAACTCAGAATTATTATTAAAAACTTTCTTTATTGAATTAACTTGCAAAATTTGTAATAAAACTGATGCTAGTAGTATTTAATAATAAATTGGATACCAAAATCTAGTTTTTGAGCTTTTATATTGTTTAAAATTATTTTAAAATAACTATAAAGATTTTAAATGTTTTCCAAAGGTTTAATAAATATGACTTATGGTGTTTCTCAAATGATAAATTTAAATGTTAGAATTTTCATCTCAAATTAAAAAATAAAATTTATTTCAGTAGTATAATTATAAAAGACTCCTTTATTAAATATATATTTGTTATATAAGTTTATGATGTTGAGAACAATGATGGTAAGCCATCATTCTGTACCAGAAATTCTTCAATTGTATTTGTTTAACCAGTAACTATAAGCCTAAAAAAAGTTATTTAAATATTTGATTTAAAATCAGTTATTTATTAATAAATTTTGGAAATCAATATCTCAATAATATTTGTTAGTTTGATATTTGAATATGTGCCTTTTCCAATCACTTATTAATGTATATTTTATTTTATAATCTTGCTTATAATGTTTCAGTATTTAAAAATGGCTAGAGAACTTCCTGGTTATGGTGAAGTAATATTTCCTCATTGTCCATGCGATTCTCGGAAGAGTGGTCATGTAATGGCGGCTGTAGGCTTCCTAAGTCTTAGACTAATTGCTTGTACTGAAGATGGAACTTTAGAGGTCAATATATTAATGTTTAACATACTCTCAACTAATAGGTTCTTTTTCTAAAAAAAGGAATGAAAAATTTTTATACCTCACTATATCAGAATAAAGTCCTAGTGATATACTTGAGTATTTAATTTCCTTAATCTCATTATGGTTTTCATATAATGTTATTTATTATCTATGAATAATACTGAAATTTATATATTTCTTATTATAATATAATTTTGATTTATAATGAATTAATGAAATTGATCAAGTATTATTATCTTGAAATATTTTTAGAATCAAGTAGTAGAGTTTAACTGGAAGACAATAAAATGTTGGGAGATTGATGAAACAAATGGTGTATTTAGTTTTCAGTTTCAACGTGAAGATAAAAACCCTAAAAGTGTCAAATTACACACTCCTTATGTATGTATATATATATTTTAAATATTTCAAGGAGACTCCTTAATTAGGTCTTACTTATTATCTTTAAAAATATAAAGTAAAATAAAAACTATTTTATACTAAGTCTCATACTTTTTGATGCTTCATAATTTTTATAAAAATATATAGCTGTACTCCCCCTTTTTGATCTTTAAAACTATATTGATTTTAGTTTTTAAATGTCAATATCTATATATTTAATTAGTTTATATTGTAAATAAATATCTAGTTAAGAAAATGATGAGTGAATAAAAACTTTCGACCTATAATTTTGAAAGTTATTATCACTTTGAATTATAGACTGAAGGAGAGTTGTATGTATGACTATTTTAAGTCATTAGACATTTTCTGCCGCTTTATTCCTCTCATTCACATCACATTTTTAATAACTTCTGAAATAATAAGTTGAATATTTTTATTAACTAGATCATTGTTTATTATATAAGATGGTTAAATATATATGTTGCCATTTAAAAAATTCAAGTTGATTGAATTTTAAGAATCAAGCAGAAGAGAGCTAAATATTTTTATGAAAATTATAGAGCATCTGAAAATATGAGACTTTGATGAGAAAAAAATGTATTTTACTTTATATTTTTAAAGATGTACAGTAAAGCATAATTAATGAATCATTCTGTATTTACAACAGTAAAACTTATATTTATTTATTAGTTTTCTTTAATTTGTATGTACAGTTTACATTCCTAGCAGATTGTTTTAATCGGATTCAAGAGGAATCATAGAAAAAATATAGGTAATAAAAAATTATCTGCAGTGATAAACATGAAATGTGTTGTATTTTATGGAAAAAATGATCTTATATTATTGTCATATTCCCTAGATATAAAAAATAAAAATATTTAGTTTATCCTTATTCATTTGAACAATATTATATTGCTGACAAAATTATAGCTGTAATAATAATATGATGTGACCTTTATTATGGATTTAACATTATATAAGTAATTAAATATATTTATACAATATTAAAAAATTATACTTAATTATTGCATTTATCAATATTTTACTATATAATAAATTGATATTATTTAATTTTATATCATTTAAAATATTGTTATATTAATATAAACTTTTTTATAGTAAAATTACATTTTTTTTTTTGTTAAATAATTTACAAAATATTATACATCTTTATTTATATCTTAAATAAAAGTTAGTAAATGTTATTGATTTTAGATTAAAGATCAGTATAAAAAAAACACCAAAGTAATAGGTATAAATCAATTTATATCTATTTTATTCCTATTTAAGTAAAAAATTTTCTCTCTTTAGAATAAAAGTAATTTTATTTAGTATTTTTTAGTTTTAGTATTATATGAATTATTTAATTTTTTATTTGTTGAAACATAAAGTTTAGAAGAATTATTAATATTTATAAGTCAAAATTAAAGAAAGTGTTTTGTATATCTGTTACAGAAATAAATATTTCAAAACAATAATTTTATAAATGCCATTCAATGGTTTGTTTATGTAATGATATTTAATTTATGTTTATATTTTCAATTATGGAAATTTATTTTTAAAATATGCCAGTATTGTCTAAATAGAGCCATTATTGTTTAAATTTATATTTGTTTCATAATTATAAAAGAAAATTCTGTTGAAAATATTTATAGAAAAACGTAGTTATAATATTTTTATCGTAAATTTTATAATTTCAAATTAGAAGTTTAAAACTACCCTCCCTTGTTTTTCAAACTCATGTCCATGTAAGTCGTGTCAATTTTGTTACTAAATATTTTTTTGGATAAACCTTAATCTTATGAGTAAAATTTATAATTTACCATAGGTTGTTGTATTGTGCCATTGTGATTTCGAGTGATTTAACAGTTTAAATAAATTTTTCAATTAAAAAGAATATGTATAAGTAATTTTGTATATTATTTATTAAGTTGTGAATCAATTTTAAAAATTAAATTAAAATTAATTTTGTTCACATTTATATGTTTAGTATGTTAATAATATTTACTTGAATTTATAACAATATATGATGTATGTTCATTTAAATAGATTATCTGATATTTTACTATTATTTTTAAAATAACTTGTTTAAATTAATGTGTAAATAACTTTTTTTAACCATTAAAAATATCAATCAATGAAATAAGAAAATAAAATCACAAAATAATCAGTATTGTTTTTTTTTTTAACTATATCAAGTGTTTGTTTTAGTTTGTAAATTTTAATTTAATTGACATAAAAGTAATTATTCTGTGATGCTCTGACAAAAGATCTAAAATTGAAGTTATTAAAGCACAAGTATATTTAATTGAAATGACATTAATATACCTATGATAAAATAACATTTTTTGTTATAAGATAGCATTTTTAAACTTAAAAATAATTATAAAATCTATATATCTTAAAGCAACAATAAAAATCATATTGAATCATATTTTTTCTGACAAGATTTTATCATTATTATTTATACTATGAACTTTTAATTTGTTTTAATAGTTGTATAATCTATCTCAATATGTGATCTTTGTTAATTTATATGATACTAATTAATTAATTTTATTAATTAAATTTAATTATAAAATATAAGTGAGTCATTTCAAAATTAATTTTTTTATGCACTTGTGAAATTGTTCATAAAATATTCTAGAATTTCATGAAATATATATTTTATACTACATAAATTTTGATTCTAATATTTATGTTTTTTTTATTACTATGAATTGTTTATTAAATATAAAAAATATTATGTCATTGATCTAATGATTTATTTACCACTCAGTATTCTATTAAAATATTATGTAGGGTGTTCAGTAAGTTATGAATCGGGTTTCTATTGTTCTCACGTTTTTTGTAACAATTGATCTGTTTCCTTACTTACTGAACATTTTGTATATATTTTTTATATTGATGTAATGTAAAATAATTATCATATATAGCTGCCACAATGGAAAAGTGTACTACTTTACCTTAAACTTTATTTGTATAAAAGTTTCAATGAACGGTAAAACATTGAGATCTTTAGGAAACATTGGCTACGCCACTGAGTACAATTAAATTATTATGTAATAATTCATGTGAATTTTTATATAACCAAACAAAAGGATGATATATTTTAAATATTATAAACTCAATATGATAAATGTATATGCATGATATTACTACAATTAATGGTATATTATATAATTAAAATGATTTAGAAACTTGTTCGAGTATATGTTTATTTCAATATTACCATTACCTAGAATAATTTACATGTGATAATTGTTAAAGATCATTAAATCGGCTATAAATGTGTTTGTTATTTGTATAATACTGTTGAGATGATACTGCGAAGGTCATTTTAACTGATGTTTCACCTTTTATTTATAATTGACACACATGTTAATACAACAGTTGGAATACAACCGAGAACCGGCGCACACATTTTATGAACATCTTGGCCAAATCAATTGAATATAGTTTAACTTACATAGTTATCGTCTAATTTTTTCAAAATAATGGAAAATAAACAACTTACCAAGGCTCAAACTATTGCTCTACGGAACAAGTATATTGGGTTAGTTTTATTTGTATAACTGATTTTTTCGAGTATAATAAATGTCTAATTCACCGTAAGTCGTTCTCTTTCTAAGTATTTGCTTAGATTATGATTACAACTAAATGATATAAACGTAACTTAGTATAATTTTACTTATTAATTTTATATTAACTGATCGTATTAAGTTTAGTGCATTATGAATTTTATCGCCGTCGGTTCTGATAATCTGTTGTATATTATTACTAAACAAGTGTTTATCTAGTCTCATAAAAAAAAAAAAAACAATTGAATTAATACCTTCTCAGCTTCGCATCGAATCTAAAATAATCAAAGATGCACCAATAAGATATATATAATGAATCAAATGATTGATTTTTACTTATGATTTAGTCTGTTTTAAAAAATAAAATAATTTCAATCTATTTTTATTGAAGAAGCTGAATGCCTTCTAATTGCTTGTGCATATACAGTTTTGATTAATTTGTGAAAATTACATCAAAATAAATTTTATAGCTACTGTTTCAAAAAATGTTATAAGAAGTTAATTGAAAAATTTAATGCCATTTTTACAATAAACTAAAATACACCTATCTGGATAAAATTCTATCCTTAAAAGTTTTTAGGTTGGGTGATTGCTAGTCGGTTAAGTTAACTAGTATTACTTAAAAATGTTATAATAAAACTGAATGTTACAAATTTAAGCAATACATAAGAAATATCAAGTAAAAAATATCCTTAACACATCTTAACTTATAATTAATGTTATTATAATCGGGGATTGAAACGTAATCTTAAAACACCGGTTTTTAAACCAGAATATTTTTAGTATTTAGAACTTATACTGAACCGGTATCTTAAAAATATTTTTATAAAACCCGAATCTAAAGATTTATGGTTCCGGGAAAAATGTTTGCGATATGATAAAGATAATATAGATACCAGTCAATTTTTTTTTCGCTCGTTAAATTTTTTTAATGACAGGAATTAAGGTAATTTGAGAAAAAATTTATAATTATTAAAAATCTAGCTCTTTATTAGATAATACAATTTAAGATGAAAAAAAATATTCTTCATAATTTTTCATTATTGTGAATTTGAGGCATTAAATAATTAATTTTCATGTAAAGTTTAGTTTTTGGTTTAGCAAAAATTATCTATTTATTATGTTGTTTTTGTAAATTATTTTTGATAACAATTTTTGATCATATATGTATTTTTTTGTGATATAATAAATATAATCATATTATTTATTGTTTAAAATATAATATTTTTTGAAAATTAATCATAAAAACAAAATATTATGTATTTTCATATTTTTTAAATTTATAACTAGTTTTATTTTCAATTCGTAATGAATTAATGTTAAAAACAAAATTAAATTAAATTATTAACAGNAATGTTAAAAACAAAATTAAATTAAATTATTAACAGTAAAAAGTTCTACTAAATAAAAATCACTGAAATCATTTAAAAGGTTTTTTGTTTATCTTAATGGCGTTCATCAAATTAGATTTTCTAACAACTATATTACTTGTTTTAAAAAATGCTGTGATCGATTTGCTTTTCAAAATCTTTATTAAAAACCGGTAGGATATTTTTATAAACATTAATAAAAAATATTTAAATAAAAATTTTTTATACAAATGTAACAGATCATGTCAAATATATTTTTTAGTTAAAAAAAGGTAATTTATATAATAAAAATACATGTTTGGCTTTGAATTGTCATTAATTTAGTTTTTGTAATGCGTTTTACAATATTGAAATTTTAAATGAAACCTTATTGCTAAAATAAAATTTGGCTTGCATTCAAAATATAATGTCATGAAAATGGTTATTTAAANGGTATTTAAAACTTTTAATCATTTGTATAAAATAGTGATGTTTTCTTTTGTGTACGAAAAATACAAGCCAATTTTATCAAATAGATTAATATTTTAATTTTCTGAAAAATTGCTAAAATTGAATTACGGAGTTTTGAAAAATAGCCTAAAAACATAAGTTGTATAATTAATTTTCTTACACCTTTTTATGCTAAAACGTTTATTATGGTCTTTATTAATGAAGCATTGGTTCTTTTTAAATACATCATTGAATTTTTGAATTTCACATATTAATAATTTTTATTTTTTAGAAAAAACTGTGAGTTATTTTTCAAACACGATCCTTTGAAAATTGTTCGTGGTGAAGGACAATATCTATATGATCAAGATGGACGAAAATATTTGGATTGCATAAATAATGTTGCCCATGGTATGTGAAAGTATTAATATTTAAATATTACAATAAACTTATTATTTTTATAGACAATAATATTATTAGTTTTATAAAAATGTTTTAGAATTTAGACGTTGGCTATAATTTTTATTATTCATAGAAATCTAATTTTATCACTTGTATAAAATGTTTTGTGCTACTTTCCGAAAATAATTGTATTATTTGTAACTTTTTTTCACAATAATTTTGGTTTGAATTTTAATAAATAGTACGGACATAATGTATACAATATGTGTATATAATATAAAAAAATGTATCAGTACTGAATTTAATTGTATCATGTGCATTGGACATAATATATAATATTATAAATATATTTGAGCTGGTTGATGATAACTAAATTTGAACCATTATTACATTTTTAAGATGTTTTGTCAAAAAAGCAATACAATTTTAGTGGTAATAAGTTTTTTTTCATTAGCACATATAGTCCATAATCATAGAGAATCCTAAAAGTGGTGCTTTATAGACCCAGTGTTATTCATTAAGTAAAACATCTATTTTTTGATCGCCAGATTGATAGTATAATTAATAGTAAATTACTTCCACAATATTTATTTGTTTTTGGTGATGTTAGAGTACATTAGCGCCTATGGTTTGGTATCAGAAATTAGCAACAATTAATAATTTATATTAACTATAGCTTAGNTTAGCGCCTATGGTTTGGTATCAGAAATTAGCAACAATTAATAATTTATATTAACTATAGCTTAGCTAGGCATTATAAATAAATCGTTCTATATTAATATATATGTTTATTCATGCATACTAAATTAAACTAATTTTATACATCATATCTCGTTTAGAGTACAAAATGATTTTGTTTTGTTCATGACGTGAATTTTACACATTGTTAGTCAATTACGAGTACTCATAGTAATTACCCAAATGCTTTAGGGATTAAAATAGTGACGCTTGTTGTATTATTGAACGGTTTTCGATAAAAGTAAGATAAAAAAGCTGTATAACTACTATAAAATACATGAAATTTTTTTTGCTAGTGTCTATCTTTTTATGGTCAATAATATTCGTTAATTTATACTAGATATAATAAAGAAATCGTAATTGTTTACTTGAGTGAGCAATTAATAATCGTAATAAAGGTCAAAAAGGTATTAATTGGTGTAGTAATTATTATAACAACAATTCGTGATAAAACATTTTTTTTTAATTAAAATAAACCAATAAAAATAAATAATATGTTCTATTTTAGATTCGATTATTTATCTAAAGATTTAGTGTAGTATTGTATATAGTTAAAAATTACTCCCTCATATTTTTTTGTTTAATTTTCAGTTGGTCATTGTCATCCAAAAGTCGTAAAAGCAGGCGTAGAACAAATGCAAGCTTTGAATACAAATAGCCGATTTTTACATGATAACTTAGTTGTATGTGCTGAAAAATTAATTTCAAAAATGCCCGAACAACTGTCAGTTTGTTTTTTTGTTAACTCAGGTTCTGAAGCAAATGATTTAGCCCTCAGATTGGCTCGTCAACACACTGGTAATAGTGATGTTATTACACTCGATCAGTAAGTGCTGAGATATTCTCAAATAATTTTTTAGTTTTATAACTTTTTTGTAGCGAACAGAATTAATTTCATATATAAAAACTTATATATATATATATGTAACTAGTCATTAATTTATATGATAAATATTACACTAATGCCAAATAAAATTGGATTGTATCAAAGTCTATAGTTTTTACAGATAATGAGATTATTTCACTGATTAAACTGTGTAAATTAGATTTGAGTATTACAACTTATGAGATAACTAGTAATATNTTATTTCACTGATTAAACTGTGTAAATTAGATTTGAGTATTACAACTTATGAGATAACTAGTAATATTTTTTACCTTTTTGAAGTATCTATTAGATAATGTAAACCTCATGACAAACAAAGAAAAGTCGTTTGCTAATTAATACTTGCCTTGTATGACAACAAACTGGTTTTCTTTATTTGAATTGAATATTAATTAATATTTGCATTTCATAATATTTAAGATTTTTTTTTATTATGAAAAGGCTTCGACAACTTATGTACATTAGCCTACAGTTTTTTTTTTTTTTACATGATTATTAGTTGTGCATTAATTAAAGTCATAAGTTGACAATCGATTGATTTAAGCTATACACACATATTTATAATTAAATTTTATACAATAATGTTATGAATTTACATTAAATGTACAAGTCTTGCGGTTTCATAGAATCTGTTAATGGCATCCGTGTTTGCTTCGCCCAGAGCTTCCTCCATGTTGTTGGGGTGGCCTAGAATACTCCGCTCTTCCTTGTATGTGAGGCAGTGGAGTGTTAAGTGTTCAATGGTCAATGGTACGTCTCATGAAGAGCAATACGGTTGTTCCTCTTTGTTGAAAATGTACAATATTTAAGATTAAGTGTAATGAAAAATATATAAATCCACTAGTAGCTATACATAAGTTACTAATTAAAACAATTGAGTGGTACGGTAAAGTTATTTTTAACTTTTAAACGAGGTATATTTATTTTTTTTTTTTTGTAGGTAATGAACCACTCAATTTGTTATTGGGAAAAAATTAATAATAATTTCAAATCATCAATAATATGCGTTAACAATACAAAATTTAAAACAAGTTTTTGGAATGAAGAAATTGTTCTATTTTGTTTTGTAAATTTTCAGCGCTTATCATGGACACCTGACGTCAACAATCAACATTTCACCTTACAAACTAAATTTACCAGGAGCACCAGAAAAACCAGATTATGTTCATGTAGTATGTAAACAATTGATGTACTAAAATAATGAATTTGTAATCAAATACATTCCACTTATCGCATCCAACGTGCATGTTGTAAATTAATGTACAGACTACTTAGATAAATATTTTGTATCATTATATAATATCTATAATTTTTAATTGATTCTTTATCAGTTATCTAAGTTGTTTGTTTGATTTTACTACCTACTTTGATTACAAAATGACACTATCTTAAATTTCAAAGATTATATTTACATTACTTATTACAGGCCCCCGTGCCAGATACTTACAGGGGTAAATTGAGAGCTGATGAACACTTTGACGAAGATCTAGGGGAGTTATACGCGTTGGAGGTAAAAAAAATTATTGATGAAGAAGTAATTGGAAAGAGGGGTCAGAAAATGTGTGCCTACTACGCAGAAAGCTTACAAAGTTGTGGGGGACAAATCATTATGCCTCCAAATTATTTGCGAAACGTATACAAGTGAGCTATTATGCAAATGATTTGTTGTGTCAAAAAATTAAAATATTTTATTAATTAAAAATAATTATTAATGTGGTGGTCATTTTAAAATAGAAGTAACAGCAACGTAATTAGGACTCATAGGAGAGCAGTTGGATTTTTTATTTTTAGTGTTTCAAATGGTCTCTGAAGAAATATATTAATTTTATTAAGATATTTTAAAATTTTATTAAGAACTTTTAGTTCTGGAACGGAGGCCAAAACTTAAAGTGGTGTACCTAATGGAATTTAATAAAAATTTTAACGTGAAATATTTTGTTCGTATTATAAGTTTATCAGGAGTTATCAATTTTTAGTTATGTTCGTGAAGCTGGTGGTGTGTGTATAGCCGACGAAGTTCAAGTTGGTTTTGGCCGAGCAGGAACGCATTATTGGGCTTTTCAAATTGATGGACCGGATGTTATACCTGATATTGTGACAGTAGGCAAACCAATGGGTAATGGACACCCTGTAGCTGCCGTTATAACCACAGAAGAGATTGCTCATAGTTTTGCTGCCACCGGCATTCAATATTTTAATACTGTGAGTTCTAAAATAAAATAAAATAGTATTTAGTCATTACTTTATGGTAAATATTTTATCAAATCATTAAAGTAATTAACTGAATTGAATTGATAAACTATTTTATGAAAAATTCACATAATCAAAGTAGATTTGCAATGAAATTTTAGTTGTAATTTTTCAAGGCATACAGATTGTCGAATTCATTAATCTCAATATTTGTAGTGGGATTTTTGTATTGGGTTTGAGTAATCTCAGTACAATTTTAGTAAGACTATAACTATGTTTTTAGTATGGTGGTAATCCTGTATCCTGTGCCATATCAATAGCGGTAATGGATGTTATTGATGAAGAAAACTTAATGGAAAACGCTCGAGTTGTCGGCGATTACTTGTTGGCAGAAGCCAAAAAATTGAAAGAGTTGTATCCGGATATGATTGGAGACGTTCGTGGCATTGGGTTGTTTATTGGAATTGAATTAATAAGTAATTCTAATACTAAGGCTCCGGCGACCGAAGAAGCCAAACAACTTGTTAATCGGTAAGGACCTCATGAATTTTGATGTTGTATTTAATCAAATTGAAAATGATTTTTTATTTATAATTTATCTATTTAGTATGAAAGATGAAGAAGGAATATTATTGAGTACTGATGGACCTGACGCAAATGTGATAAAATTAAAACCTCCAATGGTATTCAACATTGCCAATGCCAACAGGTTCTTAAAATCATTTAAGAAAATAATTTTAGAATTGAGAGATCAAAGAATGATGTAATACTTTTTTGAAATTTATTTAACTACTAATCCATACAATAATTATCCTTGTTAAGTTAATTTTAATAAAATATATTTACTCTTTGTTAAAAATATTTATTATCATTTCAATGATTAGCGTTTAAACAAAACTGATAAATATTAAGAAATGATAGGCTGTCATCGACTTATTTTAAAATAAATAGAATAATTTATTTTGGATGTCAAACACTACGAGAATTAATAATTTAAAATCATATCTAAGAATACACGATATCCCACTAGGTTTTAAAATCTTTAATAACTTTTGATNTGTCATCGACTTATTTTAAAATAAGTAGAATAATTTATTTTGGATGTCAAACACTACGAGAATTAATAATTTAAAATCATATCTAAGAATACACGATATCCCACAAGGTTTTGAAATCTTTAATAACTTTTGATTCAACAAATATTCTTCGTTACATTTTTTTAAAAATAATTTTTATAGTTTTAGGTAACGTTAAAAACATAGTTTTTTATTATTCGTCTCGTATAAGAAAAATATAATTTTTCAAAATATCAATATTTTGCTTATTTCTTACAGAAAAATTGAATGAGTCGATATTAACTTTAGGATAAGTACTTATTGAGTTACAGGCAGTTCAGTATATAGAGTGAGTATGTAACCTGGGCGGAGTATGCATTATAAATATACATCAGTATTAACTGTACCCACCCACTCGCGCTACAAATCTCGCTTTGTGTACAAAAAATGCTTGTAACTCAATAAAAAATGGCTATAGTACAATGGATATTCTTTTATTAACCATTTAGCAGTTTTAACGCGTCTATATTTATCTTTTATTTCTTAACCAGAAGCACAGCATTAAGTTGGACAAATTGTAATAAGGTTAATTCTTGTAATTTTGGTTGTCCTAAATGGATCATTAAAAAATTGCCGAGAAGTATTCCTATCATTAGACGTGTCTTTACCTCCTAATCTTACATAATCTATTTTTAACCTCATAATGGTTTTAAATTTTTCTCGTATAACATTTTTTTTTTTATTGAAAGTTTTTATCATCACCTTTTACTTGTCATTTTTTTTACATTTAAACGATAAAAATTGTGTAAAAAAACTAGCACAATGGGGTCGTGGCACTGTTGTGTTCAGTATAAATTTAATCTGACAGTGATTAAAATCACTATCATAAAAAAACACTTCGAAGCAAATCTGTAGATAGTGTATAGTTTTAAAAATTTGGCGGATTATTCCAAAAGCAACATGATCTCCTATTTCTTTATTTATATATTGATTGTAAGTTTTATAATTTATAAGTGTATTTTATAAGTAAATATTTATTATAGAAAATAAATATAAAATGCAATTGATATTTAATAATTTAATGTTGTAATTTTTACGGAGAAATTATAAAAAATTACAAAGTAGTTATTACTTTTATGGCAAACGTATATAAAAGTTGAAGGTCTTGATGAAATATAAAAAATAAAAATTGCTTGTTATTTATAAATAAATTTACTGGTATACAAGTAATTTTAATCCGAGACCAAAATATACTTTCCTAAACTCATTTTTGCACCGA
Organism: Daktulosphaira vitifoliae; assembly: GCF_025091365.1. Taxonomy (NCBI): domain Eukaryota; kingdom Metazoa; phylum Arthropoda; class Insecta; order Hemiptera; family Phylloxeridae; genus Daktulosphaira; species Daktulosphaira vitifoliae. The sequence goes on from NW_026099574.1 coordinate 35,937,448, forward strand.
TTTAAAATCTGCAATTAGAGTTTTGCATATGGCCTAAATAATAACAAAATACCACTAATTAATATAACAAATATTTATATTTGATTATAAGGTTACGTATGAATAATTAATAAATATATTTTAATTAAAAATTAGTTGAAAATTTTCTACTTTCTATACGAATTTTTAAGTTAAGGAACCCTTCCTGTATAAAGGAAATTATCCAATTTAATAAAAAAAGTATGTCGAATGAAAGAAGTATATAAATAGTATATCACATAAAAAATTGTATTGATCCATACAATTTTCAAGACTTATAGAAATATATAGTTAAAAATGTAAAATATAAAATCGAGAATTTTAATATACAGATTCTTTAATTTTAATGACCGTTTTTTAGAGAATAATATCATTTTTGTTTCTCTTATTAAATTGTAAGGTAGATTATAAAAGTTGTGTTACCTTAGCATTTTATATTAAAGACAATGTTTTATCTACGTTTATACGAGTAGCATTAATATTTTTATATTCATTCTTCTAACATTTTCTTATTTTAGAATCCCTAATAAGAGTGGTAGATACAGATTCTTTTAATGTTTTGCTGTGTCCTCTTCTTCTGATTGTTTTAACAAAATTAATGCAGCATATATCAATTCAGATTTAATTACATTAGATCGAATAATTTCTGTTATTTACGTGTGTCCAATCATTTTACAATATTAATGGTACTTTTGGAGGACGCCCTTAAGACGTAGAAGGAATTATTTTGCACTAGTATTAGTACCTTAAGATATATCAAAAATCGATTTGTTTAATCATTTAACTTTGTTTTTTTTTTATTAAAAAAAAAATAATTTGATTCTATTATTTTTCCCATCGCTTAAATATTTCACTGCTAACGCGGATATGAACTGTTCAATACATTTCAAGGTTTTATAAGAAAAATCCCCATATCCAAATTATTTAACTTATTTTTTACATTTTGAATTTTCTTACAACTATCATTTTCAATGGTTTGCATAAATTCAGAAAGATGCTGAAGTGTATTCATAATTATGTTACACCTATTTTAAGGTATAATAATTATACCTTATGCCATTTATAATTATTATAAATGGCAACTGTAGGCAAAAAATTTCACCAGTTTTAAATTAATTTATAAGTTTTAGCGTCTAGAACGGTTGAGACTAAAAACATAAAGCCAATTAAATAAAATTTGCCTGTAATAAATTCATTAATATAGATTTAAATTGTTTTATTATAATGAAGTTTTAAAAAAAGATTTTAAATAATAAAACTAATGTGTTTATTTAATTACATTAGTTGCGTTTAAATTAAACTTTTAAAAGTAAAATATAAACAAATATGAACTTGTTACATGACAGTAAAATATGTTAAATATAAAAAACAGCAAAATGTGGAGTAAAATTGGAAGAAAATAAGATTTAAAAATCACAAATATCACAAAAAAATAGTTATCTGTTGATAGCGAAATTGGACTTTATTTTATAATTTATAATAAGTAGAATATTTAATATTTTAGGCTAATCAATTAATAATAATTTAAATTTAATCATTTAATAATTAATAATAAAATTTAGATAAATAAATCAATAAAAATTAAATAGTAATTCATAAACTTCTATAATGGATATAGGTAATACTAACTACTACTATGGTAAAAATAATCTACAAAAAAAAATAAGCCAAACATGGCAGATAGTGATGTTGTGACAAAGTAAATAAATTGGTAAAATTATAGAAAATTGGAGTGAGCCAAAATTTAGATAAATAAAGAGATTATCAAATTGTTTATCACAAAATAAATGAAAAAACAACAATAACAACTTCAATAACAATACAAAAACAACAAATACAAAAAAATAATCAAAACAACATTTGATAAAAGAAAAAGTAGAAGACTAGCCAAGCGTCAGTATTGTCCCAATTTCGGACCTGTAACTATCACTTCTACGATTAACTTTGTGTAAACTAAACATGTTTGATATACTTATAAATATTTAAAAATTATAAATATTTATGGGTTTTATTTATTAAAAGAGTTTTTTTTGTTTAATAAATAAACCTATTTTTATTTTAAATTTAACAAACAATTACTTTTCAATGTACATATTAAATAATTTTATTTTATTCATTACTTTTTTTTTCCTTTTCATAAGATAGTACACATATCAATACTAATTTAGACTGACGACTTCACTCCTACTCAACTTCACTTTTTGTTTGTTATATACAGGGTGACCAGCATTCACTGACAACTTAAATAACTTTTGATCTAGTTAAAATTTTTTACAGATTTTTATTTAAAGAACAGTTATACGTTAGGTCTATAATTATAATTCAATAATTCAATAATTTATATTTTTATAATTTATTAAAAATATAAATTTTAAATAAAATGTAAAAAAAAATCCAAGATCACATTTGGCGTGGAAAGATTGTGTTTACTTCTGTTCTTTATTATAAAACATAACCAGCATTTGTACCATAGAATAAATACAGAAAAATGCAAATTTGTAGAAAATTTAAAATGTTACTGAAAATTAACTACTAAACATTAATAAGAATTTTTTTCACAAAATATTTTTAAAATCTATTCTAAAAAATAGCTATTTTGAATTCTTTTTAAACATTTTCCGTAAATTTTTAAAATTAAATTTTTCTAAATTTAATTGTAAAAATGTTACTAATTATATTATTATTATAGTCCTGAAGTATATTATCTATTAAAAAAAAAAATTAACTAAATCAAAAGTTATTTAAGTTGTCAGTGAATGCTGGGCCACTCTGTATAAATTGAAAACTTAATTTTCAATATTACGATTTAAAAAGCTTTGTCACAATTCTTTTGTCGATAAAACTGTCGACATAATTATGAAAAATTAGGTCGTTGGAAACTGTCAAGGTATTAATTTTACCATGATGTATTTATTTTTTTGTATCTGTCACTACTTTCCTTAGCTTTCACTGGACCGATTTTTCTCAACGATATGTCAAAAGATCAAAAATCGTAACTAGTTGAAGTTATTGTCCTCAAAAATAGAAAATTATCCTCTCGTTTCCTGTAAATGGTGAAAATCTCCAAAAAAATTATTATTTTTAAAATAGGTAAATTTCTAAATTTTTAAACCTTTTTTTTACTGATAACTGTCATAATATTTTTAAAATAGATGAATCAAAACAAATTTTTATGTATATATATTTTTTTGTGTCAATCTATCATTTTCACAGCTTATATTGTACTGATTTTTTTTAAGACTCGTCAAAATATCACAAACCGTTGTTGAAGATATAGTCCTTAAAAAATTGAAAAAATTACCGTGTTTCTGTGAATGGAGTAAATCCTTTAAAAAATTACTATTTTTAAAATAGTTAAATTTCAATATTTTTAAACATTTTTTTTACTTAAAATTGTGATTATTTTTAAAAATATCTGAATACTACTAGAAAGTTAGTACAATTACATAATTAATTCAATTTCGTAAAAGATAAACTTTAAACTTTTTTGAGTTCAGTTATCGAAATAAAATGATTTTGAATTAATTTTTTTATATTCAATAAAAACAATACTTATAGAAAGAACAGTAATGAAAACGACAGAAATAAAAATAATAACAATAATAACAACTGCAACAGAAATTACAAAAACAAATAGGAAACAAGCTAAGTTGGCAGTACAGCTCCAACCTCGATCCTACAACATGGCCCTGATGATGAAATCCATGTCGAGTATACATGTACAGGTATATCAATATACAGGTGTTCAGCAAGTAAGGAAATGTGTGAATTGTTACAAACAATGAAAAAAATAGAGACCGGTTCCTTATTTACTGAATACTCTAAATATCATGTTGATAATATTCTTAATAGCTAAAAGATATTTTTATCATAAATTAACATATTATTATAATTTGATTTAACATATAAAATGATGTTTGTTATTATTAAAATACTTACACCACTAAGTGGATATATATTCAATAACTTTTATTTAAAATGGATTGGTTGATTATAGGTCAGTAAAGAACTCAAATATCGTATATCCATTTTCTTCAAGTTTTTTTTAAAATATTTTTTATATTAAAGCTTGTTATAGTTTGATGCATCTTCTCAAAGTTTTTGAAACGTCTCGTTTGTAATTTTTTTCTGTTTCATAGATTTTCTCTTGTTGAGTAATGTTGTCAACATCTTAAATAATTCAGGCTACCTAAATAGTTTGAATTACATTTTTACTTTGGTTAAAATAATTTGTTTTGAAAAAATCAAACCCAATATTTATTTTATTTTGATTAAATTTTAATCAAACATTTTTAATGCATTATAGATTTTTCAAAATTATATTTGACTGAATAATAAAGTTTCAACTAAACGCAATAGCTTTACAAACTGGTTATACGTAGTAGCTATACGAATTAGTTATGCACCTTTAATCAAGTTCACACTATGACACTAAAATGTGTTAAGTATAAATATTAACAGCAAATAATTGCTGTTTGTAAAATACTCGATGACGTGACTAGTATCACATATTAAAAATGTTAAATATATAAAACTTTGACACTGGCAAATAATGTAACTTGATACATTATTATTTGTGTCATCGTATGAATTAGGCTTATAGTTATAGACTACTACTATATACTATAGAATACTGATGGAAATTCATTTATCATGAACCATGTAATTAAATAAAAATAAAAATAATATGAAAAATCTTTTTATCGGTTATTCAGTAACATATTTTTTTCAAATTAACAGCCAAGAAATAGTTTTTATATTTCATAAAGTTATTATATTACTCAGCCCAAAAGTTTAACACCAATAATTTTAAACATTCACATTTTGTATAATAAAAAATCTTTTTTTTTTGCAATTTATTCCTAATTATATTATAAATGATTAAAACACCGAATACTCCTACTTGGAAAATTAATTTTTACAATAAAATGTTGGAATTTAGAATAAATTTACTTCCCCCAAAATCCCCGAGTACTCAAGACTAAATAAATTGCATGATTTAATNAATTTACTTCCCCCAAAATCCCCAAGTACTCAAGACTAAATAAATTGCATGTTTAGGTTTATTAATTTTTCTTTTAGGTTAGATTAGGATTTAAAGAAGTATTTTCATAATATTCAGGAAAGTATTCTATCAAATTATATTACGAATTATACAAATATTTTAGAACTTCTTATAATTTTTTCGTAAAAATTACACTACTAAATTATTAAACATCATTTTCATACTAAATTTAATTACTATAATAAGTATTTATTCTTATGTTATATTTATAAATTATAAAACTTGCAATCAATATATAAATAAAGAAATAGGAGATCATATTGCTTTAAAAATAATTCAATAATTCTTTTTAAAAAATTAAATACTATCTATAGATTTTCATAGAAGTGTTTTTATAATAGTGATTGTAATCACTGTAAGATATCATCTATATTTGTACTCACTATACTGGGTTTTTATGATACATCTTTTTTAGCTTTTAACATAAAAATAACAAAAAATTAGGGCCACAAAGCTCTTATTGGTACTTTTGGACGAGTACGTATAATATTAAACAATTATAATTTAATGGATAGTCTATGGTAAACATTATTTTTTTATAATATTCTTGTGATAATAGGTAATGTGATATATTAGTGATAAGAGATAATTATTATAAAAATATTTAATATTATTATTTGAAAAAGGTAGTTTAGATAAAATAACTAAAATAACCATGAAATAAAAAATTTTAAATTTAACTTAGTGATTATTTTATGAAAACGTGTAGAGCTTGTTTAATCTTATAACTTCAGTTCTAAATCCTAACGGATTTATTTTACTTAAAGACTTAACGCCGTTAGATATTACTGTTATTCTCCCACGATTTTAGTTAATTTGTCGAAACATCTTAACGTTTTATAAAAAATCATTTTGATATTTATTCGTTTATATCATTATGTAGCTCTAAATAAATAAATATTAGTTGTAAAAATTTGTTAATATTGTAAATTAAAAATATTTTAGTGCCACACAAATGTGTTATTAACTAAAAGAACTTGTGTTATCAGAAGAAGGAGTCTATCAAATCGGTGTTATTATAAAGATCAACAAGAATCTTTGAATGTTTTAGCTGAATACAGTAAATTTGAAAATTCAGTTACACCACTACAAGTTATTGCTGCAAAATGATTAAATTCATCCTGAGAACAATAAAATAATATTGTGTCTTTTGAGACAGGTCCTTTTATCCATCACAGAAGGGCCGTTATCTTATTACAATGAAAGTTATTCTTAGTTTAGTAATTTGAGAATTCATTTTCCTTTAATTAAGATTTAAAAATTTTGGAAAAAATATTTGAATTAATAGTTGACGCAGATATATATATATATATTTTAAAGTAATTTTTCGATAATTTAAACATTTACTTGGCAATTTATTTATAATTTGTAGTGTCACAAAATTTAACGAATTTTCACTTTTTTTTTTGCAAATATTTTTTTTCATAAAGTCATTATAAGATGACAGCAGTATTACTGGTATAATTATGTAATATATCATATTAATGAATAAAAATAATAAGGGATACTAACTTGTAACGTTACTTTTACAACACGCCCTAACTGTTGTAGAAATCGGAAGGTATCAGATGTTTAATGTTTACATTATAGTAGTGACTTTTTTGTTCGGGGTGAATATAAGCTATTTGTTTGTTTAACCACAACATACGCTCATCTTTGTATTGTCGAGGGAGTGAGAAAGAATCACGTTATTGTATAGAGCACAATGGTCGTTACCGATTTAATAAGATCTATAATTTATATATTCGGATCCCCTCTCTACGTACACACAGAGAAATCTAATAGACTTTCTGAGGGTGGCCACTGATAGTAGTGCGGGAGGGAGGGTTTCGCTATTATTTATGTCTTTTGAACCCTTGGTGACAATAGGAACTAACCCTATGTAAGCGCGATACAATGTCATTTTTCGCGTTTAACGACCACCGCACATTAACATACATATTATTAGCAATAATTATACGTTGAAGAAAGACTTGGTGGCCAATTTAAATTAGGTACTGGCACGCACAATACATTCGTTGAATATATTATGCGTTCTAGTCTTGGTCGATTATCAGTGTAAAAACCTGTAAAATCATAAAGCCGGATTCCCACGACTGGTGTACTTGCCAAGTACACCAATAATTGTATACTTGCCAAATCATCCAATTATTAACAAGTGGAGCGTTCCCATGACTGGTATACTTGACAAGTATACCAGTACTTGTACACTTGTACAAGTAATAAATAAAAGCCAAGTATACTATTCCTACGACTGGATCAAATGTCAAATAATTGTATTGGGGGTGGGACCTGAAAAATATTAAGTCGTGTATCATTTGCTTTTTTTGCGCTGCAGTGTTTGGACGTTTCAGTGAGTGATTTAAAATACATTTTTTAGTATTGCTAGTTTTTATACTTTTAAATTATTTTTTTTTTAGTTAAAATAGTTCTTTAACTTTTATCTATAATTTTTAGTTTTTATTTATCTAATTAAACGTAAGTTAATTAAAATGGTTAGTGATAATGATAAAATGGCTATTTATGCTTCATACATAATTATGCGTGGAGAGTACTTAAAGTACAAACATTTAATTGAAAAAAAAATACAAAAAAAAAAAAATGTAAAACTATGTTACCGTAGAATTAGATGAAGGTTTTACTTAACTTCACCAAACTATTGAACAGCCACCATTTCAAAATAGAGTTTTGATAGCGAAATGCATTCAATTTATATCATTAATACACTTATCTACTTTTTTTAATAATTTGGCATTTCTAGTAAAGCCTTTTATTTATTTACTACCTATATTCATTTTTCGCTTGCATTCTTATTATGATTACTCACAGGTGATACTTACTGATATAAACGTCAAGAGTTATCAGTTTACTTAATTTCTATGAGCAGTGTTGGTTGCAAAAACAAAAAATTGGCCGATTAATTCATTTTTATTTAATTATAGCCATCGAAATTTGAAATAAAACTATTTTCACACACATAGTTCTAATATAACTTTATAAAATAGAAAATGCTATTACTATAAAATATTTTTCAGTACTAAATTGTATTAATCTTGTTTTCGGTATCCAACAACAATAGCAATTAAAGCAAATTTGAGGAGGTTAGTTTCCCTAAAAATTAAAGAAAAAAAATACGACAGAGTAAAACTAATAGTGTTTCAGCTACGCACAGTATATAATTTTTTACTTACAAAAATGAAACAGAATTTTACAATTATAAACATTTTAGTAAAATATTAAACTATCCAATAATATTTATTTTATATTTAATATTCATAAATTAATAAGTTATATAATTAATACATTATGTAATCAACCTTAACTATTAAATTATATTTACAATTATACTATAAAATAGTTTTACTTATCTATTAAATTAAATCAACTAATTAGGCCAACATAAACCACCGCTGTACTGCACAAATATAGGTGAGTGGGAAGAAAAAATTGTGTTACCGATAGCCACCCTAAAATCAAATATTGGATAAGTATTTGACAAGTACACAAGTGTGCACTAGTGAACTACAAGTGTAAACTTGTCAAGCCATTAATTCCTTTGACTTGTGTTACATTTACCGACAATCCGCGGGAAACTGACAAGTGACCAATAATTGTACAAGTATAGTGTTCCGACGACTTGACAAGTATACACAAATGACAAATATTTGGCAAGTACGCCAGTCGTGGGAATCCGGCTTAAGTAAGAGTCGATCCCAAATAGTTGGTTCGGAGGATAAGAAGATGATAAAAAATAATCAAATAAAATATTGAATGAATAATTTATAACATAATACCAAATACACAATACATAGTATAATCAGTCAAAACTATACTATGCAATTATTTTAATATTACCTGTTGACATGAAACGATCATATTCCATTTTGATGCTCAAATGGTCAGTTTTATTGTAACATGCACCACTAGGTATTTATAAACTTAAAACTGCCATGACTTTCAAAAATGAAATATTTTTTTTAAATCAGAAACCTTACGTATTTTCCTTTTATTTTATATACATTTTTTGAAAATCTGACTGTTAAACTGCACACACGAGGATTCAAACTAGCAACTATTTCACTAAAGCCAATTTTTTCAACTTATCTTTGGAAAATGTTCCGAAAATACTGCGTTATTTATATATAAATATATGTTAAATTAAAGCTAACGTTACGTACTATAAGTTAAAAGAAAAATTTGTCCCAGCGACTTATCTTCTATGTGCAATTGGCCGTCGAAGTTGAACAAATTTATTAAATATTTATTCATTTAATAAACTTATATATCATAAAACTTGTGATCAAGTTATAAATAAGGAAATAGGAGTTAATTTTGCTTTTGGAGAATAATATACCAATTTCTTAAAATTAAACACCATCTACAGATTTGCATCGAAGCGTTTTTATGATAGTGATTTTATTCACTGTCAGATTCATCTATACTTTTCTCAACAACGCTACGTCTACACTGCGCTACCGTTGTTTTTTATATATGGAATTATTATTGTGACAAGGAGGCAATTGATTTGTTTAATTTTATTTATTTTGCAGCTAAGAATTTTTACCTCGTTAAAACTATAATCACTTTTTTTTTTACATATAAATTGACTTAACGCAATAAAACAACAATTTTAATATTCATTCTTAAAATAAATAAGTGATTTTATCGTACATATGATTTAAATTATTATAAATAAATGTGACACTTTCTATATATTACGTGATTGTATTATTACATTATTAAATAAATTTTATATAAAGGTATTAAGATTAAAGAAAGATATAGTCAATTTAACATCTTTTTTTTTAATTAATATTTATTTTAATTATTTTATAGTAAATGACATGTATTATTCTATTTATAAAATATGCCTACTTTTCGACATCATATAAGAGTTCTTTTTATAATACTTAAAAATTCTTAAAGTATTATTTATTGTTAAATATTATTCAGCTGATTTCTGTATAGCTAATGTTTTTATAATGTAAAAGAGATTATCGTTGATAATGAGAATTTGATAGTGACAAAGTTCAATTTGATCGATTTAGTATTTATGAATCAATACAATATAGACGTGCACAAATAATAATACAAAACAAATAGGTTTTAACGGTACATCATGCTGAGAGACTAATGGATTTTCATTTCTTTTACGATGACGTTTTAAAAATAATCAATAAAGCAATAGGTTTGCTAATATTGTGATTAAATAAGTCAAGTGCATTTAGGAACCATCATAACAGAGATTCGACATTAAAATAAAAATAAAAAATACGACGCGAATACGTATTAAAAAAAGTTCATGTTTTTCAACTTCCTAGGAAGTTTTTAATCTCAAGAAGAATTTTATTTAGTCTGTAAGCATCGCTAAAATAAACACTTTTTAATGACGGGTTGAAGTTAAGCTTAATGCGCTTTGTTATATGAGCAATTAACCTGAAATAACTATTTGTTTGCTGTGTGCTTATTTAAAAAGTGTTACTTTTTACATAAAATATAATAGGTTATAAACCGGGATAAAACTAATAATTGCGAATTGTATTGTTTATGATAAAATTAAAATTTAAAATTTCTATACGTTTTATTATTATTCACACTGTACAGTGTTCATATTAAGTAAAGTATTTTGCAGAAAATAAATCTAAATAAATATTTAAAATCAGGGATTTCATATCTATTGCATAATATAAAAAAAAGGTATACGAGTTTAATACAATAAGGTACAATTTGCAATAATAAATAATGTAAAAAAAGTGATAAAATGTTTAATTTTTTTCATACTATCATTTTAAACACCCCTAAGAATCTGTACAACTTTTATTAGATAGTACGACCCAGTATGAGCTAATGCATAACAAAGGATTGAATCTTAGGGAAGACATTATCACTTACGTTAAGCAACATACAAAAAAAGTACTTTTTATTTATAATTTTATCATCTAAATCAACTAAATTTATAATCAAACTAATCATTAAAAAATATGTTTTTATTCAATAAAATAATGAGTTTTTATATAAACCTTCAGAATAAGAACATATTTAAAAAACAACGCTCTATTTTACTCGCCGATTAGTATAAGAATAAAAAACATATATTCATTTGTACATTTATTAATTATAAAACAGTAAATTAAAAATTATCTAATTGTTTTTTTTTATATAAGTATTTTTTCAATATTATTTTATTTTTATGTTAATTCTACTTTTTTTTTTATTAAAACATCGGTAAGTAACAAAAACGAAGAAAAACAATTATACTTTATCATTTGTTTTATGAATGAATAGACAAATTGAGCTACAAACTCTATGAATAGCAAATAAATAAATGCATACATTTCTAAAGAAAAAAGAAAAAAATAAACCTGTTTAAAAGTTTATAAATTGATTTATGAGCTGGCATTAGCGAAAGTTATCACGATTTCATTGACAAATTAATAACAAATTATAGGAACTTCAAAATTAAATTTTGAAATAAAAATCAATAAAAATTCTATACAGAGTTACGGGAGACAAGTTTCAAGACTGTACAAATGAAAGTTAATGAAATACATTTCAAAACAGAATAAACACTGCGACATTAATGTCAAATAACGCAAAATATATTTCTTATGTAAAGTATATTAGTGGCAGACTAAAATATTTAGATTTACCTCACACTAAGTTAATCAAATAATATTATACATAATCGGGTCCTCAATTATTAGTAATACTTGATATTAATATAACCATGTAGTTGTAGATTTTGTACTTGTCTCGTAGTGAATAAGAAAAATATTACAAATATAATTTTTATTCAGAAGAAAATATTTTTTATTAACATTTTTATATTTATTTTAGATTACGATAGAAGATTAAGGTGAAAATGTAAATAATATAAATATATATATTGGTTATAGTAAATTAATTCTAAAATGAAATGTTAAGATTTCAAAAGGAAAAGTATGAAAATTGCATAACTGCAAAATATCTTTTTACCTCAAAGAATTAGAAAAATTGAAAGAGACCTGAAAATGAGTTTATTTGGAATAAAAGAATTTTAAAATTTTCTTTTTAATATATAAAATGAAAGTGATTTTAAATAACGTGTTAATATATTAACCATCCAGAAAATGAGGGATATTATATTTTGTCCACATACAATTAAAAAAAACAAAGTCTATTCGTAATTATTATACAATTTTCAGTTCATTATTATTTTACGTAACTATTGAATAAATGAATTATTCATTGGATGTAAAAAGTTTTGTCATTACATAATTATAACTTTTTTGTAATATTACTTAATAGAAGTTTTTAACTTAAAACTTTTTGTATTAAACAAATTTTATGATTCAAGTGAAAGTTATAGATGAAGACTGTTAAAACACATACGGTTTTCCTGGCCAAAAGTTTGCCCTGGTTTGTGGTCGTCTGTTTAACCATTCCAACGTCGAACAACAAAAAAAAGCTTCCACAATTGCTTAAATTATTACTCTTCTATTTTCTGACCCGAAGTCATATCTCGTGGGTAATGGACAGGATCATTGTTATTGTATTAAAACTCTAACAACGACGTTACCGTTTTAGTTTGCCCGTTATGCTCTATAAAGTCTGAAACCTTTGATATGGTAATTGACCCTAAATATAATGTCACCCTATCTTTTACACGTTTTTACCGCTCTCGTATTTCATTAAACGTTATGAAAGCTAGATACAATATTATCGATGTGAAGCATGACACCCCCCATTTATTCATTGAATAATGATTTTTTTAAAAAAAATAATTAGATTAAAATTATATTTATTAATGTAAACCATAGTAAATATCAAGTCTATTGCCAGTAAGAATTATTTTTAAGGTAGATTTTAGGGATAACTTTTGAAAGTTAAATTAAAATATCTTATCATTTTTTTACTATTAATGAAGAATGTCTATATAAAGGTTTAACTAATCGATAATAAGTTTTGCAATATTACTTGTTCGGGTATAAGCATATAAAGATAAATAAAAGATGAGGAGCAGGGTAGTGGTGTTTAGCGACATTATTTTTACTATGACCTATACATAAGAATTCTTCAACGTTGCATACCCTTCTGGCCTATAATTAAAAATTACATTATCACAAAAAATAATAATACAAATTGGTTATCCTCGCCTAAATTTAAAATGTTAAATTTCAAGTTATGTCTGAAAGTGAGGCTACGTATAAAAGTTTTAATAACTTCTTCCGACTAATTGGACCAAAGTTCTTATTGGCTAGAATTTTCTTAATTAAATTATTATCTAAGTAATAAACCAGTTAATTTATTTATGTTTCCATTAAAAAAATATAGTTGCTACCCTTATAACTCATAGAGTGAAGTGGGGTAATGCAAATACAATAGTTTTTATTTCAAACGTACAATTAATATGATATTAACACATATAAGAACCAACATTTATTAATCTAAAATCTGTTAAATATTCTAAGAGAAAAAAACGAATTTATAATAACCCAATTCTTTTACATTTATTTCACTTCACCCTGAAGTTTGAACATAACAAATGCTTCATGATTGATATATTGAGAAAAATATATAACTAAAAGAAACCAAAAATATAAATTGTTTACACCAATTTTATTTTTTTTGTTTATTTAGTCATTCATGATAACAGAATTACATTGTACATAAATAATTAATATACTGTTAAGTAATTTTTTAATGTTTTTTTATGTAATAAGATTGTTGTTTTTACTAAAAAATATTTTGTCTAAATGTCTAATACTTCTTTTCATTTATCATAATTAAATATTGTGATATTGAATTGCAAAACAACTAAATTCAATAAACTTTGTGATTATTTTATTACTTCGAGTAAAAAAACTTGGTTAAACAGTTATTTATTTATTTATTTGTTTGTTGAAACTTACCACTCAATACTAACTGGACTTTTAACCAATAAATGGAGTAAGAGTATGATTTTATTTCAGTTCATCACACATTAATTAATGTTTTTTTTTTTACTTACTTTTAAACAAATAATTTAGCTTAATTAACACATAAAATAATAAAATACGGATTCATATAGAATCCAAATTTTAACAAAAATATGAATGGTTAAAAACAAATATTTTAGTATATTTAAATTTTAGATTAATTTAAATACATTTACATAAAAGGTTAAAAGATAAATACAATAAAACGTCCACGAAGATAGTTTATTTCTATGACAGCGTAAACAGTTTCAAGTTTGAAAAAAATCATGCCTTACTTTGTTTTTTTATTCAGTCACGTGACCAACCACTTGCAATTTTGGGCATAGCAATAACATAATACGATACGCATCACACGATTTACTTACACGTGACCAACACACTCGTCTGTGTATCTTCAACAACGTCGACAACAACAAAAAGGGCAACAATTACCATTGCTGTAGATGTATAACTTTTCTACAGGATGAACAATTAAACAATCATTACATTTTCCTTGCACCAAACACAGCTTTATCGATCTAATAATTTTTGTTGAAAAACTAAAACTTATTAATTAACTTTGTTATGCATAACAAATAATTTTGTGTAAATTAAATTTGTCATGCTGGCTTTACCGTAGAGTGTTATAATCTTATTCTCCAATTGTTCAATATCGGTAGAAAAAAGTTAATATTATATATACGACTGCGATGAAAGCAAATAAATATATTTTGAAATATTCTGCGACGTTTTTCATCACCCTGTACATTTCGTACGCACCACAAGCTCACCCGTCGTAGTGTGTATTATTATATTGAGCATGTTTGTGTTGGGATACCGATGAGAATATCTCTCCCCCATTGGCATAGTTCTACGGCAAATAAATGTTTACCAATAGAATAACAATTAGCCGAACGAACGTGCATTTGCACTCGGACACGTTGCTCGGTCGCCACCAACGCTGATAGGAGATTAGTGTGGATACGCGGCAAATCACGTTTCCTACACAGATGCACATGGAGGTGGATACCGATGGGATGGGTGCGTTGATAATTGCGTTTTGTCTTTATTTCACACGAAAATATCGTGATCCAACGCCAAAATGAAACGGTGTTTTTCATTGCCATCACAAATATCTAGAGATTCTTGTTAATAGAATGAAAATCTTGTGTACGTCTTCGAGCATAGGTACTGTTATCATTTTCTATTGTCTTTTAAGATCTTTCGACGATTAAAATTAAAAAATATACTTTTAGTTGCGAAAAAGATAATCGCATTGAGTGTACAATAAATGGACTCGTTCTCTATTTTTGAATTTTCGTGCTGGTATACTGTTTGATAATAAAAATATTAAAATTATTCCAAACTAAAGATTTTTAAGTACAATTCAAGTTGAATGCGTAAAGTATTCAAGAAAAAAAAATTATTGTAAAATAAAAATATAAAAATAGCTAGTGATATTCGTTTTTATTTTTAAATTTCAAAACTGTTTGTATAAAATTAAGCTATATTTAATATTATAATGTGTCATAGCACGTTTGCATTAGTCCTGAGTATTACGTTTAATATTTTATTTACTTCTTAATAGTAAAAAAAAAAAACACGCGTTTGAATGGATGTAACAGTCGGTGGCGTTTCTTCACGATGGACTACCTGGCGTAGACGCCCAAGGACGCAATGAAAAGGCCACCCCTGGGACTTTTGAGGGTGCATAGCCATCGAACTCGATAAAACTCGGGTAAAAATGTACGTAATGTTATGTATAGTCTATGTTTTTTAAACTAGACATTTATTTTCCTCGACAGAAAATTTTAAGGGGGGTAACATTGTCTTGAAACCCTTAACACGTCACCGGTCACAGTAGCCTATAGACCGGAGATGCAAGGCGCAAGCTATTGTAGAAAAATGTAATTACTAGCAGCATAACCGCGGTAATAAAGTTTCCCTTTTAGGCATTACACTCCATTTAAAACTGCGACCATTAGCGCGCGCACTTGGTTCCGTACGGTAAATTTGTAGTGCAGAAACGGCGCCGGTAGGGGTGTCGCTGTGTATTATGCAAAACCGATGAGCCATTAAGTGTTGAACAAATTATTTTTAGACCGACCTCAGGCCCTAACTCAGCGCTGGATGACAGGTCTCCGGGAATGGGGAACATATGACGTTTTCTTTTGTCCCAGTCGGACGAGGGAGCAGCGACCCCTTTGTAGTTGGGCAATGATTTTTTTTCGCCATCGAAACGTTATATGATTATGAATAAATTGAGGGCGATAGAAGTGCACAAAGAAATTATATGACTAATTACTAAAAAATGATTACTGTTTTTATAGAAAATGAGACCCATGAGCAATAAAAAAATTGATTTTGACATATTGACGACACACAAAAGAGAACGGCAAGTGTTCGTCATGAATGGAGTGTCTAAAGAACGTACAGCACATATGTAATATGTAAGGGCACATGCAATGTTTGTATAATGGATGATTCTGGTAAATATTTTTCTAGCCTCGGTGTTGCTGATTTAGTTAGTTGTGAGGACTTTGACATTCTCTGTGTTTGAATTATTTATAAAGTAAATAACATTAGAATAAAAAGTACCGTAATAGTTATTTCATTCTTATTTAGTCAGCGTACAACTTTTATCCTGCAAGATAAAAGTTTCGTTCGATTTAACACATCCAAATACATTAACATGTTTTATTCAAACAGCAACAGTGAATGAAATAGATTTTTTTTAGCAAGAAAATAAAATAATTATACATCATCGTAAAAACTTTCTAAAATTAAAAGTCAAATGTATATGTGTATCGGGTTGGGTTAATGACGAATAAAAGTTATAATAATTGCTCTAATAATCAATAAATAATTTATTCTGAACTAGAATAAATTGAATGAGATGTCAATTGATTTAAATGTTTTTGGATTGCGGCGTATGACACATTTATATGTTATTTGATCGACTTGCATTGTAAAGATTTTCTAGGCATGTGCTTGGAGAAAGGAATCACTAAGAACTAACACTAAGTAAATACACATCTGTTTGAGACGGATTAAAGTTTTAATAGTTTAATGGTTAGCTATAGCCACTACAGTCTTTTTTGTGAGTACGACAAATAAAACACTAATCCCTTTATGATGAGATACAAAATGTGAAACATATACACGTGCCTTGTAATAACCGTTCAACTCGCTACCCGTTTCCTAAATATCTCCCAATGCAAACGGTGGTGTTTAGAGGCAATTAACTAAAAATTCTATTTTAGTCCAAGATAGAAATATTAATAAATACAGGGATAAAAAATTAACGTATATTAATTAGTGCTGCGGTGCGAACGTGACACTTGTGTTATGAATTGATCAATTAGTCTTAATTTTTGAAAATATGACAGCCACAAATATTTTAATCGCTTTATATCTCGAAACAACCGTCTTGAAATACTATTCTTGACACAAGCTTTTTTTTTTTGAGTTTTTTTTTTCTTGAATTACGATAAAAAAATAACTTTTGCACACGAAATCAATTCAAATTTATGTTCGTTTATTATTATAATAGATTCAACGTTCTTCCTTCGGAATACATTTAGAAAACTGGACAGACTTATTTTAAATTCTAAAGGGTGTACATTAACCCTTAAAGGCTACACCACCAACACCATAAAAGAGTAGATGAGAAAATAATAGTTAACACAAACAGTTTGACCGAAACGGGTATTGCAAATAATTAAAAATAATCAATCATGACACGCCATTCTTTCATTATACTTATTATGAATAAACAGCATAAGCTAAAATTTTCAGTATTAAAACATTGATAAAATTACGTTTTTTAAATAAAATATACAATAGATACAGTAACTTTTTTAAGACGATTACGTGAAGAATTTGACTACAGAAAATTATTTTGTTAGAACGCAGTGTCAATATTATTTAGAAAATTGTTGTTGTAAAAATTGTTTTTAATATTTTACCAAGCAAGTATTTTAAATTTGAAAAATTACAATAACATTACAAAACGTTTACAAAGTTGTTTTTTACTTAATCGTTACATAGTATTTGTATTAATATTCAATCCTCGACTTATTTAAGTAAAATGTTTACAAAAGTATTAAAAACTTAGTTTACAAACTAGAGTTTTTAATCTGCGTATGGAAAAGTTTTTTAAAAATACTTTATATAATAAATATACAAATTTGTTTTTTGTACAGATACTAATGTTAAAATAGTTTAGTACATTATATTTCTATATATATATATATATATATGTATATTTATTTAATTGATAAAATTCTATGAAAGTTTTAGCATTTTTTAGCTTTGATGCGAATCTGAGAAGATATTAGGTCTACGATAATGTGTTTTTTTATGTCTGTCCATGAAGATTTCAGCTCACTGGGTCGATTTTGATGATCCGTACGCTAAAAAAAAACAATTTTATTTTAGTTTAACCTATTATAATACCATAAATTGGAAAGATTTAAAAAAAATTGTGTTACTGTAAAAAATTACTTTTTTGAAAATTTTTTTTGCATTTAAATACTATTTTTTTAAAACAATGATCCTAATGAAATTTTAACATAGTAAATTAATAATAATAACATTTTTTTTGCATACTTTTATAGAAATCTAATAAAAAAACTCGAATACTAAAAAAGACTATCCACGAATGTAAACTTTTTTTTTCAACTCGTTTTTTGAACATCTTTTGGAAAATCTGACAACTAATAACTTACATTATACTGAAGCATTGTAATATACTATAATATAAAAAAATGATCTAATTTAAATTTCACATAGTAAACAAATTACTTAATTTTCAATTAAGTAAATAATCTAACAAACATTCAATATTTAAGTAAAAGTTTAAATCATATAAAATATAAAATTGCGAAACTCAATAAATTGGCATCGAAGCGTTTTTTATGGCAGTGATTGTAATCACTGTCAGATATCATCTATTCTTGTTCGAACTTTGCCGCGACCAAAGTGTGCTGGATTTTTTTATTACCTTTATCAATTTTAGTTCTCATAATACTTTATGAAGAGCAAGTAGAACCAAAACATCTGAAACTACAGAATATTAGTTTACGAATTTAAATATATTTTTGTAACATACTCATATTTCTTTAAACCTCAAATACAATAATATTTTCGATGGATTATTTCATATTTTAAATAAAACATTATTTTAAATAATATTATATCTGAACGATTCTCGTTTTTTTGTAGGCATGTATGTGCACATGAGCATTGAGTACTGATTGTGTTAGGTAACGTATGTGTTCGGCATAAAGTTTTTGCGGTTATGTGCTCGTCGAAATTCCGGTCATGATTATAATAATATATATACCGCAGGGGATGGAGTCCATTATTTGAGATAGGGTAGCTCGCGGCAACAGTAGTTGTAAGCGCTATAAAAGAGAAAACGAAGGGCGACAACAACAAACAAACAAACGAAAAAAATAAGACTAAGATAAAAGGAGAAGAGGAAAATGGAAAATTTATCAACTATTCGTCGTCGTCGTCGTGGGTACGGTACATGTAAAAAGAGATTGCCGAAAAAAGCGCAGGAAGGGACTGAATTGAAAGTGTTTTCTTCTTCTCTGCTTGTAGTTATTCTCCTATTTCTGCTCTTTCCTCTTAGGACTTCCCTGTTTTTCATGTTTTCGTATCGGCATCGACGGACGGAGGGGGGAGGGTGTCAGCCATTTTGAAAGTAGGCGGAGGCAATAGGAGTGTCACGATCCTGTAGCACTCGCACGCTGCTCTTAGCGGCTACCGAATATTATTATACCGCGTGCTACCACAACAACTGCTACCATCAAGTTCGTGATCTGAATATAGTGAGAACGGCAATGAAATTTCAACGACACTCCATTTCTTCCGCAAGTACACACCGTATAACACTCACTTATTCAGATCTAGCAGCTCATACACGTAACACTTGATACATAAATGTTACACATTTTCATTGAAATGTTAAAATCAGTTTAATCGAATCAACAGCGTCATAGGTTTGGTATTGTTAGTTAACCTACACGATCAAAATATTATTATTTTTTTAACTCGGAAGAAATTGTTGAAATATGTTTTCATTTATTAGTTGTTGAGGTACAATTAATTTAGTAATTTGCATTGCTATAGCTAAGCACATCTCCACAGTCAATATTACTATGATATTTAATTCTATCAAAACAAGCAGAAAGGATAAAATTTTCTTTTAAATCTTCTCACCTAAAAAAAATTAACTCTCGACGATATGCACACAATTTAACTTAATACTTCAATCAAAATACTTAATTGAAATGAAATCACAATTGTTTTTATTTTATCTAAAACTTAATGTTTACATACACTATATTTTTTATTTGTATTGTTCAAGATTAACCGTCGTTGTGTATTGTAGCGCAGTAATGACATTAAATCCACATCAAGAAAATTCAACCTTTACATAAAGATCTCTTGATCTTTGGAACTATTTCTCTGATCTCATATGGTTATAAATCTCCATAAAGAACCGCGTACAGGATACTCTAAACCCATTAATAGAAGAGGACTTGTTACTTGTTATATACAAAGTTCAAGGAATTTGTTAACAAAACTTATATTACTTTAACCAACCCTAATCATAATAATAAATGCCGAACAAAAAAACTCGCGCATAATCAGAATTCAATATTCGTTTATTTTTTAAAATTAAGATTATATTAAAAATATTAATTAAAAACTAAAAAATATTAAACTTATAAAACCACAAAAAAATACGTATTTTGCGAACAATGTTACCATTATCAACTTTACACGCATGTCAATCGTTTAATTTGCTGATATTTTTTTATAAATAAATCTACGTTATGATAAAAATAATTTGCTTCTATATGATTTTTCTTATTTAAAAATTAAATTAAATTGTGTTGAGTTTTGATGAATATTAGCTATTAATAGATTCTTGAAGTTACAATAATATTTGTAAAAGGAATACGTATGTTATAGACTGCTGCAGTTATTCTGTTGGTTTAGTAATTGAGTTGTACTTATATTTATGATAAAGGGACATTTTTTCAAATGAAAAAAAAGGTTGAAATAACTCGAAAAAAAGATAATCTCAAATAGTATTTTTATCCTAAAGCAAACAAGTAAAACCGCTTTATAGTTTCATTTACTCTTTACCAAATGGTAAAAATCACTTTATCACAACAGTATCAGTAAACTGATATGAACTAAAGACACGCATAACTTAATTGTTTGTATTAATTTTAAGCCGCCAGTGTATCTTATATTTTTGTAAGTCTTAGATTGTTTTATTTTGTTTACTTTTTGATGTAATCTATATAAAAGCATAAAGGGTGAATGCGGCCAAACAAGAGGTTTCAGTGATAAACAGCCGTAATTATGGCCAACGTCTGTTGAAACTTACTTTATTTTATATTGCTCATCTTTTGTAATTGTCCACGATTTTTTAAACCTCCCCAATGGTATAAAATAAAAGACTAGAATTCATTTTATTAGCCGTATTAATCTTCTTTAAAACCGAGAAATACACCTCGTTTATTACGCCGACAACTATTAAATAAAAAAAAAATTGAAACTAAGCTCACTGTACCTAATTATTCTGTTTTACATAGGCTGTTTGGTACAACTTTTTATGCTAACATTAATGAGATGAAATTACTTGAACACTTAAATTTTTCATTACTAATAAATACGTGCACTTGGTTTTTATTATATCTATTAATTATGCCTATACATAAAAGTTTTATAGCGCACGAGTATGTTAGTTTGGATTCATTTATTTTTAACACTTAAAAGTTTTTTTCTTATTAAAGTACTACTTACATAAAGTGATAAAATCGTAAAGAAAAATGAAACATTTTTCAAAAAAAACGAAATAATTGATTATTTATTGAATAGTCTATTTCTATTAATGGTAATTTGAAAAAGTGGGTCGAAAATAAAAATTAACCTCAACTTTATGTCACTTAAAATATTCAGTTTTAGACTTTTAAATTAAAAACCAATTTGAAGATGTTTCCTAATATTATATATTTTAATTTCCATCGAAAATTATATAATTATTCATTCATAAAATTAACAGAATGTAGTTTAATACGTTGGCACTGTGACAATACACACATTATTAATCCTTTAAACTACCTTTCATTGTATTTTTATTAGTAAAAACTGTCATAGAATAAACAGGATAAGCATTAAGAACTTTAGAATTTGCATGATAAATTGTAAAGAATAATGGGAAAATAAAATTTCTAACATTAAACAAGTTTTGACTTGTACAATGAAACCCAACCCAACCCAACCAGCATTCGAAATGTGGTGTTGGAGACGAATGGAAAAAATAAACTGGACAAAAAATGAGTAACAAATGAAGATGTACTGACCCAAGTTGGAGAAACAAGATCCATAATTAAAGCTATAAAGCGACGACGATGGGACATGATGGGACACGTTTTACGCCATGACGAAGAATTGCATCATACTACAAGGTGCAATTGAAGGACGAAAACCACCAGGAAGAGAAAGAAACTCATACATATCTCAACTGAAAAATGGCGCAGGGATTGATACTTACGCCGGATTAAAAAGACTTGCTGAAGATCGTGTTAAATGGAGAGCGAAGTTAAAAACGTTGGAAACCAACCCAATACAGGTTGAAAAAAAAGAAAAAAATTAGAACACTTAATTTATAATTGTTACAATGAATATTTGATACAAATTAGCCGTGGGTTATAAATATACAATACAAATATTAAATTTGTCAATATGTTTTCTAGAGTACATTTACATAAAATATAGATAATCTTTAAAATCATCTTTATTGTATTATATCAATAGTCATTTCTCGGACGTACTATCCCTCCCGGCAATGTATAAAAATGTCAATAACATCGGAAACGCTGGTTTAAATGTTGTTATCGCTGAGTAATTTTTTTTTATTAGATCATTGCCTAATAAATAGGATAATCAATTCTGTATGTTGTTATTATAAAAATTTAAGTTGATTCTCTCATAATGCATAAAGGATAAATAAAAAATATACTTCATGATGGATAAATTGAAAAAATCATGGAAATGAAAAAAATATTATTTTTATTTTTTGATCAAATAAATTATGATAAACTAATTAATTTGTAAAGTTATTAAATTCTGATATCAATATTTAGTTAAAACTACAAAACTTTGTCATTAACTGACAAGTTTTGATCGTTAAATGAGTAAGTGATTTTTTAGTTAAATTTGCGTGATAATTATACATTTTCAATCAATATTTAAAAATTGTTTTTTTATGTCAATATTTTTGTTTGGGAAATTAGTTTTTAACTTTAAATGTTTTTCCCAAATTTGCGCAGGAAAAAAACTTTGTTTTTTCGAAAAACACATTTTACGAGGAAATTGTGATCCCCAGTATGTATTGGGTATAACGATGTTGAGATGTTTGTGGCATCGGATACCAATTTCGATGGGATCAAGTTGTAGCGAATTTCAATCAATCCTGTCGACAGCGACGGCCACAGGTAATACAACGACTTTACTATGTATACTTTTGGCGCATACAGTGTTCAATTATAGTTTAAAAACTCGTTCCAGCATAAACGGGGAGTTATGTAGAGACATAGCACCGTGGTAAATCTAAGTTGGAATATCAGGATTAATACAGCTTACGAGTACTTATCAAAAACAGGTGGGAAAATAATAATAAAAAAACGTCTGTAAACTTCAATTAAAATACAAAGAATATAATGCAAAAAACTATACAAAGTAAATATATGCATAGTAATTATAATCGGTGGCACGGTAGTTGTTTATTTTGAAAAGGTTCATAGAAATTTGTAATTCCAGGAACTATTTGAGAGATTTAATTAAATTAGGGTATTTTGCTTGCCACGTGTATGTGGCTCATAATTCGAAGAAAATGTGTGCGACCCGGAACTGAGCATCAATAACATTCTCACGGTTAAAAAAAAAAAAAAAGTTATCATAACACATCGTATCATTGGGCAGCAGAATAAATAATTCACAATTCTCGTAGTCTGTTTCCCGTATACATTTGATCATAATTTTACTGAGATTTTTTTACTGTTACACTTTGGTACCTCTAAATAAACAAAGGCCGTACGCCTAGCTTACAAGATCAGGCACACAAATAGGGTAATGTTCAATTACAGCGGTGGTGGCGGCGGCGGTGATATTATTTTTAGTCGTTGCGCGTCAACCGAGCGACACATTCGACACCAACCGTCCCCTAGCCGGTGGTCTTTGTGCACTAAAAATGTACAAAAATAGGTCGGGGGGAGGGGGAAACACGGGATAAACGTACGTACACACAATACAGCCAACTACGCGAGGGGTAGTCGCGGGGGTGACGAGGAGGGCGCGTGCGTGTTTGCTTTGACGACACACAGTGCACGGGAAAGCATATGCGTGTGCCGTCGTTTTATTATAATTCAATACGGTCGCGTGTCCGCCGCATCATCCTCCTCGTGTAACAACTACCCGCCGCCGCCACTGTTACGTTTATGGGCACAGTGTTGTCGTTGAAATACAGGGCGACGAGGATGTACAAACATAAATCAACGCGACAATAATGCACGTAGAACGGCCGATGCAACGAGTTATTATTATAATGTGCGGCGGCAACGACTACCGGCCGGGGCTTACACAAATCCGATGCTGGTGGTTTCCGAGGGGAACGGCAGGAGAACGGAGGGTTTATATTTTGATATTAAAAAATTACAACGCCGACGGTGACGAAATTTAATTTAAATCTCTTAAACCTTTTGGTAATGGCCGGTTTTTCAAGTTTTTCGCACCTTTTCAAATTGAATTGTTGCCAACCAGCGGATCTATGATTAATTTTCATTTACTTCGGATTTTACATCGGCGGACTCGACTATAGTTGACGACGGCCAACGAACAAAAATTAAAAATCTATCATCCTGGTCACAGAGTTGTTAGCGAGTCCCAACTCATTAACGTAGGTTTTTAATTATAGTCCGCATCGTCGCGTTGTTCCAAACGAATTATCAGCCAGTGCAAATATGTGTCATTAGAATTGAAAACTTAATCTTTAATCTAACCGGGTTTATAGTGTTGAGGGGATTAGGGGGTTTTAAATCCCTCTTGAAACGAAAAATATTTCTACGCTACCGTATTTCAAGAACAAATTGCCACAAACTTAGGTCCATTTAAAACGGCTTAAACAAAGTTTATAAATGCATATACACATGTAAATACGCTCTTTAGTCATTATACACAACGAAATAACTTTGGTATGTGACCCCTAACTGCTGCTGGGTCCTGCACAATGAAGGGTTTGATAGATTTTTTTGTTCATTATTTTATTATTTAATTATCTTAAGGTATCGTTCTTTGATATGGCAATGGGACCAAAACTTTAGGAATATTTGCATATAGAAAATTAGTCGTCAGAATATACAGTATATATATGTGTGTATATTTATTTATTGTATATTATATAATCTTTAATTTGAAATATGTTTATACGACAATGGATTCCCGAAATATTCAAAACTTTCCATGAAGATTTTTATATACTTATTTTGAGCTTGACAATCGCATACAAAATTAAAATCGCATGCAAAGTTAAATTTTAACAATCGATTTTGGGTATTAATTTGTTGAGGAATAGGGTCAACGAATAAATTGGGTGAAATAAACAAAAACTAATTTAATTTTAGATTGATATTTTGCTATTAAAAAACACTAATTTTAAAAAAAAAAAAAAAAAGTGCTTGACGTCAATAACAGTCTTTCTTTTAACATTTTTTGAACTGAAAAATTAATAAAGGGTTTCGGTATAAAAATAACAATATATCATATTATATATGATATATTATATATATGAATATATGAAAAATATATCATTATTTTTGGAATAATTTTTTACGATTGAGATTCTGGTTTGTGCACAAGGTGTTATATATTTTTTACTCGCTATACAGTATTTTGTGTAATGACCGCCAAGGGGCTACAGAAGGGTGCGGTGAACTGGACCGTCAAATGCGAAACAAATTGAAACTAACGTCTTATTTTATGTACCGCTGCAGTGCGCACATATTCGAACTTTGTAGATAATAATACAATATATCTTTTTACTAGTGCCGCCACATCGCCGCAATTGCTGTCACGGAATTGCTGCTGTGTAAACCCTTGCTCGCATATACATGTATATTTTTCTTTTCTCTTGTAACTGAAAAAATTTATTACCGCACGAGAAACACTCTTCGGGCGGCATGCACAGCTCCACACTGTAGAGTCGGCAGCAGAGGGGAACTCGAAACAAATATGGGAAAAAAACGGCAACAATTGAACAACATTATGACAGCCGAATTAATTCCACATATCGCTTTTTAGACGTCCGCCGCCGTCGTGTGATGTTCAGATATATCATTTTGTAGGGGAGTGCATTGTGGATTTTACAATCGAACAACGATCATTTACCTCTTCTTTACGGGCACGTCACTCAAACACAACAACAACAATTTTCCACTTGTCCTCCTCGGTGACCCATTACGACGAATTTCATATTGGATCGAGAAAGGGATCTGTTGCCTGTACACTGCCAATATTATATTAATAATAATACTATAATCTAAGTTCGCAAAACTGTTATCCGTTAATACGACAATATTACGGTCCGTTTAGTGTCGGGCGCCTTCAAAGACGGATTAGTCTGTAAACATACAGATAATATTATGCCAGTGACAATTATATAAACGTTCGACCGAGCAAGTGTATGATATTCAGAGTATCCGCGGACGGCGAAGATATTAACTGGTGCAATTGTATGTACGAGCGAGGGGAAGGAGGGCGGACACAGAAAAAGGCGATTGTCACAAAAGGTCTATCCTCATAATGTATTTTAAGCTGCCGTGGTGGTCGATAGAGAGAGGAATATCGTGTAAAACGAGATTATTCCAAAGAGGCGGTCGGTTGTTCAACGAGACAAATAGTTTGACAGACAAGTGATGATTTAAATCGTGTACTCGTAATTTAGCAATAATCGCACAAGAATTTAAGTTTATACGGAGGGACAAAAAAACGTACATTGGAATTCCCCAAAAAGTTTCAGACTGTGATCATAAATGCAACCACATGCGTTCATGGAATAATTATGAAAAGAAAAACATGTCGAGTGTTTAAGTTTTCTAAAAACTTATTAAAATGTTTTTACAGTTACACTTCTTTACGTTATTTTACCATAAAGGTTACAAAATTATCCTAATTCATTCAACTTTAACACATGTTGTTATTGCTCAAAGCCTAGTTGTCTAACTTGGTCAGCTAAAGTTGGTTCATTAGGCGTAATGACAATCAAATTACCATTATTTACCTCTTAATTAAGGAGGGAACTTATTATTTTTGCCATTGATCTTATTCCACTTTCAACATAAAACATGCTTACCGTTGTACAGTGTTTCAAGTTCGCATTGCCCATTTTATATTTAACAATGAAAATTTTATATTTTGAATTTTTTTAATTATAAAGTAGGCCTTATAATTTATTATTTTAGACTTTATAATCTATTACTTGTACACAAACGAATAAATAACTCGTTTTTCATAATAATTACTTTGTTATACATTAGTTATTGTACTAATACACATATATTTCTCAATTTGATCATTGTTTAATTATTATAATAAAATGAGATTCATAAAATAACTCTGACAATGATGTCCCTCTGTCAGAGAGTATTTCGAGTATCATAAAAAAATACTAAAATCTCATAAAAATTAGATAGTTTTGAAGTCTTCTTTAAAACTACTTCATTTTTGTAACATCCTTAGAATCGCAATCTCGCGTTGTCGTTAATTCGCTTTATTGAATCATTTACAAACCATTCACTTGCATTAAAACTTAATTAATTTTTTATTAAAATAAAGCGTTAGTTTTAACGTTTTAAATATAAAAGAAATACGAGATTGACATCTTTGGATGCTTAGAAATATTGTAGGATTCAAACAATTACAACAAAATACCAAGTAAGTGAATTGATATTACCTCCATAATTAGCATTAATAATCTGACTAAAAAACAAAAAAAGAAATAGATCAAAGATAATTACAGAGTTAATCTTAAATTAATTTATTAACTAGTTCATGCCTTAATAAAAAGACACTCCGACTGGGTATTCGTGAGAAGGCCTCCGCCCTCTTTGTTACCTCAGTGTCTCATTATATGTGCTTAGNATTAACTAGTTCATGCCTTAATAAAAAGACACTCCGACTGGGTATTCGTGAGAAGGCCTCCGCCCTCTTTGTTACCTCAGTGTCTCATTATATGTGCTTAGCTATTGGTTTAATTTTATACTTCAACAAAGAGGGCAATTAATTAATTTACTTTTATACCTACATGTCTTTATTGTTCTAAGCCCTGGGACTCTAAGAAACCGATTGAAGATCAGCATAATTTTTATAAACTACTTATATAATTATATTTTGTTTTTACATTATGGTTATTACAACCTGGTAAAAATTAATACAAGATGAAATTTAGGTTTTAGGAATAAAAAAAAAGTTCAATTGTATGTTTTTAAGTTGCTTAATTTGAATATGACACTATTTTTTTGATAATATTTTTTTAAAAAGGTGTCAGGGGGCTCAAAAATTGGCATAAATTATAAAACTTTAAGAAATTTCAACATTTTTTTTTGGTAAATATAGCTTAACTAAAGTAAATAATAAATTATAATTAAAAAATTCAATTTTTCTTTTTCATAAATCGAAACACTATGCGTTTAATGCTAATTTATTTATTTGGTACTTTATGTTACAGCTTGTTTAGATATTCAAAGGTAGTTTGTGTCATAATACTGAAAAAATTTATTTGTCATTGAATATCTAATATTTCTACATGAAGATATACAGTGATATTTATTAAGAGTAGCACCCCCACTTTTTTTGAAAACAACAATTTTTTCATAAAAATGTACTGATAACTAGCTTACAGTCAGTTTAAAATTTTACTTTTTAAGTTAATATAATTTTTAGATATAAATGATATAGGCCAGTCAACGAAGGAGTAATTTTGGCAAGAAATGGCAGAAAANTTAGATATAAATGATATAGGCCAGTCAACGAAGTAGTAATTTTGTCGAATGGCGGAAAAAATTCCCAACCAAATTTTTTTTTTTTTTTTAAAGTTTAATTAAGATATGTATAATGACATACTAAAAGTCCTCATCGATTGGACTTGAGTTTTCTTTTTACAGCCTCGCAAAAGTTCAAAAATATGAGCTTTTTTAATTTTCTCAAAAAATATTGAACTTACAAAAAAAAAATTTCGTACAAAAGTTATTTCAAAAACAATTTTAAACAAAAAAATTTCTTTTAAACAAATTCTTCATTTAAACAAATATTTTTCAAGTTACATTACATTTAATATGAGTACTAAAATTTATTTTCCAATTTTTTTCATTTTACGGTTACTTTTTATCATGTTATACTTACATTAGACAAAATGTTATAAATGCATATGTGTATATGTGTATATGTGTGAGTTTATTTATTTATAGTATCATTAAAGTGTAGTGTATAATAAGATACAACAGATAGAGTAAGTAATTGATTTGACGCTATATTGTTTAAACCCAACTAAACGCTAAATTGTACATTCCTAAAAAACAACAATAATATTATGTCAATTGTCAACGGAATTTCTGGTAATCTTTTTCTTTTTCTTTGCCTTAATCCCAACTACTTGGGGTCGGGCATCCTTATCCTATGCTTCCACTTGACACGATCGCCCACATCTTCTACGCTCACATCAACTGTCCTCAAATCGCATTCAATAGCATCCCTCCATCTCTTTTTTGGTCTTCCTCTACCTCTTCTTCCTTCAACATTAATTTCTATAACTGTTCTTACAGCTTCCGATTCTTCTCTCCTCATAACATAATCAAACCATCTAAGGCTATTTTCTCTCATCTTATACACGATTGACGCTACACTTATATTCCCTCTTATATGCTCATTCCTTTTCTATCTTTTCTAGTCACTCCACTCATTCAACTAAGCATTTTCATCTCTGCTACACTCATTTTCTGCTCTACTTTCTTATCAACCGCCCAACACTCTGAACCATACATCATAGCTAGTCTCACTACATTGTTGTAGAATTTATCTTTTAGCCTCATTGGAAATCTTTTATCGCATAAGACACCAGACGCTTCTCTCTACTTCAACCACTCGCACTTAATCCTATGTCTTACATTCTCGCCAATACCATCGCTCTTTTGCACTATTGATCCTAAATACTTAAAACTTTCTATCTCCCCATTCACACTCTCGCCTATTGTCACTGATCCTCATTTCACCTACCTCATGTTCTCTTTTGTCAACCCAGCCAGAATTTCTGGTAATGATAAAATTAATTGTCATAAAGTGTCTAAAATTGGTCTTGTTCTAGTAAACTCAATGGTGGATAATAACTTTCATGATATAAATCTTAAAAGGTCATATAAAGTTATAACTGTATCATCAATAACTTCTATTGTTAAAATTAATAATGAAATAATTAAAGTAAACCCACTGCTACTATTTCAACTAATCGCTATTTAAAAAAAAACCAGCAGTGTCCCGGCACAGTGTGTATAATTGGGTGCAGTATAGATGATATGTGACAATGATTAAAATCATTATCAAAAAACAACGCCTTGATGCAAATCTGTAGATAGTGTTTAATTTTAAAATTTTAATGGATTATTACAAAAACTACATGATCTCCTATTTCCGTATTTATATCCTAAATACAAGTTATATACATTACTAGTGCAAAGTATGTAATCGATGGAGGATTTCTCCACTATAAAGTTATTTGACAAATGTATCAAACAAAATTTTTTTCCATTTTCTTATTCATTTTCCCATTCTAAATTTTGATAGAATATATCTTCAACAAAAGTACAATTTTCTTAATCTTCAATCTTTATTTCTATTGAATTTGTACACCAATGACCTTTGCAATGTTCACATATAATAGAACATTGAAGCCCTGTTTTTCGGCAGCCACAACTTTTACCACCTCCAGCACCAGACTAAAGGCCGTTTTATGACAATTATCTTTATTATTAGCAGAAATTCCGTTGACAATTGACATAATATAATTGTTGGTTTTTAGGAATGTACAATTTAGCGTTTAGTTGGGTTTAAACAATATAGCGTCAAATCAATTACTTACTCTATCGGTTGTATCTTATTATACACTACACTTTAATGATACTATAAATAAATAAAAAAAAAACTCAAGTCCAATCGATGAGGACTTTTAGTATGTCATTATACATATCTTAATTAAACTTTAAAAAAAAAAAAATTTGGTTGGGAATTTTTTCTGCCATTTCTTGCCAAAATTACTCCTTCGTTGACTGGCCTATATCATTTATATCTAAAAATTATATTAACTTAAAAAGTAAAATTTTAAACTGACTGTAAGCTAGTTATCAGTACATTTTTATGAAAAAATTGTTGTTTTCAAAAAAAGTGGGGGTGCTACTCTTAATAAATATCACTGTATATCTTCATGTAGAAATATTAGATATTCAATGACAAATAAATTATTTCAGTATTATGGCACAAACTACCTTTGAATATCTAAACAAGCTGTAACACAAAGTACCAAATAAATAAATTAGCATTAAACGCATAGTGTTTCAATTTATGAAAAAGAAAAATTG
The DNA here is from genome assembly GCF_025091365.1 of Daktulosphaira vitifoliae. Lineage (NCBI taxonomy): Eukaryota > Metazoa > Arthropoda > Insecta > Hemiptera > Phylloxeridae > Daktulosphaira > Daktulosphaira vitifoliae. The sequence continues at coordinate 35,969,178 of NW_026099574.1, forward strand.
AATTTTTTAATTCAACTTTAAAAAAAAAAAAACCTTTCCTAAACCTTAAAGTATCGTAAAAAATAATATTACCAAACTGTTAATCGATTAGTTCAAATTTTAATTTGTCTATTATTCATTAAATTTTTATAAAAATAATTAAAGGCTTTTATTTAACTTTTAAAAGTTACCCCTAAAAACTATTCTTAGAGATGTTTTTTTTTTTAAAATAAACTTGATAGTTATGGCTCATAAAAATAAATCAAATTTTATGATATCTATGGAAAATCATTATTAAAAAAAAAATAACGGGGTAATATTCTTAATAAATCACACTGTGTAGTAAATATAAAGCTTCTTGAGTCTCAAATTAATCTATAATACTTAATAACATTATATAAGTTATATTTAACTTATACATTTTTTATCAAAAAGTATATTCACGTATTTTTTAAGCCTATACAACCAAATTATATGGTGTCGATATAATTTTTCATTAGAAAAATCTTTCTTATAAAATACAATAACTTTTTCTTTAACTCTCTTGCAGAGGTTTTTTCATTTGTCCTTCAACATGTTATTCAACATTCAAGAGAAACTAACCAGTACTTTATGAGTGTATTTGTATTGATAACAATTAATTTTAATTTACAACATGTTTTTGCCCAATAAAGTACTTCACTGTTTACAAAAAATACATTTGTTTGTAATACTCATTCATATAACTTAGTTTAAATTAAAAGAATTAATCATACTCGTATTAAATTTTGAATAAATTCTAATAAAATTTCTGAAAAATCATATGCATATAAGTCATTATGAATATAGTTCCTTGCTATTTTTATACATATAAATAGAAATTTTACGTGTATTATACAATATTTTTATCAATCAAAATTTAACCATATATACTTATATAATTAAAAAAACAAGGTTAACCAAAATGGATTAAAATTTATTATGTATTCATCATAAAAAGATAATGGAATAATAACATGGTATGTTACTAAAAAAAAAATGTAAAAAATATATTTTATGTAAGCATATCATATTATGCTTACATAAATGATTTACGAAGGAATTAAAAGATTTATTTCAATTAATCGTTACACACATAGTAAATAATTAGCAAATAAAAAATTGTTGAAATAATAAAATAATTTATTACATTTAAAATAAACAACGAATTTTCGTTATGTCAGAATACACTGTAAATAAAAATATAAAAATAATTATTGATTGGTTTAGATAATATGACAATATTTAAAGTGTTTAATTATTGTTTCGTTTATCTCGAGTGCTGGTAAAAATTACAACTGCGTATCTCTCTGCAGCGTGTCGGCGGTAGTCGTATAAAACACTGTAAGTGCTCTACATGACATGAACAGCAATCATTCTTAAGGTTGGCCATAAAGGAAATTACATCATTTGTTGTTTTCAACGACCAATCACGTCCGAGTCTGGTCCGGCAAATCCCTTTATAGCCTTTCAGTAATACCTCATGCGGACATAGATCAATCGGTAAGGAAATTTTGTACTTGGCGTCGCAGCCGTTCAATTAATACACCTCGACCAAAATAAATCTCATGTAAGTATATTTTTTACGTTGGAAAGATTATAACGGGAAAAAATGTCCAATAACCGCGCCGGCATTAATTTCGTGGTACAAAATAATGAGTTCAAATCCAACGCAACTCGTCGACCATACATTAATTATTTTATAATATCAAACCTATACACGTGTATAATGTAACTGCGAAACATTTTCACACCATCAAATGCATTCCGGCACTTGCTCAAGGCGTTTATGGGTTTTTCCACAGCATGTCAAGTATTAATCAATGTTCTCGGAATCGGTATGAATCTGGTGGCGTGCGCATCTCAGATGATTTATAAACTATAATTTATGCAACTGGTAACATTACATTTCGTCTATTCTACTCCGACACACGACGTCAACGCGCGTGATATGTCAGACACGAGCGGACGGGCGGTGGTGTTTTGGGGGCGGCAGCAGGTTACTTCATCCCTATGGTGCAGTCGGCGAGAAAAGAGGGAGGAGTTGGACTGCAACGGTCCGCCGTCGGTGGCGGCACAGGAAGGAAGGGATGAGGATTCTGAGAGTGTAGCCCTCAGTGCGCCGCCGGATAGCCCAGGCTTAGCATGTTGATCCCGTTGGATTAGTCAAACGGCTACCCAGTACCAAGTTAGTGTTTAGTCCTTTTCCACTATCTACCACCCCTCCGCTGTCTCCTACGGTTTGTACACTTTCGCCGCTCGCTGTTCGTTTTACAAAAGTGTAATACGGGTGTCTTACGTCACATTTGATATCAGAAAATTAATTATTCCTAAATAAGTGCAGTCATTATCAGTTGAAGACTTACATTCTATAGGTACGTCAGTTTGATTAACTAATTTCAAGTTTGGGTTGAGTACATTTTTTAATTTTGTATAACTCAATTTAATTGTCTAATTTTAAATAAACATTGACTTGATTAAATTTACTATTTGTAATTGTATAAAATTCTTACAACTTATTTTTAACTAAAAATGCCAGTACAAATTAAGTTATGATCTATCTAGTCGTTCATACAGAAAAATAATAATCAACCAAGAAAATGTTTTATACGTGTGAGCATTGTAAATAAAAGGGGTGTAATTCAATTTTAATATTTTTTTAGGAAATTATTAACCTAACAAGTACTAACATAAAAAGACTTTGCTAATGGTTTTACAGTATAATTTTATTTCTACCGTTAATACCAAAGTGTTAAATTTGCAATAATGATAAATATGCAAACTTATTTTAACCAATAATTGAAATACAACATTTTTGCTTTAACCTCCGCATATTTTTATGACCATTTTACATTTTAAAACGATCTATTGACAAATTAATTGAATTAGATTTGAAATTATTACCTTATCGATAAATTTATTAAGGCTTTTTGAAATATTACTTGACAACATTTTTTTTATTATAAATTTTAATAAGTAACGAGATAATTATTTAAAATATTAACTTTATTGAATGTAAATAAATTAAAACACATTGATACAGTGATCAATATAATTTTTTCGTTTGTCTATAAATTTATTTTAAACAAAAAAGTATTTTTATATTATAGTTTTTTTTTGTTCATACCACAATATGGTGTATAAAATATCTACAAAACTACATAGACCAGAGTTCGAACAATAAATTTATATAACTACTTTTAGTTACAGTGTATCGAAAATAAATACTTAATTGATTTAGTTGTGATCCATTGAGTATACTACGCTATAAGTCCAACTAGATTATATCAGTTTTGTCATTATTATAGTTATAAATGTTCTGTAAAAATAAAAAGAAAATCAAAAATAGGCAAATAAAATAAATATAAAGCTCACTGTGATTATAATACTATGAAATAAGTTTGCCTTTTTATTGTTTATCTTAAAACATTATTAATTTAAATCGTTTTTATTACATACTTTTATTATTAATAATAGGACCTTACATCATTGATAACTTAACTGAATACTTTTATTTTTCATATTTAATGAGTGAGAAATGATGAAATTTTTGAAATACGACCACAAACCTACACAATAATTATTTAAATAGATTATTGTAAATTTCAATAAAATTTTACTTTTAAAAATGTCATTCAGCATTTTTTTATGCATATACTTTTTACTTCAAAATGACGGAAAAATAATAATGACATAAATTGATTTAAAATTAAAATTTAGCTTTATATTAGATCGATTTTATATCTTTCAAATTGTTAGAAGTATTGAGATTTAATATTGTGTTGAATAGAACGACACCAAGAGACGTCTTTAATAAATGGGTTGGGAAAGTGGTATGACACCAACAAATATTTTATATTTTACCATAATTAATTTATGTGAGACTACGCTATAGTTATTACTATTTCTTATTTAATAATAATAATTAGTTTTTATATCGCTTAGGAATATTATGACGACTAGATCGTTGTTGAAATATTAGTCTTATAATAATATATAAGTCTTTTAAAATAAGTGTAGGATTTATTAGTGTTTTCTTTCGAGTTTTAAAGCCAACCTAATACCAGAGGATCATAGTTGATCTCAAATAAATGTTGGCTTGATCTAAAACGATTTTTAGCTCTTTAAATAATTGTGTTTTTAAATATACTTTTTATGAATTATAAAGAATGTTTTATTACAACTCTTACTGATACATTTTTTACTAATCATTCCAAAATATCTATTTTATAAATAAAGAGAAATCTTAAACAAAGTTTAATAAAAGAACATCGAAAGAAGTCATTATAACTCATTAATTAATGTAAAATTCTTGTGAAGAACGCCTTTAGTTCTAAATAATTTCTTTTTCAAACAAATCTTGATATTTTGATTAAATTTGGAATCTCAAGGGCGTCATAGAATTAAAAAAATATTAACATTATGATGCCCTTTAAATATCAAATATAAAATTGTATGTCATAGACGGGCACACCTTACAAATGTACAATTTCATTTGTTATAACATTTATAATTTTGATGAATAGAACAAAATAATTTTCGTTCTGTGTGCAGTAAAGACTAGAAATTTGAGGTAAATTATGAAATTAACATGATTTTATAAATCTAAAGTCTTATCAAAGACATTGAATGTGTTATCATAAAATTTTTATTTGTAACGGCTCGTTCACAAGAGTGACAAATCTTACAGTTGACAGTGAACCCAGAAAATGGATATTTACCTTATATTTAGGTTTTCTGTGTTTATGAGGTTGACAATTTTACATTAATGATAAAAAAATGACAAGTGATATACAATATAATGAAACAAGAAGTCTAACTACTAGATATATCGGATGTGTTTTTTTTTTCATTTCTCACTCTATTACTATGGGGCAGTACCGGAGAAGAGTTTTGGAATATCAGAATTGGTAACACAATTACTGTAAGTTCCAAATTAATGTCCAGGAAATAGGATTCCAACGGGTAGTAAGTTTTAAGCCAAATGCTCAAGGTCGGCTAGTTTTGGGATAGACTAAAGTTCTTTCATTTTGCTTCCAGTTTACTTTTATTAGAGAGATATTGAGAATATTTTAATACCCCGAATAGCATCCTATTTTACTTTTTTAATGATGGGTATTAAGACAACTCTCTGGAACTTTCGAGGAAAGCCCAATGCTATTAGGACATTAGAGCCAATATTATTTCAAATTATTTTCTGTTCTAGTTGTTCTGTAATCAAACTTTGATTATAGATTCATCAAGTGTAATTATAATCGGATTGGTGACAAATTTCGCTAAGATAAATTTGATATTAGAAAAATATTAATTTTTTTGATTATATACTTAAAAATATGTACAATAAAAATAAAGAATTTAAATTGTATAAAATAGTTGGTCTTTAATTACATTTAAACTATATATATATATAAGAGTACCTGCTATTTTACTACGTGTCTATATAAATTAATATTAAAATTAGTGTTACCCGGTGGGACACCTTATATAAGTAATTATAATATGATATATTAATTGCTTATAATAATTTTATACTAATGTTGTCGCTTAATAGAAATGTGTTTTTTATTAAATCATATAAACGCGTTAATAATTAATAATTGAAATGAATGATTATTTAAACAGCAAAAAATTTACATCATGTTTATTTTACGACCATACACAAAATAATATCATTATATTTCATTATTTTATCAGTATATGGATTTTTTATGAACTACAAATACTTTGATTGTAGTTAAATATTATTAATGATTCGAATATGATATTACATATATTTAATATATTACGCACATTAAGTACATTTCACTTTGTATTTCAATATTAATAAGACAATATTTTAAAGATTTAAAAAAAATATTTAAAATTTTGCCCAATGAAGATGATAATTTTTATCACAACTAACATGTGTAGGTAACTTGTTAGTTACCGTTAAAAGTTGCACTCTATCCTATTCCCTACGCACAAGTACCGCATTGACACAATATATTAATTAAAACGTACGCAATCAGGCAAATTTATATTTTCTTATGTTTCAAACTATTCTGTTATAAAAATGATAAATTAGCACTTCTCGAAACAGAAAGCATATGTGTTTGCATGAGTTTCTTTTTGTTTGGAGTTCATTTTTAAAAGCGCACTCTCCAGTTTTATATTGAAACTGAATGATCTAAAATTATGTGTTATAATAGTTTGAAGTATGAAAAATCGTGTGCAGACAGGGTGAGTTACGAGCTGAAAAAGTGAGTGAAACAAATGAACCCGGTTGGGTATACTACGTGTGTATTTGTGTACGGGAGACTTCACATAGTGTGTATGTAAAGGAGGAAAGTGAGGAGGAGTTCCCCAAAGGGTATCGAGAGAAGTTGGTAAAAATAAAACGAATAATGAGTCGGGCAAAGCGGAAGACAGTCGACAGTAGCGCCCAAATGAAGGAACGCAGGCGCCGCCCGCAGCGGGCTGACCGTGTAAAGGAAATCCCGCCCATAACCGGAGACGGTATGGACGCCGGTACCGTCAATCGGCTGCCGCATATCTCAAAGCCGGGGGCTCAAACCGCGGATAGTCGACCTAATCTGAGGTCAATTTGTTAACTTAACTTAAAAACTCGGCGACCGGCTCTTGTGGCATAATAGTCTCCAGTGCGTGCGTATAATAATAAATAAATTACACAAAGCGGATCTCGTTAAGTGACAAAAATATACGAATTTCGGTTAATAAATCATTGAGAATAGTAAAATTTTAATGAACAACTGGCTAGTGCAATTTAATAAAACAAACGTCATTTATCTTTAATTGGGGCCAAGCTTCGTGTGCGATCCGTCCGCAGTACGCGACTAGTTCGGCTCGAGTGCGACCGGGACGGGCCGTGGCGTTTAATGATCCACCGAAATCCTACATAAGCCCACCGTTGAGTTTTGGGGATTTTTCTGTATACATAGTGCTAATATAAATTATCTGTTTAAATATATTTGTTTTTCGATCTGCCCGTCGTTCCGCTTTGTTTCACTCTATGGTCATTTATTTGCTTTGTTTTTGATTATAATGAATAACGACAACAGAGAACAACAGTGAACGAATCACCAAAACAGGGTCTTAGTAGGACCTGTTTCGTTACCGTTTTAGAAACTTTTAAGGTATAGTTTTAATTTTACATCCAATTTTTGATATAAAAGGATCTTTTGAATATAGACAATTTTCAAGCCTTGTAACATTAGAAAAAGAGCGTTTTACTATTTACTTTTACAAATTAATTTGAAATAAATAATATATATTTTTTTATTTGATCGTGTTTTTTTTTAACAAATAAAATGTCATAATTTTATGCATAAAGATAATTAAACAGCTTGAAAATTCGAAAACTTATTCAGATAAAAAAATCATAATCAAAATGAAAATCATATAAACAAAACTATAATAAAATAATAGTCAAATTTTTACTAAGACAACTTAAATAAAAATAATGAACCAACTGGATACAATTTTTTTTTTTTATTTTGGACTTCTTGTTTTAAAATTAACATTAATATTTGAGTTTAAATTGTACAAAAGTTATTGATTCATACATTTCTTTCATTCAATATAAGCTAATAAAAAATTAAGGTATTATAACTAGTTTAAAAAAGTAAAATATAATGTTTTTGTAAACAACTTTTTTACAATAGACTATGAAAGAATTATTTTTTTGCTTTTATAGGTCAATATTCTTAGAATAACATTGTTGATTCAAAAAATTATAAGTCATAGTCAATATTCATCGTGTCCAATATTTTGAAAAATTGACCAAAGTAGACTTAATACTTATCTTTTTTTAATTGTATGATATTATTACAGATATTATTTTTAAATTAATTAATGAAAAAAGGAATGTATTTTTTAATCAAAACAATTGTTGTTAACATACATTTGAAAAAAAAAATATATATATTTTAAAATTTAATTAAATGTACATACATTTTTTTATAGATTTCAGTCAAATTTACTATTATACGGTATTTACAGGGTCAAAATAAAAATAATCGTCAAATATTTTGGAATGAATAAATTGTTTAAAATTTAATTTTTACATCTTGCCGGAAAATCGATATAGTAAAATTATTTAAATGCTTAATGCCAAAATATAATAATTTCACTAATTAATAAAAAGTGTGCCTTATTATGTGAGAAATCATGTAGGTATTTGGTCCATTCCACCTTATGGTTTTTGATTTATACAAATATAGAATAATTATTATTATCATAAGCTATTCATTATTTTCAATAAATATTAAATTAGTCTTGATTTAAAAATATTATTTTTTTATTTAAATCCAACAATGTAAAATGAAATGAAAATAATATTACATATTTTATAAAAAAAAATACTCTTTATTAAAATATTTATTTATATTATCATCAACGTATAATAAAAAAATAATTAATTGTAGAGTATTAGATTATAAAATAATTAACTCACAATATTTGTTATGGTGATCTTAAATAGTTAACTCATTCTCTTACGAAAGACACTTCAATGTATTTTTTTGCGTTTGATTTTTGATTAATTTTGAACAGCAATAAAATATATATATATATATATACCCTTGAGTTATTAAGAATATTTTAAAGAGAATAAGTTACATTAACTTATTGAAAATAATCTATAAATGTTAATTATATGTATTTTTATAAATGCCTAATTTCGTTAAATAATTGTTAAAACTCTTCAGATTATTTAATTGTGTAACTGCGGTCATGTATTTATTGATATGTACATACTTCATAGATAAAATGGTATTTGCTAACAACGTAAATTGAAATAGGTTTCCTATGTTATCATTATTATTTGATTATACTATGACAGCACAAAGTAATGTAATTTTATGTGAGACTTGCAGATTTTTTCAAATGAAATATTCTACTCTTTAAAAGTTTTTGAACAATATTGCACTTAGCTACTTAACTCTTGTTAATTATTGATGACATGTAACAAATCTTCCGAAGTTAATCATGAAATTCGAACATTTTGATAAAAGTGTAGATTATGATATAATTGATGATAACAGTTTTCAAAACTCCGAGAGAATATTGCCTAGTCGTAATTCGCATTATTTATTTATGCTTAAATTACTAATGTACAACAAGACAATTATATTACAATAAATACTCTCAGTTTCATAAAAATATGATAACGTTACTTTCTCGAATAATTAATTGATTTGATTTTATCTTTAGATTCTCATTCAAACTATAATTGGGTTTTGAACACCGAGTGTGATGATCGTGTAGATCTAAGACGGCGGCAATAATGATGGAGAGATTAGAAAACCTGACTGACCCAAGCCTGTGCTTGCAGGATTTGGTGTCGTCCACAGGTACTGATCACCATAATGTCGGTCTGCAACATGCATCTCCGGCGTCTTTTCACCATCCAGTCCACGACGGAAGTGCTGGCTTACACCAAGGTATGCTGAGCCATCACCATGTTCATCACCACGATGGACACCATCACCACCACCACGCAGCAGTACCATGTCCACCTACGCTGCTACATCACGAACCACTGGAAAAACTAAAAAGAGGTTAGACATTTACTAATTAATATAAAATATAATCAATTACCTTTAATCACAAAGTTAAATATGTTTTATAAAACTAACATGCAAATGGGTACTTTTAACTAAAATACAGTACACGTCCATAATCCTGTTGCTTTCCAAATCTACTAAAATATTTGAAAGTTTTAATAAACACTTTCGACGCGTTTCGAAATAAGAGAATGAGAATATACTTTTCTGATGTTATTTATGAAAAATTTCAATCGTGTTCGAAAAAAATTGCAGTGATAGACAACTATAAAAAAAAAGCTATCATGACTATTACTTATCTCGAGAAATAAATGTCAAATAACCTTTCATCATTATTAAATTTTTCATTTATTAAATATTTTATAGAATTTGAGGAAAGAAATTGACATATTGAAAGTTCTATAAATTTATTAAAATAATTTTACTCAAAACTTCAAATTTCGGAAAAATTCTTCTTTAAATATGAAGAAAATTGATAAAAGTTATTTTTCTACGAGAACATTACATCCCTTTATGACAAGTTTCTACCTTTAAATATAAATAATGAGAAAGCGATTTACATTTTTTATTATAGTTAAAGACAAAAAAGCTAATAATTTAATAGAAGCCAACCCTTAGGAAAAAAATTGTTTTACATTTTTTTTTTAATTTAATTAAATAGAAAAATAAAATTATAGTTAATACATTAATAACTTATTTTTCAATTTTATTTTGTTTAGCCATCATAATTTTTAGTTGAAAAATTGAAAAACTGATAAAATAAAATTGTCAAAAAAAATGTAGTTATTTAATATATTTATATGATTAGAACAATTTATGTGATATTATAATCTAGAGGTTTAATAGACATTCTCTAGACTTTCTTAATAAAATTAATTTGCTTCCTATCTCTCAAGTAAATTTTAATAGATGTAAATAAATATATTTAATTATTGATCGATTTAAGTTACTGTGTTAAAATATTGAAGGAAATAGTTTCATGTAAAATAAATCTATCCATCACTTTTTTTTTAGCAATAGCTTGAGATTTTTTAAATCGCATATACATTATTCGCTTTTTCTTTCTATAATTCAACTCTAAAAAATCAAATAAATTATTTATAATAATTTATACTATGTAAAAACAGAGAGCTAACACAGTCATAAAAATATGATCAAAGTGAGTTGGAATTCTTATGGAATATTTTTTTTGATAAAATTCGGATTAAGAACTGAATGGGCTCCGAGGTAGTACTTCAAAAAGGTCTTCCTTATGAAAAATATCGCTACCATAAAAAAAGTGACGAACAAAATAAAAAAAACTAGAAAAGTTCCGTCACTGGGTCATGACTAGGTTAGTAAAATTCGAGATGGGTTCCGGGGCGTTCGCTCTCCTTGTCCACCCCTTAAATACGGGCATGATAAAAATACTATAAACGTTAATAATTACAATACTATAGTATTAAAATCATGTTGTTTATTTAGTAACTAAATACATGTTAATTATTTACTTCACACCGTGGAAATATATTTGTTGTTTACTATTCAATGTAATTGTAACAACCATTCAGATTGCAAGAATAGTGTAACTTATGAATTTACACAATTATTTATTTAAAAACTTGGTAAACGGTAATAAATAGATCTTAAGCTAAATGTGCTAAATTATACTGGTGTTTTTGTAGATCTCGAAAAACACACATTTTATTTTTGACGAAATATTTATGACCGACAATTACGTGTCGATATATTTGAAAAAACTCGGCGGACACAATAGTTTTCGTATAACACTGTTGGTGAGCTATGTGACGGTGATGGAGTTTAATGGTTAATAATTTAGTTCGTTATTGTTACTCGGGGGNGATGGAGTTTAATGGTTAATAATTTAGTTCGTTATTGTTACTCGGGGGAAGTCCATTAGCATAATCATTGTTTGTGAAACGGCGAAAACGCGTGGGGGGGTGTCGGGTTGGGGTCGGAGGGCGGCAACAACAAGTGCGAATTCCCATGTAATATAATACGAGCTCGTCAGCATTCATGATCGGCGCCCCGTGAAATCAGCGCGAGAGACCCTAAAAATAAAACGCTGAGGGTGCGGACGGCAAAAATTATGTGCGCGAGTACAATACTATTATTATACATTCTGTTATTTTGCGCCTTTTACTACATTATTTTATGTTATTTTTGCGAGCAATGTGCGGACGCTTCGATGAAATTATGTGCTTCCGTCGCAACATTAACCTGTGCGACCCCAACGCTCACAGTTGTCGTTGACAATGTGTTTGCTTTTGATAACTACAAATTTTGTAACGTTGTTTACAATTTACTGTTGAATTTGTTTTTTACTTTAGCGTCTAAAGGGTCTACAGAGTAAACACGTTAAAGCTTAAGCAACATCATAAGTATTTTTTGTACTCACTAATTGGTCGTTTTGCCGGTAATTAAAATTTGTTTGACGATCGACGGGACGCCGGTTTCCTAGTTTGTGGTCGTTACACAGTTTAGAAGAGACTAAACAGTTTTGTTTCTCTATACCTGCCTGTTTTATACATTGAGTCGGTTTACACTAAAATTTCCTGTTTTTCCATTCAAACACACCCATTTCCGGTGTTATAATGTTTGTTTTTATTTCGATTATGTTTTCATAGTTTTTTTTTTCAAAATTGTATACCGTTAAAGCATAAAATTGTTGGTGTTACTTTTAAAAGGGTTTATTTAAAAGTATATATTAAATAATGTTGAATTGAAGATGATTGCTGATGTCCTAAGATAACATGCCTCGTCGAATCGCATGACCGCGAGGGCATAAAATAAAAGAGAGATGGTTTCCTATTAGTTTTTATTTACTTATCAGCTATATATTAATATTTCATCTTTCTTTAAACACGTGCGAATTTTTTTTGAAAATGGGATGTAAAACTCAATTTGCCTTATATACCCGACAGAGTGTATTCAAATTTTATTATAACATACAAAAATAACTAATTAATGTTTTCAATGGACTTAATTTATATCTCAATTTTATTGCCCAACAATGAAATTATATTAACTTAATAAATTAGTCCAGATCACATAAATATTACAGCAAATTACATTATTTATCTATAAAAGCATTTACTAATTGTTAGCGTTATTATTTTGACTTTATGAACCACCGTAAAATTCGCGATAATTCGGGTACGCTGTTAAGTGCTTTTACTAATGTTTATTTTATTCATCGAACGACAAACGTACAAAAAAGAAACGTGGAAAGTATATGAGAGTCGATATATATATATCCTTTACACGTGTTAACTAAACCTTGTGGCTTAGCGGATGTACCGAGTAAAAAAATACAATTACATAACTCATACAGTCTCTCCCTCGTGATGACTTTGTTTTGTCTGACGTTTCGGATGAAATATTCTTCAAGTTATAAAATAATACAAAAAAAATAGATACAACGCACTTGGAGTGTTTTATTTTGTGGTTTTACTATCTATAGCTATATAAACATAAATTAATAACCTACTCGAAGGGGGTTAAGGTCACCGTTTGCAAAATAATTTCTTTTTTCCCGTCGAAATCCCTCGGAAAGCATTATATTTACGAGGAGAGGAGGCGAAGTTGGAATTCCCCGCCACTACTCCCATGTCGTGCACTAAACGAACAGTCACATATTATACACTGTCCTGGCACAGTGTATCCCCAGGGGTTTGTGGGACGCTTATGTTTGGTACGACGTGCACAGTAATTTTGAAAAACAAATTACCCCTTTTCCCGAATAATAGCTGTGCGGTCAACCTTATAATTATTCCCTTAAGATACAACCCTTTTGAGCGAGGAGCATCCAATAATTTATGTAAGCAGCAAGTGTCTACTTGTATATTTGCATTTCCACCCTTTAAATACATGTGCGGACCCGCAGTGTATACAAAATCGCATATGGACCGAATTCAGGCGGTGATAGTGTCCGTGTGCAGTCAACGCGAGGTCTGCCCGTGTTAAAACCGCCTATTGTTACCGATTTCGCGGTACACTCGTGCCGTTTTTTATTCAACATTACACATATGAGGCGTGAAATAGGTTTTCGAGACACAGTACATGTCGTAATTGTTATAATTTTTTTTTTTTTTGTTCCACGGGACAAAGGTTTGTAGCGAATGGGTTCATCATTCCTATTATTAAATTTATTGACTTGTTTTATATACTCGAGTTGTGAGTCAGATAACAAAAATAATTTATTCTGACGTCGAGTCTAGTGAACATATTGATCTAGAGCGAACGATATCTTTTGAAGGAACTGGAAAAAGATAAACACGGCGAGTCTCGAGTAGTTGATTGTGTGCAATAAATCAAACAAATGGCAAATAATTTATTCTAAGGTTGCACGACAGAGTAGTACTGCAGCTATATTAACTTACACGTTATATGAAAACGAATACTGAAAAATAATATGACTATAACTACTTAAAAAAACCATTGGTCATGTAACGCAAAAGTTTTGTTTCGATAATATATTTTTATGGGAAAAATTGAAGCAATAATATTTCAATAACGACAAAAATATAAATTATTTGGATAGCCGACAAAGAATAAAATCAATGCGCACAGTGCTGCGATACAACACTCATATTTTTAAATACTCGAAAGTTGTGCTTTGAAAACCAAAATAATTACTTTTATTAAAAATTGTATCGCGATGACACTCGCACGTTTAATTGCATTGAGTTATAAATATTCATACAGAAAAAGTGAAATTAAATGCGGTTATATTAACTAACATTATTTTGTCGTAGTCATAAATTCGTGTGTAACCATTGCCAAATGACGACATTAGAAGATAATTTATCGAATTCGTATTAATGGCGACTACTAGCCAGCCATTTGACCTACTCAATAATAAACGTATTATTCGTTATGTGAAACAGGTACCGACTTAAAAATCGGTGCGTTCCAAAAAAACCAAAATCGAATCGTATTACTGAGTCGCTATCGTATGACACGGCGTGAGAACTGTCGTCGAAATGACACTAATTAATCACCGGGCAAAGCAGTTGTATTAAATCGATATGATTTGACGGTGGCCACAAGTCGGATGACCGCGGCCCGGGAGGTGCAGCTGGTCGGTGCATATTCCGCCGCGGATCATTTGAGCCCACCGGAAACCGATCTACCGTCATCCCTCTTATTTACATTTAAACGAGATCGTCCCCTATTTCCTGTACGGTCACCGCATACGCATCACGCCACAGCCTTATTAGTGTGCGGACACGCGCCACGCAAACACAATCGACACACGTCCCGTTGTGTGTAGTGTCACTTCTTAATAATGTAATTGCATAGAACCCGCGTCGAATTTTCGGTGCGGTCACTCGTGTAAATATGTCCAATACGATTTTCCAAATAATCGGTTTTCACGGTAACCGAAAACTACTACTGTGGTCCGATTTCGTACAAAATCCATAACTCATCGATTTGTCCCGAAAGTTTATGGGTTTGTTCGTTTCTGTTTGACTGGCCTTAGTTCGATTTTTTTTGTGTAATGACCTGTCGGGTTCCGAGAAAATCCCTCCAAAAAGTTTATACGGATGTTTAAACACGACTATTTGATTTCTAAATGGAATTTTTTCTGCGGATAACACAGACAAATATTAGTTTTACTATTCATGACGTAGGGATCAATTAATAGATTGTTTGAAATTAAACATATATTTAAAATATTAATTTAAAACTATAAAATACCTTACTCGAAAACCATAGGAATTACTGAAAAATCGCGTAGAGTATGTGTTTTTGCGCCGATAATGGTGAAATTGTTCCAGAACACACGATTTTTTTACTAATTTTCGTAGCTTTTCAGTTAAATATTAGTATCGACAAGTATTTTTTTTTTTTGCTTTTTAATTAATATTTTAAATACACGTGTTAATTTTAAATCATATTAGCCACGAGTAATCAATTTTTATTATATATTAGTTTTTAAAATAAATGTTCAACCATTGAACGTATTTACAAACGCAGATAGCAATAAAAAAAAATATCATTATAAAAAAAACAAAAGAAAAAATTACTGCCAGTAAAAGACGAATTACGTCTTAGTCAACTGATACGTGCAATCGATTGTAATTTACTTTTTGTAATGTCATATGATCGTATTGCTTATGAAACTTAACAAAACAACCGTTTTACTAGCTGTTTGATTTACGAGACGTAATGACTGTGTAAAACATGGACAAATTACTAACGTGTATCGACCACGTGTGTTCGCTTTACACGAATGGCGACGACGTTTGCGTTACTACCGCTCACTTCTGAGATTTGGTCACGTTTTTACTCTGCCCGTCCCGACCGCTGCATACGAATATATATTGAGCTCTCTCGGTAGACAGCTTCCTGTAAGCGGACCTCGAGACCCGTCACACTCGATCTTCGTCGGTGGCAACGGTTGGGTATTCCCGAAACCAACGTTTACCTTTATAATAGATGTACAACATATTATAGGCGCGCGCGGGTTCGTGTAGTATAGACTTGTCATCGGTATTTTATCGTTTCGGGGGTAGTTTGAAGAAAACGAGACGGAACACCGTTAATAGCTGCCCGATTTATGTGTTAAAACAGCTGTACACGGTTTGTAACCCGATAAATCACTCTAGGAAGCGACGACTCCGGCGAGAGGACGTTCCCTGTACTGTTTGTCACAAATCATATCATAAACGCATACGTACAGCCGATGTGGCCCGGACGATGAAGATGCGAGAAAGACGTGGCGATGAAGAAACAGAAGGGACGGGACGCGATTTCATGTAATTTACGCGGCTACGAAAATAACTGGGCACACGTTTTGGCAAACCCGCTGATACTCGGGACGTGACTTCTAGTCTAACTTGTTTTGGTTGCCCTACGGGTGTTTATCACAATTCAGCCGTTATGCATTTGGCTCTATGGCTACGAAATTGAAATTGCGAATAAATGTTACGTTGGCGTCCTATACACATTGTAACGTCACTTCTATTCTTCATTTGGATGCGCGTAACTGTTGATTTCAGTTTGCCGTTGACATTAACTAAATTATAATAGCAAAAAATAATAACGAGCAATAAAAATTATGTTTAATTAATGTATTTTTTTTGTCTGACGCGTGACGTGTTCTTGTTAATGATATCATAACATGCGTTTTATTGGCGCGAGTAAAAGACCTGTCAAATAATAACTTACTGTTGTAAATGAATATTTTTCGAGGGCAGTATCTACAACGTCTCGCTGAATGGCGAAGACACAGGTTTTTTATTGGCAAATTACTATTTTAAAAGTGTTATCCGAATAAATTTAATTCATATATATATATATGTTATTATGATTCTAGTTTGGGCAGAGACAGGAGACTTTAGAGATAACAATCACCATGGTCTTACTACTGACCACCATTCGTCGCAGCTGAATTTCGGATCATCCAGGAGTAGAAATCGTGATAGGAAAGGTAAATATTAAGTTTTGTTTCTGTGTAATGTTAATTTTTACATGATTATTGTCGGCTTTGATGTTAATGTTTTGATAACAGCCGAGTAAACGTTTTGTGTAATTGATTTAGTAGGTCGACCGGATGCGATAGGTGCCACCGGCATCAAAACAGAAGGCATCGATCAAGGTGTAGGAGTGGTCACTGATGACGTCAAAGACTCCAATATCAAAAACAACAAGAACAACAAAAGACAGAGAAGGCAAAGGACGCACTTTACTTCGCAACAACTTCAAGAATTAGAAGCTACATTTACTAGGAATCGGTATCCTGATATGAGTACCAGGGAAGAGATAGCCATGTGGACGAATCTTACGGAAGCCAGAGTCCGGGTAAGTACATCATTACTATGTGATCCGATTCTATTGCATAATATATGTCTATCTTATACTCTAGTCTTTTAAACATCAACGCAAATGATTATTTTTATTATCCAACTACTGGTTATTGGATTTGCACAGGGCTCAGTGCGTCAACGTTTTTGAATCCCAAACAATCCCCGGGATTGTCCCTTTAGCATCAGTTTGATGCGAGGTAAGGGCAAGCGGCAAATAAAATGACTAACCGATTGGCAAAAAAAAAAAAACACATGCGCGCATAAAGTCGTCCGCACTGATGGGTTAGGGATTGATGTAGGGATAATCCTTTACGGTTTATTTTAATACTGATGTACACTACATGGTTAATTCTGCCGTATCTGAACATTGTCAGGTTTTCATTCGCTACTTTGAATTCTATAGTTTTAACCTCCACGCCCTCCACAAACATTTTGATTGTGTAAATGTTAATCGAATGTCCCCTCTTTTGGCTCCCTATTTTATCCAATTTTCTTACCCATTTCATTTGAACTGTTCTAGTGCTATAACATTATGTATATCTAATCATTCATTATTAGTGTTACAAATTACTATTTAAATCGACTTGTCGATTATATACATACACACACACACATTTATAATATATATACTTTAACTTGTATTTTTCAATACTTTTTTTTTTTATCGACTATTACAATAAAAACTTAAATAAAATATGATGAATGCAACATTTTTATTGGATAGTGAAAATGATGTTTATAGGTTATACACGATTAATACCATTTAAATTACTCAACGACTCATATGAATCGTCTCAAAAGACATATGTCTAAAACATTTTTTTTAAATGTTTGGACAAATGTCCTATTATAACTGAGCTAGGATAACACGTAGGAAATATACGAGGATTATTAACGTAAAAACTAGAAGTTAAAAAATATCGATGACAAAAAAGGTCGCGCAATGTGATAAGCTCATCTAAACACATTCATATGATTACTTAAGCTCTTTGTTTTTGGCAGCATTGTGAAACGCTCAATGTTTTTCATACCCGTGTGCTACAATAGAAATCTAATAAGCGGGTTGACAGACGGTAACTTCTATCCACCATTTTGTTTTCCCTGGATGTCTATGGTGGTTGATGTACTGTATGCCATGGTCTTCGGATGAGGTTTTAACAGAGAGATTATTGTTTTATACGGCCTACGTAATTTAAAACCACATAACCCTATTCGAGTGTTTTTATATAAAAAGTGTAAATATAACTGTTTACAGCAAGTCGCTTAAGTATGACTTTTCAACGGCGTTTAACGCGTCTGACATATCCTACCAACGGTATTGCTGAAATTAAAATTTTATTTACAGAATACTCATTTTAATCACAATGAATAATAAATCTTATTTACTTGAAAAATATCAATATAATAGGCAAAAAAAAAAAAGGATATAATTAACATCGTTAAATAAAGTTTCTGTTGAGAGTAATTTTACGTTTATCGAGCCGTTGATTAAACAATACTCGAAACAGTTTTAAAATTGTTCGGTGAGATATAAGACCTATTTGTGTGTACTGCCAGAGTTATAAAAATACTAGAAAAATACGTGTAATTCTTTTACTTTGTACATGTGTGTTAAACACAAATATTGAATATTTTTCGACCAAATTTTCGAAAAAAACTAAACCTTCAACAATAAACATTGTAATCATTAGGTCGTTTTTAACGCGTAAGTCAACAAACGGCAACTTTTGTAGTCGTACACAATTTTTTGTTATCAGACAAATAAGAGAGCAGATAGGATGACAAATAGTACAAAGAAACATACAGAAATGCTTTTTCTAGTGTCGTGTTTTACAACATGGTAAATACTACAAACCCGACACATAACTACTCGTCGTCGACATGATATTCTCTTGTATATCTATACAAACACACAAGTAATATAACGTAATGTACGCGCACCAACTATGTTACAGTATGTACTTATCTTGTTTATATTGGTGGCAGCGCTGTAATATATTTTACACTTGATAAGCTGTAAAACGTTTTGTGAATTTCAAAGGAAACTGTGAATGGCATAAAAAAATGTTAAGTAAAGCGTATTTATTTTGTATAATCGATCACTCGTACTATATATTTTGTTTATTTTAATAATTGACGGGTAGAGGATTTTTTTTTTTTATACATCTCTTTTGTGTATCGAGTGTAGAATGTCGAAAAAAAAAAACAAGGAAAGTAAAAAGACAATTTTCCAAGTGGTTTAGTAAAAATAAAAAACTAAGAAAAAAATGAATAATACGAAGGACGCGGGGAGAAGTGCAAGATTTATGAGACGGTAAAAACAGACCACCTTTACTCGACGTGATTTATAACCCAACCGCCATTTTATTCGCGTTTTTTTTTTTTATTTGAAAAGCAAAACCGACGCACGTCGTCCTTTCAAATGGAAATTATAAATAAATAATGCAAACGAACCCGTAAAATGTCACAGGAGAATTCGCAAATATAACCCACTGTAAAACTAATATGCCATTCTATGTCACCGGACTACTGTAGTGCTGCGAAGAGTTTAATTTATACTTTCTATCGTCGTTCACTAAGCACATAGAAAAGCCAATGTTTAAAATGAGATTTACTTCAAATTTGTACGCAAAGAGCTCAAAGTTTTAAATAGATTGTGGTCATCATTTCTTAGACCGTAATACGTATGATGTGAGGAAAATTCGTGTCTCTACTAACGCGTTGGTTAAATTTTTTACTGGGCTAATCACTTGTTGGTTTTACTCTCCTCGAATAAACTCCGTCGCCCCCAAAATATAAAATCGAATTACATATTTAATCCCCGAAGGGTTGGCCGTTGTGTTATTGCCATTTCGGGTACAACAAAATGATTTAGGATTAAGATGTCATTTTTGCAATTAACTTAAATAAATTATCAATTGACATGCAAGCCAAGCCGATGTTATTANATTGCCATTTCGGGTACAACAAAATGATTTAGGATTAAGATGTCAGTTTTGCAATTAACTTAAATAAATTATCAATTGACATGCAAGCTAAGCCGAAGTTATTACAAAATATATAATACGTAAACAAATTTATCAATAAAAAGCAAATAAATACTTGATGTATTAAACACTTATAACGCGCATTGAAGCATTTATGTAGGACGCGGATAGTAAGATATACTATGGTCAATTAAGATAAATTATAAAATAATTATGTATTAAAAACTTCTATGAACATTATATATATATATTGAATTTCTTAGATATGCAAAGGTTTTAGCTTGCAAATATTGTTGAAACATGTAAACAGGTTTCGATGAAAACAAATGAGTTTTTGAGATTCAACGAAAACTGACCTTTTTAACAGTAAATAGTTTATGGAATTACAGTGAAAAATAAAAAGAGTTTGAGACATAAATCATATGGGCTTACGAGCATTATCCTTAAAGTAGCTGGGAATTAGTATATAAAGCAGTAGGATCATACTTGCTGTGTGTAGTACACAATACCACATTAGTTTAAACTATTTAATATAGACACACTTGGCTCTGATTTTAAATACTGTTAAGTTGCATTTGATAATCTTCTATTTGACTCAGCAGACAGTGTAATGTGTGAATCGCAATAAGAGCAACTCGAGTTTGATATGAAATGTAAGTGTAAAATATTTAACGTATTTCGTTTTCAATTAGGTGAGTCTGGTGGTTAGAAATGTTGTCGGTATATTCAAATACTATCAGTTTTTGCACTGTTTGAACTGTCTCGCAACGATTTTTCTACACAATAACAAATCGATTTCTCTTGTCCGGAAACGAACGACATTTTCTTGAAACAGTCTACGCTGCAACTTTATAAATGTATGGAAGTGCTTGGAGCTGTGTGTACTTGCAGTGGACAGAAACCGCGCAGTGATGAAGCAAACATAACGGGAAGTGAGGCATATTGGGAGACGACCAGGCATGTAATATAATCAAAGCGCACAAACGGGATTACAGGCCAAATATAGTGTTACAAAGGGGGCCCGCAGCGGATTAGGATACATGTTTGTATTGTATGGGCAACGAGCGTCGCAAGTCGCGTGGCACGGGGAGGGTTTGTGTGCAAGTCGGTTTTGACGAATGACTTGGTTTATGGCCGTGGACAAGTTCAATTAAGTCTGGCCCACCATTGCCGCCGGTCGTCTTTTGACCCCTGTTCCTCATATCGCATAGAATTCTGCATCTTACACTTATTCCCACTACGTCCCAGCGGGGAGCTCAGTTTTATTGGTATTCACCCGAGCGCCGACGCTATTCCTTCATATTGCCTCGTTCGACGTCCGCACGGTCGGGATCATCCGCTTAAGTCCTCCTCCCTACATCTAGAAACACAATAAAACAACCTATTGCACGTCTTCCCCTCGTTATGCCAATCTTCATTCTCCACCTGCTTCAAGTCGGGTTACGGTTGTTTCATTGCAGCGCGGCCGCAGATATTCACATTTGCACAATTATTATTATTATTGTTATGGTTATATCAGTTCTACGATACCTACTCATGCCCAGTAATCCACCACGTCGTTCTTCAACAACAATTGTTAACCAAATACAAGACGAATCTCGACCTATCGAAATGCAATTACATTCCCCCAATAACGACTGTATGGGAAATCATGAGTAGAATTCCATTATAAGTCGGTGTGCAAACAAAAGGGAGGGACGTTCTCGAGCCGGCCACAACACAGAGACCGTCAAACGCATAACTTTATGGTGATAAAAAACCTCATAATTAGACGACCTGTTTTTTACCAGTGCAATTCAAACCAAAATAATAACTTGCATCCAAAGAAAGCAAACGAAATTTATTCGTCGTTCAATTTTGTCGTGCACAGTTATCGAGTAAATTTTGCAGGCAATTAGTTTCGACAAACAATTTAGGGGAATTACAAAGTGATTAATTGAAAATCTACCGAACGGCATATATCATTCAATTAAATTTCGGTTGAAGTAATCGCAAATACAACAAAGTTTCAAACGTTTCATTAAATGTTCACATTTCGATAATTTAA
Organism: Daktulosphaira vitifoliae; assembly: GCF_025091365.1. Classification (NCBI taxonomy): domain Eukaryota; kingdom Metazoa; phylum Arthropoda; class Insecta; order Hemiptera; family Phylloxeridae; genus Daktulosphaira; species Daktulosphaira vitifoliae. The sequence goes on from NW_026099574.1 coordinate 35,991,586, forward strand.
TATTATGCTGCAGGCTAGTTGACTTTGTCTTGACAAACACTATTGGCTTGAATTGCATTGCAAAACTGGAAAACAGTATTTCTCATACATAACTTAATCCCGAGTACAAGGAAAATTACCTCCCCCCCCCCAAAAAAAATCCGTATAGTTTTTTGTATTTTTATCATCAAGTGTCCTTTGCGTTGTGTGGTCTGGATAACGGCCAGCATGACCGCAAAGGCATAGCCGTTTTGTCGATCGATCTGAACGCGGCCACTCGTTTATTTGTGTGTATTGTTACGGCACCACGCGCCCATCGAACGGGGTGCGACTCCTCTCCCTTTCCATAGGTTTTGGCAAAAAAGAATCAATTTATGACCCGACGAGATTTAAAACGGTGTCGGGGTGTTTTTCGATATTTTATTTTTAACCACACGTGCCGCCGTTTAACCCCCTTAGTACATATTATTATACTGTGTTTGTGTATATATATTATTAATGCAGTTATTACTATTGTATTGCCGTCGCGCAATAACAATATATTGTCCGTGTGTACAAAGTTAATACGTTAAATCTGTTTAAATTAACGCATTACACGTGATAAAGTACCGTTTGAGTCTGCGAGAGTACGTATTATAATATTATTTTGCGTTTCAACTGTGAACCCGCTGTTAGGTGCACAGTGGTAGTTTGTTATTAATGGCAACCAATATCTGTTAATCCACAGAGAATGAAAAATTGGTCGTGAAAAAACTGCACCGTTAACCGGGTAAATGTTTCGCGTCATCGGAGTCGTGTTATTTATTTAATTTTTTGCATGCGCGTGAATTAAAATTAATTTCCGATTTTATTATCATATGCGATATAATATTATATATTCAATTATTGAATGATTGTCATTTTATCTCGATTTTGATATTATTTCTTTGACATGAAGTAGTTGAATAATGTTTCAATTATACCGAGAAACCGATTGGTGCAACGCCCAAAAACAACTATCAAGATCGTTAACGGAAGAAAAATAACGAAACTTTAGCAGAATCATTAAGTGTTTTAAAAGATTTAGGATTAAAATTATTCATTTAATTTTTCTCAACGAACACAATTATATGTATGCTTTTTTTAGCTGCGACAAATTAAAGTAAAAACTAACAATTCTAGTATTTTGTATAACCTCTGAAGTAAATAAAAACTCAATCAAGTTGTGTTGCACCCTAAGAAATAAATCATGGCGTTTTGTTGGATTTACATATTTGTTTTTTGCTAACATATTATGTATTTAGTTTTGTTTTAATAATTTGATTTTACTAAAATAAAAATCTCATAGAACAAGCACAACATCTGGTTACTATATAATTAAGATTTAATAATATTCTTAGTTTTTTCTCTTTTATATTTTGTTAATACAATATTTTATATAATAATATGATTTGCATTTTTTCAACTTTCGATTAATAACCAAACTAAATTTTGTGATGCGTATTTAAAATTTTGTTGACAATAATAAAGTATCAATAATAAATAAATAATAAATTCATTTGTTTAGAAATAATATTTACAAATAGAGAACATTATTACACCAAAAGGACATGAACCCTATTGCATTTAGCGATTCAAAAACCTACAACAATCAGCCGGTTGGCGTTTTTATTAATAGTAAATACAATTTAAAAGTTTTGAAATTATGACATTAGTGTCATAATTTTCATAATTCATTAAGTACAATTGAACTTACTGAATTATTATTTTAAGCTTTTGGTAACCTTGTAAGATCTACTTGACACAACTTCGATGTTGACCACATTGACGTGACTTGCTTTACTATATATGTGAGCTACTTATGGGCGGAGCTTATGTGCTTAGCGTACCGCGGTCCTTTTGCTTTTGCCTTATCCTGTGTTTCCTCCCCTGAATTTACGGGTTGACCCGGTTGGGTAATGAAGATTAACGAGCTTTCTGATTGATGCTGACAACACAGGGTACCCTCCTAGCTCATTATTTACCGGCGGCGGTGTCTGCGGTTCTCCTCTCACCACAGTGGCAATGGTGATAGTGGTGGCATTCACGTTATGGCCAGCCCATCAGCCCCTAAGATTAATGATACGGCACAAGAATTGTCCCCTTCCATTTATAACGTATAATAATACAACGTAAAACCTCCGTTTTGCTGCCGCAAGGAGTAGTCGAGTAAAATATTTTTCCACATTTTATTGTCGAGATACTTCAGATAATATTAAGTAATTTTGAGTCTTTATACGCGGATAAAATTTATTGTCTAGCAAAGCAAAAATCATTTGTTTTTTTATTAAAACAATCAAGTTATCCCATTATTTTTTGGTTTGTTTTTTTTTTGTATTCATATTATCTTAAGAATCCAAGTACAGTGAACGATTTTTTATCATATTGTTTATAAATCAACTTTTCAATTATATAATTTAACAAATTTTTTTTTGTATATTACTTAGGTATGGTTCAAAAATCGAAGAGCTAAATGGAGAAAACGAGAAAGAAATGCAATGAACGCTGCAGCAGCTGCAGCTGTTGATTTTAAAAACGGGTTCGGTACGCAATTCAACGGCCTCATGCAGCCATTTACTGATACGGACTCATTGTACAGCACAGCATACACGTCGTACAACAATTGGGCGACAAAAGTGAGTTTTATTTAAACAAATTAGTTATATTTTAATTATTTATTTGTTAGGAATTTTAATTTTAAATTTAATTAAAAATCAAACGTTGTAGTGTTTATTTTTATAGAAATACTATTCGGTTTTATTCTGTAGGTACCTAGTCCATTGGGATCGAAAACATTCCCTTGGTCTGTGAACCCTTTGGGTTCGGTAAATCATCACCATCATCAAGCTCCGGTAAACTGTTTTAATGCAGCTACGTCAGCAGCCGGCTCTATGTTATCTTCTCCAGCCCCCCAAAATGGACCTCCATATTGTCCACCTACAGCACCATACTCTGTGTACCATCATAGGCCTGCTGAACCCTGTAATGTCATGTCTAGTAGCATTGCCAGTCTTCGACTCAAAGCCAAACAGCATGCCTCTGGTTTTGGGGGATACCAACCGGTTGGGTCGCCGGGCTCCCTTGGCGGACCAAATGGCAATTCTATAAACGGAGGTAACAATCGATCATCGTCATCGTCATGTCAATACGGTAGTACGAACGGAGCAGGCGGAACCGGCGCGGGCGGTGGCAGTGGAGGTGGCGGAGGCGGTAATTCTGGTAGTGAAGGTACAAGGACACCTGTCTGACGTGAAGAGCGCACCGGAGGAAGCGTCCGGTATACGGTCGAGGACCTATTAGATTTCAAAGAAGAAATGGATGGTGCAGACGAAGACGACGAAGAAGAAGAAGAGGAAGATGACAGAGGCATGAACAATCAGCATCACCATCACCATCAGCTGGACAGTGGTGTTAAACACGATTTGATGCAAATGCAAACGGCTACTGCAGTTGCAATGCTCTAATCTTCCAATTCCTACACGGTACATACAAATTTTAATTTTTCTCAACTCCTAGTGAATCTTTGCGACTGCTTCTTCATAAATTTTCAGTTTCTATAATATTATTTAATGTAAATAAAATTATAATTAGGTAACTTTAGACTTTTTTCGATGTATGCATAATTTTCCAATGTAAATATGATATTGAAAATAATTAGTAAAAATAATCAAATAATTGATTATATATAATGTACAGTGTATACGATATATTGTTTTGTTTTAAATACCTGCTAAGTATGGCAATAAAGGAAATCATCCATCTAGTCCAGTTTAAATTTATCACATAGAATTAGATTTAAAATATGTTTTTTTCGTAAGATGTGTAAATATATACAAATTTTGAGGGGTATAATGTATTTCAATTTTTATGAGTAAAATGTATAGAAAATTATACGATTAAACGCCAAAGTTAAATCCAAACAGAACTAAAAAATATTGCTTAAATTGTATTACAAAAAGTAAAAATATTCGGCCATCCATTGTATCCGTATAAAAAAAAATGTTTCATTGGTATCAGTTGAAATGTTTATAAATATTTTAATTAGTAAAAAATACACTGGAAAGTGCCTGTCAATATTATTTAACATGATTTCTACTAAACATTAATATGTAATTTTTGTACATTTTGCAAACAATAAAATCTGTACTAAATTGACAGTATAGTTGATTTGTATTATAATCATGTAGTTATGTGAATGTTTAACTTTTTTTTTTTTTGTTCGAGGTTTTATTGTAATGTCATGAGTGTTAAAATACATACATTTTTAAAACATAAACAGTATTAAATTTATTTTAGACAGCCAAAGTGGTATTGTTATAAATTTCGCTATATTATGTAACTGACAAGAAAACAATATCCATACGATACTTTTTTCTTGTGTAGACATTATGGCGTACTCCTTTTATCCGTTTAAAGCTATTAGAGAAAATTGATTTTCATTGCTATTGCATAATAGCCCATTGGTGTGGATCTAATGCTATGCCAACTTAATAATAAATTCATATTATTATATTTTCCTGATTCGTTGAATTGGTTATTGTTTCACTATTACTATAATAAAACAAAAATAGTTTACAAATGGCGATAAAAAACGCAGATTGAACCATTCAATATATTATTAAAGAAGCCATATTGCACGTATATTTTGTTCACAAAAGTAAATAAAAGAATACAATTGGGTAAGGGCATTAAACATGATTTTATTGTATTGAAAAATTTTAAATAATAAATATTTTAGATATTATTTAAAGAGATACACAATAAAAAAATATCATTTGAATAGATAATACATTTAATTTTTATTACATGATATATTTTTTTAAATTTATTATCTAGGACAATGCCATATCAACACAGTTATTTTAAAAACTTTTTTAATGCACATTATCAAAGCAATAGTAGTATAAAATTAAGTAAAATAAAATTTATTGTTACTCTTTGTAATATTGATATTACATAGTATTATATATATAGTAAAATATAATATATTTTAATAATATTTGAAAAATTCCGACTTGTGTTCAGAAAATAACGTGAATTTTCGTTTTTTGAAAAAAAATTTATTTATTCGTCTACATTAATGTTGTCACCTTTTAAAAAATACCCATTAGATATTATACACTAGTGCTAACGCTTCTTCCAATCTTCGAAACATTTCTCAAACTTGATCTTTGGGATAACCTTTAGTTTATTCAGCGATGCGCTTTTAATGTCATCTTTTAATGTCGCTTGTAAAACAACAGACCTCTATGGTTCTCTTTTTTTCGGAAATAGAAAAAAGTCACATGGAGTCTGGAGCATCGTTACAGTATTGTTTTTTGTCAAAAATTCACGAATAAGCAATGAAGTGTATGCAGGTGTTTTATCGTGGTGCAAAAACCGTGAATTGTTTTCCCACAAATACGTGAATTTTTTTCGGATTGCTTCACGCAAATGGCGTTGAACTTGTGGTAGTACTCTTTATTAGGCCGTTTGATCTCTTGCCAAGAATTCATGATGCACTATGCCATTAAAATTAAAGAACACTGTGAGAATAACCTTCACCTTCGATCGCACTTGTCAAGCCTTTTTCAGTCTTAGTAATCCAGAATGCTTCTTCTGAGGCGATTGAGCCTTAGTTTTGACGTCGTATCCAAAAACCAATGTTTTGTTACCTGTTATAACACGTTTCATCAATTCTGCATCGTCATTGACTTCATTAAGTGACTCCTGAAAAACTTCCGTTCGCTGCTGTTTTTGTTCAAAATTCAATAATTTTGGAACAAATTTTCCTGTTACGCCTCTCATTGCGAAGTTGTTAAAACTCAGATGTTTGACACCATTACCACAAGATCTCATACAGTCCACTCACCACTATCAACAACTTCATTTAATCAGTTGAGTTTTGTACTATTTTTTAATATTTTTTATTATTTTGTTTTAAATGATTTTAACTATTTGTTTTATGTCGCTTCGTCAGCCATTAGTATTTAAGGCCCCTGCTTCCCCTTAAATTTTCTCTACCAAACACGTTTATAACCATTTCTTTCACTTTATCCATTTATTCATCGGTTAATGATGTGCTAGGGCGTCTGTCATATTCAACGTCTTCACGGCCATCTCGAAAACGCTTATACGAGTCGTAAACCCTTGTTTTACTCGTGGCAGACACACCATAGGCTTTTGTTAACATTTCACACACTTTATTAAACTTTATTTCATTTTTTACGAAAAATTTGATACAAATCCTATAATCCATTTTTTTTTTACAAACGAAAATCGCTGAAGTCATAAAAACACGTCTAATTTTAGCGACTTCCACTGACAAAGTAAAAAATGAATCCAGCTAAAAATTGAATTATACTTCAGGGACATGTGTACAAACATTTTGAAAAAAAATTTTGATAATCAGACTCTCCAGAATTCTTGTTAATTTCTAAGCACACGCCGTACATAGCAGTTTATTTTTAATTGTATTTTAGCATTACATGCTGAAAAATATAAATTAAACAAAAATATGTTAAGCTAATCAATATCATACTTCATGCAACTTTATAAACAACGTAATGTGACATTATATTAACGTTTATATTGTTGTCATTAAAAATTAAAAGATAATACCTTTTAAATTCAAAGGGATAATAAAAAATAAACAAATAACTCATAAATTAAAAAGTGTATAAAACGATCAATTATATTTTGATATCTTAAATTATTTTTGATCCGGTGAATATATTTCTTAAGGGGCACACCTAGTGTAACAACCTAAAAAAAGGCCATTTTTGGGAATTAAAAAAAAAAAAAAACTAGCGAATCCATCTATTTAAAATTTTGAGGGTATATTTATACATGTTTTGAGAATACACGGTAAAATTTTTGAAATAAAATATTAAATATTTTTGAAATGACACGCGATCTCCGGCGGCGCCAAAAAAAAAAGGTCCTCCACTGCTAGAGTGATTGCAGCCTTCTCCGTTGATAAAACCTAAAAAAAAAAATTCTCGTTAAACTAAAACATATTGTCTGTACGATGACCCTCGGGCGAACAAAAAAATCAAAAATTAACAAAATGGCGGCATTTTGAAAAAAAAAGTTTAATTTTTCCCAAAATTTTGGTCGATTTTGGCCTGCCAAAATTCGATTTTTGATCAGATCAAAAAACTGGAGGGTCATCGTATGGAGAACTATATAGAGGAGATGCAAAAAAAAATTTGATAGCGATCAGATCATTTGTCTCCGAGTAATCACTCCAGCAAATTCGAAAAATGCTGTTTCGAGAAAAATGCGTTTAAAGATAAAATTATCGTTTTCACTGTTATAAATGGATTAAAATCATACTTACAGCTAATCTGCTATTCCAGGCCCATATAATTCACCTTCCTCTTCCTCAAAAAGTGCTTGTTGAGCTGAAGAAGCTCTTCTTCGAGATGATCGACCCTCTTTTGAACAAGCCCGTTGGCGATGATCAGCGATTCGTAGTCTCGTCTCGTTCTTAAGAGCCGTATAATCTCTTGCTGCAGGTCCAACTTTTACTCCCATTGCATTAAATATCTTTAAAATTGAGGAGTAACCGTCATTGAATATTGAAGTTGCAAAAAAATTTGCTAATTCAATAGTTTTCAATCCATTATGAAGGTGCTTTGGTGAAAAGTGCCAAAGTAAACCGTTGTAACTTTCATTATTATTTTGAGTATTATTACCTTTGCATCTATCAAGCAATTCATGCCGAGATAAATCTTCATAAATAGGCTTTAGACCTTTTTCAACTTCTGGATCCAGTGGGAGGTAATCGTGCTTAAACTTACTTCAGGTATATCCCGTAGCCAATGCAACTATCTAACTGCCGAGCGGCTACTCTTTTAAATGGCTGTAACTCAAAAACTATTTAAGATATCGATTTAAAATTTTAGTATGTTATTTTTAAAGGTATAACCTATCAAAATATGGGGGGAAAAAAAAATCGATTTTTTGAAAATTTCACACTAGGTGTGCCCCTTAAATTTGTTTAAAAATAATTTTTACAATTTTAAATTACAATAAAAGCATTTATTTTTAATTGTTTGTCTTTAATAAGAGAAGAATAAAACGTATTTTTTATTTTTTCAATATTTTAAAATAGCTATTTTTTTAGATCTTTTCAACCTATTGAGTTACAAACATTTTAATACATCTAATTGTTATGTATTGCGGCGGATACATCTCTTATAGTGTATATTTTTCATCCATACTATGCATTCTCAACCCATCAGAAATTATTTTTAAGACAGAGTTACAAAATGGCTATTTATAAATTTCGAAAAAATTAAAAAAAATTGTCTACTTAGTAATAAATAATTAAGAATATGATTTATTAATATACACTGCATTGTACAAAGTTACATAACTTTTTAATTTTGCTTTATTTATTACTAAGTCTGTTCAAAAAAGTTCTCATCAAATAAATATGCGTGTTTTGTGGTATTTTATAAAATGATAAATTGAATATGTCTGTATAAATCATCAATTTTTTTTTTTTTTTTAATTACTTACTTGGTCCTTAAACTTTTTCCTAATTAATATGTCTTATACATCATATTATGAACCAAATAAAAAATACTTCAAGGAAAAATAATATTTACTTTGCAGTATATAATAAATCTATGCATATACACCAGAAGCTGATATGTCAATTTAAAAATTTATCAAGAGTACAAAAGCAAAATTTTAGTAGTGTCTTAAGGAAATTGATATTTTTAAAGTGTGAAAAACAAATGTTCCTTATAAAAATGACTCGTGATTTTTTGGTAATGACACATAACATTTTAAAATAAAATTATAAAATAATATCAATAAACCGAATTTGTGATATATCAGCTTTTGGGTATGATCCATAGATATAAATTATAATTAATAAAATTTTGATAAATTATTACTTTAAATCATTTTTTTAAATAGTTGTTAGTAAATTAATTGCACATAATTTTCTGATAATAAATATATTATGTCCAATAATACAACTTCAAAAAAAAAGAAATGTATAATGGTTCCATTATAAATGTTTATTTTACTTTGGAAATAACGAAACATAATTCGTTATTGTTACACAGTATATGGCTCTCATACACTATTTAACAGACTATAATGTTTTATGCAAAACCATAAAAGAGTAATTATTAATATTGAGTTCATTCATTCATTACAGGGTCTGTTGGGTCGTTAATAATGAACTAATGGTGACGCGTCGTTTTGTTTAACACCCTCCGCATTAATATATAGAAATACACAAAATCCCTTTTTTAAATCTTTTAACATATTTTCATTTTATTGGTTATTTATTTAATGTATCCGATTTCAATTAGGCCAAACCATTAAAACGATGGCAGTAGTGACTTAATAATTAGTGGCTGGGTTATTATTTTATTTTATATCAATGTGTTTTTTATTCAAAGGGATTGAAATCGATTAACTAAATGAAAAAAAGGGGAAGGAGAGTGGATGAAATAGTGCCAGGAGCCAAAGTGTAGTGCGTTCGTATAACCTGGGCAGAGAGAAAAAACAGCTTTTGCAATAAGCGAAGGTCTTATAGGTACCTAGAGGATTAAGTATAAGCCTGTATAGTCCCACAGAATGGTCGTCGTTCGTTTTAAGTAAATTCGCTCACACGGCACTATATACCCCCACAACACTTTACCAAGAGATTTTTATACTATTATTGTTATTGCAACCATCATTGTTGTCAACGTTTGTTCACTTGACAACCTGTTATTTATCTTTCATAGTTCATAGATAATTTACGAATATTTAAAAATATTAAAACTTGTTACAAATAAATTTAGCTAAATAAATAATGAAAAAAAATATACTAATATTTAGATTTAGGGTAGTGTAATTTAGGCACAATTTCAATATTTCCCTAGAAAAGTTTTAAAATATTTACAATTGAAGTATTTACATATTTTGAGTATGTCAAAATTTTTGGAAAGGATGAGTTTTAGCCCCTCTGAGTTCTCCTCCCAATTTATCCCCCTATGAATATACTTAATGTCATCTTTGAATAAAAAATTATATTTTGAATGCTGAAATCTTAAAAAGACGTTGTTTTATTTAACAGCAAATCTATTTTTTTTTAATATCAATAACGTGACGTATGACAATCTTAGGATTTGATTTTTTCTATTAAAAGTGGTATTTATTTAATACTAACAAATATGAATGTATCTTTGTGTTTTGCGATTTTTACAGATTTCGTATTTCATATGTGTCTTACCACCAAAAATTATCTGTTATAATGTTTTAATAACTATCAACTGTATAATTATACTAAATATAATAACTATAATTATAACTTGTACTAAATATGTAAATATTACCTTTAAAAAAAAATATTACGATAAATTTTATGTAATAAAATTATGCGGTTGGTAAATTTTTTCTTTGCGCATTTATGTGAAATAACTGTAAGAGCTACAATTACAAAAATGATAATAATAATTGTTATAGTACAGAATATCACAAACCATTTTATTCTATCCCTGAACTACATTTTCACGTGAAAATGTATATTTTTCCGCTTTAGTTATTTTAAGGCTGTTTTTCGCTCCGTTTATCCGCAGAATTGATTGTTAGAAAATCCGGGACAACCCGCAAAAGTCAAGAAAATAACAAAATATAAACTTGCTGCGAAATACCGACAGCAATTCTATACTCTATCGCGTCGTCCACCAGCTGTATAAAAAAAAATTAATGTGTCTTGAGAAAAACAACGAAAGAGTGAAAAAGAAAGAAGTAAATAATTTGAAAGAAAGAGAGAGATATAAATAGAAGATGGTAAAAAATCCTATGGGACGAATGCCGCGAAAATAACGCAATGGGAGCTGAGGGATAGAAACAAGACAAAATGGCGTTTTGAGGGTTCTTTCGATGGCGCGTGCGTGTGCTTGTGTATGAAGAAGGACGACACTAGGATGGGTAGCTTAGAGATAAAGCCCGGCCGAACAGAAATTGGATTCAATACGAAGGGTGTTACTATAGTTACTGGCGTGTGTCGGTTGCATTGCGAAGGTAGTTCCCCTTCGACCTACTACTCCAACTTTACATTCACCTTCCCCTTTTACATTGTAGGTATATATATAAGTTTCCACTGACTACAACGTCTCCGTCGACCGCCGGAACACGGGTCGTTTTATAATTATAAGATATAGCTAGTAGTATGTGTTCAGTGTTCAGCGTGTGTAAGTACCCCAACCCTATCCATTACCTGTTTTATGGTCTGGGAATAGCAAACCGGCTGTAAAAAGTTTGTTTTCAACTTAAACTACCAAAAACATTTTTTTTTACATTGCTGTCTCGACCACAAATTTTATACATGTCGTATACAAGCAGGACTGTTCGACTTGTTTTTTAAAATATATTTATTCATTTTTTAGAACATCATTATTGTACGCGTTTTAATTTTACACGAGATATTTCAGTTCAATGACACCTTCACACTCGGTTATTTTTTTCTATTAAATTTTAATTACTATCGCAAAAGATAAAATTCTTATTATACATTATGTATATATATTTAACTAAAATTCTAAATAAAAATGTAAAATCCCTAAATAGCTTATACTTCTTACTACTAATGGAAAATATATTAATTTGCCCTCTTAATTTTTTTCTTTATTAATCTATTTATATTTTTATTTAATGTCGATTTATTAAAAAATATATTACATCCTTATTTATTTCACACATTTTACTCATTTTATATGTTAATGGTCTTGACTTTTGAAACATCTTTTGAAACTAACTTAGTTTTTAATTTTTTTGTTTGCACGTTAATGATTCAAATTTTTAATTATATATTTATTTATTAATACATTTTCGTAACTTGAATTAAAAATTTTCAATAATATTAACTTTGATTAAGTGCAGTATTGTTTAAACGTATACAATATCAGCCAAATTAAACATCATATTCATAATACTTATATCCATAAAAGATATGTATTAAACTAATTAAGACTTATTTGTTTAGTAATGGAATAATAAAAGATAAGTTACGTAATCTACAAATTGGTTTAAAAGCAATAAAACATTTCATTGCTTATTCAAGTTGATAGATTTATCATAAACTACTCGGTTTTTTATTTTTAAGCTAATTAAATATGTCATTAAAAAAAATAAAGTTTATATTCCCTTTATTATATAGTTTATACAAGTTATGAAGGATGATTCTAATTATTAGCTTAAAATAGAATAAATAAATAAAATAAAATAAAATAAATCAAGAAATATATGTAACTAAATAAAATTAAAATTTTTTCTCCAACATTATATTTATTTTGAAATTAATTGAGTGGTCTATGATAAACATTTCACTTTGTATAAACCTATACAGTGTTCAGTAACTATGGAAACGGGTTTCTATTGTTTTCATTATTTGTAACAATTGTCTGTTTCCTTACTTACTGAACATTCTGTATAATTTCGAAACATTGTCAAAAACTATAGTACTATAAATGTTTAAGAAAGTTAGTCTGCGTTTCAAAAGGGAAAACATTCTCAAGATAATAAATAATTTTTACTTAATTTATAACATTGAGTGTTTAATAAATAAGAATAAAATAAAAAAAAACTTTTACATAACTATTAAATATTGAAATTCTACCATTTTACAGCTTTTTTAAATTTATAACCTACATTAACTCCTATAACAAAAAAAATTGTTGTAAATGAAATTCTGAAATTTTATAGGAATATATATACCTTTTTTTATACTCATATAATCCTAGAGTTATGGATACTGTCATAGATTTGTATGTGATACATTTCTTTAATTTTCATAAATTTTATATGATAAAATTTCTAAAAAATCAAGTAATTAGTATTATTTGTCAAACAAATATAATGACAAAATACAACATTTTAATATGCTACTAAATAATTTTGTCTATAAAATTTTGAAGATTACTTAAATAATACTAAAAAATACTGGGCCAATCCATGCCAAATCATCCAAAAGTGGTTGCATGACCACCTAATTTTTTTTTTAAATTTTCGGGGTTTATTCTCTATGCTATATTTTTAGATTAAAATAATTTTTTTTTTATTTATGACCTTCACATTTTTACGACTCTTTCAATGTAAAAAAAAGTTTAAAATAGTGTAACAAGTAAAATTTAGTTAAAATCAGTTAAAATCCGCTCAAAAATCAAATAATATAATGATAGTTTTTTGTTGTTTTTAAATCATATTTATGTAATTGTTTTATATGTATATGTAATATTTAACGATTCATTATTTAAGTTGCAAAATAAAAAATTAATTCATTAAATTATCATGATAATTATATTATTGTAAATTATTTGAATAAATAATATTGATTTTATTCTAGTAGTTAGAATGTTGTGTCTTCTTAAGTCTTCTTACGGTACTGTTATTAATTGGTAAAAATCTGTGTTTTTCCCTATTCCCGGGAATAGGTTTACGAAATTTAAATCTCATATTAGGATTCTTCGTTTTTTTGTACTTTTGAGGTGGGTGCATAAATTTATCCCTTTATTTTTTTCTTTGGAAAAAATGGAAACATAAATTGGAGTTAATATTTGGTTAAAACCAACTAGTTGCAGGCTACATTTTGGACTTGAAAAAATGTCACTAAAATAATTAATTTTAATTCTATCAATTTAAATCTCATATTAGGTGTTTTTCGTTTTTTTGTACTTCTGAGGTGGGTATATATATATATAAGTATTTTATCTCTTTAACTTTTCCATCGCAAAAACCCATTTAAACGCATAAAGAATGAACCCTGAAAATTTAAGAAAATAATAAGGTGGTCGAGCAACCACTTCGGTATGATTTAGCATGGATTGACCCTACTGGTAATCTAAAAAAGTAACTAAAATAAAATAATCGAAACAATAAGTAGAATCTATTTTGCACATAACTAAAGTTTTATAGACTATTAATACTTTTATTATGTATTTCTATAAATCAGATTAAAAACATGATTTAATTTACTAATTTTAATAAAACTTAATACAATTTCTATATGGGCTCATTTTATTTTTGTTTAAACAAGAAAACTTTTAAACAAAGAAAAATAAACTTTAACCCTATCATATCTGTATTTCTTGATACTTAATTGTGATTCTTTAATTTTTTTTAAATTAATTTTTAACATTTTTTTTAAAGAAATAAATGAATAATTACATCAAAACAAAAATGAAACCCTTTATAAAATAAAAAAATTAATATTTATTTGTGTCAAAGTAATACAGTTTTATCAAATCGAGTTTAAATGACTTCTTTATTAATGGACAATAGATATAGATATATAGCAGTGTATATATGAATACCGCTAATATATTGTATAGTTATTTTTACACTCCTAACATAAAAGTATATATATAAAAAATAACTCAGCACAGTTAGGACGTGGCATAGCTGGGTCAAGATAATGATATCTGACAGTGATTCAAATCACTATCATAAAAAACGCTTCAAAGCATATCTGTAGATAATATTTAATTAAAAAAAATTTATGTATTATTCCAAAAGCTACATGATTTTCTATTTCCTTATTTATATCCTGATTAAGATAAAGTATGTCGAATGAAAAAGGGATATAAATATTATTTCTCTTAAGAAAATTGTATTGATCCATACAATTTTCAATAAGATATAACATTATTAAATTAAAAATGTAAAATATAAAATCGAGAATTTTCACACAAAAATAGCATTCGGTAGCCGTTTTCACCGTGAAGACAAAATAAAGTCCAAAATTTATTAGCTTCGATGCGAAGCTGAGAAGCAGGGCTGGATTTAGGACTAAGCTAACTAGGCTATAGCCTAGGGGCGCTGCGGCCGGCAAAACTCTTGATTTTTTTTTAGATATAATTCCTTTCTGCGAATTTAATTTTCCATCTACTAGAATTAATGTAGTTATTCTGGTAAATTAGTTGCTCGCTCTTGTAAAATTATAAAAATAGCTTGGAATATATTCTACAATATATTTATATATATATAATGTGATTGGGCAGGGTAGCTACGGCACGACGGTATATATTATTTAAAATAATAATCGGCGACGGCGGTCGTATAAATTGTGTCGAGCAACCAAATCAAGGAAACGCTAAAAGTATTATTAATTAATGTTTCTTATTTTTTATAACGGTGCACATTTTTTTTGTTTACATTAATAAGTTGACAATTGTATTTACTAAATTAACCGTTTATTAATAGATAAAAAGTATAATTATTATTTTTTATTATTATTCATTAATTATAATTTATGCACGATTGATTTTTTTATCATCAATTATAAACTACAAAATTTCAATACATAATTTTTTTACGTTGACTTTTAAATACTTTTTAAGTAACTATACATTATACATTAGAAAATACAAATTTTTGAGTAAATTGGAAGGGGGTGATCAGCTCAGCTCTCATTATATCTGTGTTCTAAGAAGTGGACGTTTGTTCCTTATTAGCCTAGGAGCGCTATTTGGGTAAATCCGGCCCTGTTGTGAAGGTATTAATTTTACTATGTTGTGTTTTTTTTTTGTGTCTTTTGCCACTTTTTCTCAGCTCTCACTGGACCGGTTTCTTTCAACAGTACGTCGAAAGATCACAAATCGTATCTCGTTGAAGATTATTACCCTTAAAAATGGAAAAATTTTTCCTCATTCCCCGCAAATGGGGAAATCTCCAAAAAAATTACAATTTTTAAAATCGTTAAATTTTGTCATTTTTTTCACTTTTTTTTCTTAAAACTTCTATAACTTTTTCAAAAATCAACAAAACAACATAATTTTTTTTGATATTAAAACGTTAGATATTTCCCTTTCATTTGATATTATTTTTTTGAAAATATACACTTATTCTACTCACAGTGGGGGATTTAAAATAGCAACTTTTTTACAAAAACTAACTTTTTCAACTTAACTTTTGAAAATGTTCCAGAAATATTCACAATTTTATTTAATCTTAAATTAAAGCTTATATTATGTACTTTAGTATGAAAAAAAAAATTCAAATTATGGATTTTCTTCTTGGTGAAAATGACTGTCGTATTCAAAAATAAGCTATTTTTTTAAAAAAATTTTGGGTTTGGTTTTGTATTTTATTTTATATCTTACAAAGGGAATACACCGATTTTTATGATTATTATATAACTTCATTGACTTAGAATAAAGTTCATAAGACATAAGAAATTAAACTTTTTTAATTTTTTTTACTTTTTTAAAGTCGAAAAGTAATTTTTATATTTGAATTAGCTTGAATTGCTAATTTTATCATGGGACTTTCAACTTACAAGTTGAGCTAAAAGTTATGGTAATAAATTCATTTTTTTTTTATTAAAACTTTCACTTTAAAGGACAAAAAAAGTAGGTTAAAAATTATTACTTTTAACATATTAAAAATCAAAAACAATAATAATTTGAAAATAATTAATTATAAAAATTATATAATATATAATTCAAAAAATTACTAATCTAGTTATAATTGAGGAAATATTAATTGATGTTGCTTTTGTAATTATCCACCAATTTTTTAGAATTAAACACAATTTACAGATTTTCATCGAAGCGTTTCTTATGATAGTGATTTTAATCACTGTCAGATTAAATCTATATTGGACCCAACTATGCCACGTCCCCGCAGTGCCGCGACCCCACTGTGCTAGGTTTTTTATATTTATTTATATCCTGATTAGAAGTTTTATGATTTATTAGTGTAATATAAGAATACACATTTAAAATACATTTAAAATCTGCAATTAGAGTTTTGCATATGGTCTAAATAATAACAAAACACTTTTAATTAATATAACAAATATTTATGTTTGATTATTAAGTTATGTATGAATAATCAATAAATATATTTTAATTAAAAATAAGTTGAAAAATTTTTACTTTCTATATGCATTTTTAAGTTTTTAACCACCACTGTATAAAGGAAATTGTCCGATTTAATAAAAGAATATGTCGAATGAAAGAATTATTTAAGTAGTATATGAAATAAAAAAATTGTATTGATTCATAAATTTTTCATAAAGTTATAGCATAATAAAGTTAAAAATATAAAAAAGAACTTTTTTACAAAATTTTTTTTAATATTAAAGTATATTACATAAGCTTTAATTTAAGATATATATAAAGGTGTCAGAGTTTCCGGAATACTTTCAAAAATTAATTTTTTGTGAAAAAGTTGTCACTTTGAATCCCCCCCGTAGGCAGATAAAGTGTCAGATTTATAGAAAAAATATACCAAATGATAGGTAAAGACATCATACATCTATAAAAAAATTATATTGATTGGCCATATTTGATAAAGTTATGCCAGTTTTAAGAAAAAAAATTGAATAAATTTCGAAAATTAGAGATTTTTAAATTTATAATTTTTAAGAGATTTCCACTATTTACGGGCAACGAGGGAATTTTTTCCCTCGAGTGTAATGTTTTCAACTAGATACGATTTGTGATCTTTTGACGTATTATTGAAAGAAATCGGTTCGATGAGAGCTGAGAAAAAGTAGTAACAGACACAAAAAAAACACAACATAGTAAAATTAATACCTTCTCAACTTCGCATCGATGCTAAAATAATATTTTAGTTGTAATGTGCTTATTTATACTACTATATAACAGAGCACTCTAGCCGCATAATTAGACAATTCGTGATTCAAAAATATACACCTGTAAATACGTTATAATACTATTTGTTAGGTATAATATAATTAATAATAAATAATTATATTATAAAACAATTTATAATATAAATGAAATGCATTTATACATTTTATTTTAGCTTCGATGCGAAAATGAGAAAGTTTTAATTTTACTATGATATGTTTTGTTAAGTTAGTCCGAATACACCAGTATACATTATACCAGTATAATTTTATTATATAACTTAAATTTAGTAATACGTTTTTTTTATATTTTTTTGGTGGTAAGGGGTATTAATTACCCCTAAAATTAATTATATTTCTGCTTTACTATTTAATCTAACAACATAGTAGCACATACAAAATTTATAAATACATGTATAATTCACTGGATAGTGATAAATAATGTATATTCTTAAACAGTTCGATAATTTTGTTACCATTTATCCAGTTTTATAAAAAATATGACAAGAACCATTATGGTTAATAATAAAAAGTTATTGATGATTATTGGTTAAAATAAAAATTGATTATAGATCGATTGATTTTCCATTTGAGTACTTTAGTACTCATATGACACAATTTTTTTTCACCTTTTTATTTGATTTGTGATAAAATAAGTATAATTTTTATATTGAATCAACAATTTAAAATATGTGTACATTCTAAATAAATTTATTTGAAGGAGGGCTTTAATAAAAATTGATTCGTGACTTTATTAAATCAAAATAACTCAATTCTAAGATGTTTGTACACATTATTAGTAAGGAAATTTAACAACTAATCACTGATATTAGTGCAATAAATTACATATTCCACAACAATGTGGTGACATATTAATTGATTATCATTAATCCCATGAACTGATATTTCAGTAAACTAATAGTCAAATAATTAATATTTACTCATTTTTATATGTGTTTCTTTAGGCTTTTTGCAAATTAGTTTGTATTGAATAATATTCTGTGGGGATAAAAATATCCAAAATGTATTATGCGAAAAAAAATTTCGCAAATTAAGCTTCAAATTAAAATAAAATGCAAAATATTATAATTTTTTGCTATAAATCTTACTTATTGAACAATAATTGCTAATAATTATTTCACACCTCTAATATTAATTGTTACTAATTATATCACACTTCTTATACTAATTATTTCACACCTCTAACACTAATTGCTACTAATTGATACTAATTTTTTCACACCTCTAATACTAATTGCTA
This sequence comes from Daktulosphaira vitifoliae, assembly GCF_025091365.1. Taxonomy (NCBI): domain Eukaryota; kingdom Metazoa; phylum Arthropoda; class Insecta; order Hemiptera; family Phylloxeridae; genus Daktulosphaira; species Daktulosphaira vitifoliae. The sequence goes on from NW_026099574.1 coordinate 36,010,434, forward strand.
CTAATTATTTCACATCTCTAACACTAATTGTTACAAATTGCTACTAATTTTTTCACACCCCTAATACTAGTTGCTACTAATTATTTCACAACTCTAATACTAAATGCTACTAATTATTTCACACCTCTAATACTAATTGTTACTAATTATTTCACACTTCTGACACGAATTGTTATTAATTGCTACTAATTATTTCACACTTCTTATACTAATTGCTACTAATGTTTTCACATCTTTATTACTAATTGTTACAATTACTACTAATTTTTTTACACTTCTATAAATTTATATTATTTGACTTTAATTATATCACATTTTGGATCTATCTTTGTACCGATATAAATGAATTAATAATTATATTTGTTCTTTTGTTTAAAAATTGAAATAATGAATAAAACACACAATTTTTCTTTTTAATTCTTTTAAATATAATTTACAATAACCTAATTTGATCACATATATCCCAATTCTGTCCTTAGTATGAAATTTAAAATAATACTTTTATTTTATAACTTCAAATAATATAATAATAGTATATATTTTTTATACATTAATATATATTAATATATAATAAATAAATATTGTTTGTTTAATATTAATATTAAATATACAAAGTAATTCCTTTATTTTAAACTTATTATACAGGTTGATTGGCATTATTCAAGAATCACTTAATTAATCGAAAACGAAAAATAACATAAATTGTAGTATTCCGCATAATTGTAAAATAGCCATAAAGCCTACTGCTAATTGTGCGTTAGTGTGTGCTTGACCCTCTTCTGTGTCGGGCCGGAGTGTCAGTTGATTGGTATGTCTATTGAAAGAATGACGGTAAATTGCCATATCAAATAAATTATATTTATTTGATTAAAAAGGTGCTATATTTTGTCATTTTTTTCTTTTAGTTACATACATTTTTCGATTTTTAAATTATGATATATTTTTTATATTCACCCCTTATACGTAATTAGGGTAATTACTTTTAAAACAATAAAAATGTTCATTTTTAAAATACCATTTCCAAATCTTTTATTTTTTTAATTAAGTAATTTTCTATTTTTCAAGATAGTTAATTATACAGGGTGTTCAGTAAATCGGGAAACGGGTTTCTATTGTTCTCATTGTTTGTAACAATGAGAAAAATAGAAACCCGTTTCCTGACTTACTGAACACCCTGTATATGTTATTACTTATGAAATAATGATGACACCTTTAAGTGTAAAGGTGACATTTTTGGGGCCAGTATTTCGAAAAATAGGAAACAGTTCAATAAATACAATAAAAACAATTGAAACTCGTTTCCTTACTTACAGAACACTTTTATTTAGGGTGATTCACTTATCAAAAACTACTTAATTAATCAATCATTTTTTTTTTTTTGGTTTCTTTAGTTTAATGTTTTTCTAAATATATTAAACATAAACAATGTTTTATATTTATCTTTATACCTTATATGGGTGTCGACCTTAATTTTTTAAACTACAACACACATAATGAACCAACTTATTTATTAGAGAATGATCTAATTAATAAAATTACTGGTTGATAACAACTTTTGGACCTGTATTTCGGAAGTTATTGATATATTTATATGTAGATGAGAGGAAGAGTACGGCCAAAAAATGTCTAGTTATTAAAAAAACTACTCTTTATTCACCATCAGTCATTACATAAAACTATCATATCTGTATCATTTTCTTTATAAGATCATGATCAAATCAATAAACTTATTATCTAATTAATAAACTTCATTATTTGTATTTTCATTTGAAAAATTAAGGTTGACAATTTTATTAGTTACAAGGGATGAACATAAAAATATTGTTTAGTACATTAAAAAAAACATTGAATTAAAAGATGCCAAAAAAAATTATTAACATTGTTTTTAGTGTTCAATTAATTAAATGGTTCCATGATAATAGAATCATCCTGTAATTACGCTGTCGGAATTAATCGAATTTGTATTGCTAAGCAAACATAAAATAGCCATATTTTCTAAATAAAGCACAGTTATTTAATCATGATTTCATATTAAGTATAAGTTCTTGATTTTCAGTTCNAAAAAAAATTATTAACATTGTTTTTAGTGTTCAATTAATTAAATGGTTCCATGATAATAGAATCATCCTGTAATTACGCTGTCGGAATTAATCGAATTGTATTGCTAAGCAAACATAAAATAGCCATATTTTCTAAATAAAGCACAGTTATTTAATCATGATTTCATATTAAGTATAAGTTCTTGATTTTCAGTTCTAAATTTCTTTTAAATAAAATTATAACTTTTCGTAGTTACAACAAACAGCTTTAAATTGATAGCAAAATTGATTTCTTATCATCAGTAAGTTTGCATTATGTCTATTTTAGCAAATCAAATCGTTATTTTGAGTATATTAGAGTATTTTAATATTAAGCCACCGACTAGCCACAATTATTAGTTTGGTTTTACAGTTCATAAACCGCCATCTAGTTGCAACACTGACAATAAACTAACATTAGAACATTTTTTAATACCTCTAGAAATAAAATTATTTTGCGATACTTTCTACAATATGCAATAGGTTACGCAAAGCTAATAAAAAAATTGAAGTATAAATTTAGTATCTTAAAATGCATATTGCGTGCAGTGTGTAATAAGACACATGTGTCGTGTACATGTAATTATTCTCATTTTAAATATTTAAGTTAAAACTGTTAATATAAAAATGTTCATCCAAAACTATATAACAAAAATAATTTTTAAATAATATTTTTCAAACATTAAAGTATTATAAAATTAGATATTGACAAAGAGTTGAAATTCTTTTTGTGTGTATTTGAGAATAACTTATCATCATTAATTTTTTTTATAATACTTATTTTATTAAATTTCAAATCAACTAATATAAATGATTTATCAAATATCGCATATTTTAAATTTATATAATTATAATTTTACAAATAATTTTCAAGTTTTATTAAAAATACCTCACGATATTAGTCATTACTAATTGACGAATACAAACGTGTAGATAAATAAATATTTACTTCATAAATATATAATATAAATTTTTCTTGATAAAAAAAATCGAAATTAAATAAGAACACATTAAACTAGTTTCATATGAAACATAACTGAAGAACAGTTGAGTTTTCGTTATTAAATTAAAGTTTGGAACTTGAATCAAGTCGTGTTAAAGTAATCGAATTACATAATAAAATTTAAGAAACTAATTTTTACTTTTAAGGTGATAGTAATATTTCAAAATTATAAAAATCTTTGCGTTTTAAGATAACTTTTTGAAACATTCTAATGTTATTTCAAAAATAGGTAAAACCAAACATCCAATTTTTATGTAGACTTTTTGTATAATATTTTTAGAAAAACTTTTGAACGTCATTAATACAAGGACAACGCAATAAATAAATAAGTCAGTTGTTTTGTTAGCTGCTGCTGCCAGAATTTTAAAAGATTTAAATATTTCAAAAATCCATTTAATAATTTTGTTATTTGATAATAAATACTTGAAATTATTCTAATACAACTTAGTCTTAAGGCACTTTAAACGGGTACTTTATGGGGGATCAGATTTAAATGTGTCTCTAATAGAACTTTAATAAACTTTTTTTTAAAAAGTTTACAATTTCTACATGATTACATTAGTAAAAAAAATACCTTGGGAGTTACAGAACTTAGATATTCAAATGATCACTATTAACGTTTACGCTAGTTATATCACTGCACTTATGTATAACAATTTTTAAATATTTAAAATATAAATCATAAAAAGTAGTAAAATAGTATTTATTAATTATATGATAACATTTATTTTTCAGCTAATGAACTCATTACATTTTACGGCTATTTTTTTCATATCAATCAATGGTAAAAAAGTATTATGTATTCTAATTTGCACTTTTAAAAAAATGTAAAATGAGTAATTAACACAGCTTTTTTATTTTTATTTTGTTTTTAATCAAGCTTAACGGTCATGGGTTTTTGTGGCTTCTCTAACTGACGAGGTTTGTTAAGTACAAATAGTCCTGGAAAGGACAGTTAGGCTGTCAAGGCTTTATAACCATTGTGACTTCTTCTTCTTCTTCTTCTTTCTCGCCTTAATCTCAACTACTTGGGGTCGGCCACCCTTATCCTAAATTTCCACTTGACATTTGAAACCTAACCAACATCATCTACGCTCACATCAGCTGTCCTCATATCGCAAACCATAGCCATATAACCATTATGACTCAGTTATATATTGTAGAGGGTCTTAAAAACCATTTCTCCAACTGATATTTTACAGGGTGTAATGAACTCCTATAAGTACCATATTCGCCATTTTTATTTAAATTATATTCATTAATAATTAACGAAAAGCAAAAATATCAACTATTGTAAAATCACTTATTTACGCATGTTCAAACAAATATTATAGCTCTTGATTTGATGACTATTTTGCAGTAATTATATATATATATATATATAACATTTTTACGCTTTTTAAATATAATAATACTATAAATTATAACATTTTAGCTTCCAAACAAAACTGAGAAAGTATTAGTTTTACTACGATTTATTTTTATATCTTTCGCCACTTTTTCTCAGTTCAAAACTGCATCGAATTTTTTCAACTATACGCCAAAAGAACACCAATTTTAATTAATTAAAAAAATTGATCTCATAAATTGAAAAAAATTCCCTTGTTCCTCGTAAATTCTTGAATTGTTTTTACATAAAATTTAATTTTAAATTAGTTTCAAGGAGGATTTTTGTATCTTTTTTTTATAAATCAATACTTATAATTTTTAATACACGTTTTCCATAAATTATACAACTACTTTATAATTTTGTATAATTTCTTATAAGAATTAGAAATTTAATATTTATAATATACATATTGTAACATAATTTAGAAAATAGGAGTTGATTCTGTTTTTTAGAATAATCAAAAAATCCATTTTATAGACCAGATTTTAAGGAAAAATTGGATAACAAAAATTTCTTAATGATGTTTTTAAATTTCTAGAACAAATTAAATTTATACTTTTATTTTACATGTTAATGAACATTGTTAATTTCACGATATGAGTCGTCATAATTTGTTATCAAGAAAAGGATAGAAGTGAACACAAACTGTTATCATTAAATATTGATTATAGGCACAATTGTTTCCATGAAAATCATTATTGCTTGAATGAGTTCCTAATTTTAATAAAAAACCCATACATTATTATTATTATATTTCTAATAATATGTTCTTTTTGCTATAACTTTGTCACAAGTCAAAGTAAATAATAGATAATTGAAATTAAATTCTGTCCAAAACACAAAAACATTATATTTTTAATATTTTATATTGTCTACTTGATTTCTCACTGTCCTATTAGTAATATTTTATGAATGATATGATATAATAAAATTTTTATGATATGTTAATTGTTTAAAGTAACATTGAAAAGTATTTAATGTGTTGTCAATAGATTTGTCTATTACTTTTTCGAATTTCATTTAAATCTAAAAGTTTATTTAATNAGTATTTAATGTGTTGTCAATAGATTTGTCTATTACTTTTTCGAATTTCATTTAAATCTAAAAGTTTATTTAATTTTTTATGTATTTAATTAATTCATTTTAGTGAAATACTTAAAATTAATTGAATGAATTTGGTATACTGTTTTTAAATATGTAAACAGAATTAAACCTCACAAATCAATATTAATTTTATGTTAAAAAAAACACAATATACGTGTACATTGCATGAAAAAAAAGTGTTAGTGTAATTTTTAATATAT
>NW_026099574.1:36017973-36019295 GCF_025091365.1 Daktulosphaira vitifoliae
TTATAGCATTATAAAGTTAAAAATATAAAAAAGAATTTTTTTACAAAAATCGTATTTTTTTTATTAAGTTTAATGTCTGTTTTCACCATGAAGATAAAATAAAGTCCGAAATTTTTTTTTACTATTATAAAGTATATTACGTTAGCTTTAATTTAAGATATATATAAAAGTGTCAAACCTTCCGGAACACTTCCAAAAGTTAAGTTGAAAAAGTTCTATTTTCTATATGCATTTTTATGTTTTGAATCCCCCCTATATTAAGGGAAATGGTCCGATTTAAAAAAAAAGTATGTCGAATGAAAGATCTATATAAATACTACTTCTCATAAAAAAATTGTAATGATTCATACATTTTTCAAAAAGTTATAGCATAATAAAGTTAAAAATGGAAAATACAAAATCGAAAATTTTCACACAAAAATAGCATTCGGTAGCCATTTTCACCATGAAGATAANGTTAAAAATGGAAAATACAAAATCGAAAATTTTCACACAAAAATAGCATTCGGTAGCCATTTTCACCATGAAGATAAGATAAAGTCCGAAATTTTTTTTTTTCATGTTAAAGCATATTACATTAGCTTTAATTTAAGATATATATAAAAGTGTCCGACCTTCCGGAACACTTTCAAAATTTAGGTTAAAAAAATTAATTTTTTGTAAAAAAGTTGCCCCCCTTGTGGGCAGGTTAAGGGTTAAATTTATGAAAAAAATATACCAAATGAAAGGTAATAATATTATGCATCTATATAAAAAAGAATTATACTGATATGTTCATTTTTAAAAAAGTTATGGCACTTTTAAGTTAAAAAAATTGAAAAAATATCGAAAATTAGCGATTATAATTTTTTTGGAGGTTTCCCCCATTTACGGGGAACGAGGGAAATTTTTTCAATTTTGAAGGGTAGTGTCTTCGACTAGATACGATTTGTGATCTTTTGACGTATCGTTGAAAGAAATCGGTTCGGTGAGAGCTGAGAAAAAGTGGTAACAGACACAAAAAAAAAAACACATCTTAGTAAAACCAATACCTTCTCAGCTTCGCATCGAAGCTAAAAAAAATTATTTTACAAAAATCGTAATTTTTTATTAACTTTGATGTCAACTTTCACCACGAAGTTGTTCAGAGGTCAAATTTTTTTTTTTTTAATTAAAGGATATTACATAAGCTTCAATTTGAGATAAATATAAAAGTGTCAGACCTTCTGGAACATTTTCAAAAGTTAAGTTGAAAAATTTCAATATGCATTTTTTATATTTGAAGCCCCCCTATATATAGGGAAATAGTCTGATTTAAAAAAAAAGTATATCCAATGAAAGAT
>NW_026099574.1:36019395-36024786 GCF_025091365.1 Daktulosphaira vitifoliae
CATTATAAAACATTCACATTTTCGTATGCTACTATTTCCCTCTTTATTTACTTGAGTACTTGCTTTGTTCGAAACCAGTTTCGTAAAAATCGTCAATGATAAAAAAAAAGCCGATTAAAATATACAAGAAAAATAATATTTAGATACATGCAACTTATAATATAGGTAACGTCTGTTCTGTACCTCAATAGTAAAATTCATGATCGAAACCTTGAAATCAATTTTTCATTGACTGTAAACTTTTTTTAAGCATATTGTAAATTATACCGAGTAGACTTAAATTTCTTTGTGCGTGCTTGATACCGATTTTTCCTAGTTGTCAAAAACATCTACGTGCGTCACTAGTACAAGTATTTATTTACAGAACATATTCATTCAGTTAACCTAGAAATCAACTTGGCTATAACACTGATTTTGATCGATCAAACTTTTAGCAACGCATTGTCGTTAATGAAGCTCTATACATGGCGTATATGATAGCTCTATAATAACGTATATGACACACTATGGCAGGGGCACAAACGAGTGCTGGATCAAGATCAATAGATACGGCTTCCGGTAACAAACAGTTGCGCTATCCGTTGGGGAAAAAATTATGAACTGGATATCACTTTTTCAAGCACCTGTGTTTACAGCAGATGGTATTGTTCGTTTGGACATTTTTTTCATGCTATATCTTTTTCTGATAACAACAATAAATAAAATAAATTGGATAACGGGATACCTGCACCCTAAAGTTTTGAAAGATTCTTGCCGCAAATTTTTTTTTTACTGATTACTTTTTCAATGACAGAAAAGTATGTGAAGAAAGTGGTGCGACCAAAGCATTTTTGACGTCGCGTCGATGAAAAATAATTAAACTTGTCCGGTGTTGTTGTATATCCGGAAGGAGGTGGAGGAATGTTGTATCTCCGGTGGATTTAGCGTGCACGTTTATAATTTATATAAGTAGGTTGATCCGGTCCACTACAGCCGATATGTACCTGAGGCTGTGTTGGTCGTTGTAGACCGAGTTCAATATTATGCACATAAACTTTCCCATGCAATGTAGAATCGATAACTACCATGTTTCATTCATTCAGTTTAACATGCATATTCTTGGCATTTTCAAATTGATTTTCAAGGTTAAGTGACATTTTGTTAAATATCGGTATTTTTGACTATTTTCGATATAGTTCTTAATTAGTTATAGCAAATTTATAATATGTACAGACACTTAATGGATACCCGTCACAGGATGTGTTCAATGATTTCAGGTGACCGCATTGCGAAATTATGCGATCCGACTAATGTTAATCTTAGTCATACTTACTAAAACCTGACTGAGTGATACAGAGAGAAACAAAGAATAATTTTATGGTTTATAAAAATTTAATTGTATGTTATTGCAAAACTTTTAACTGTTTCCTAAACTTAAGTATTATAATTGTTGTAATTAAATTTGTATATTAATTGTAATTAAAAGCAAACATTTTCACATAGTATCAAAAATATTAAAATTTTATAATATTCAGAACGATAAGTTGACAAAAACGTGAATACGAAAACGCGATGACACATAGTACATACAATATAGACTTTATTATGATACATTTAAATTTTGAAGCAATTATTATTCAAACATTTGTTTTTGTGCAATATAGAATAAACTATTTCAAATGAATGCTTCCAAAAATGAATAAGTTTTAAACTTATACACACAGTATAAATACAATTGAGAGAATCGGTAATAACAATGATGAAGGATTTAATAAATCGTGTGCATAATTAAATTGTTTATCAAATACATCATTCCACTTAAATAAAAAATATAAGCTGCATGTTGGAATAATTCCAAGTATTCTTTTATGATAATGTACAGTTATTTTAAGTGGAGTATTAATTTGTTCTATAAGTTAAAAAGCTTAATGTTAATACAAAACTTTATTTTTCTTAGAATACGTAACATTATAGACATTTGAAAACACTCTAAAAATGTCTTTACATAAATCTTTTAACAATTTTACTCAGCTATATGTAATTCACACAATTTTAGATTTATGAAACTTGAATATCAATATTTGTTTATTTAACAAACTAAAATAATATAATGATTTGATAAAAAATTATATTTAATAATACATCTAAATAGACACAAAATTAAATTAAATCTGTTGAGAGCTATTTTTATTTAAAAATATTTGTATTCGTAAATTGAGATCTAGTTACACAAAATATGACCATGAATATATAATATAAAAACTAATTAACATATTTTAAATAAAACTGTTTTTTCAAAATGAAGAAAATGCATATTTTATAAACATTTTCCTGTAACTCAAGAGTCTACACAATAATCAAACTATTGAGTACCAATGGAATCTATTAGAGGTTTTAAGGCGGACATGTACACTCGGAATATTAGCATATAGTTGGTTAAAATTATGCTTTAAAAATTACCCTAAAATATGGTTAAATTTAAAATAAAAAAATTTCATTAAAAACAAAAAATACTTTACTCCCCAAGAAATTACTTTATGGGCACCCTTACTGAGAGAGTACTCATGTATTAATACTTTTAAGAAAAAATTCTGAACATAGAATAATGAAAAAGAAATGACTAAACTAACAAAACAGTGTATAAAAAAAAACCCTTTACCTCCCCTCTGAAATTAATGGGAAATATTATTAACATCCATAATACCCTAATTAAAAATGTATTCAATATAATAATAATTATAGTGTGTTTCAAGATTTAACTGTGACTTTTACTCAATAATGAATAGATGAAAATTTATTATTTTTTGTGTAATTGAATTATTGTTATTTTATAATTGGTCGAAAATGACACAAATAAAAATATATCCAAAAAAAAAATTAAATTGATTTGTTCATTTTTGATAAAGTTATGGCAGTTTTAAGTAAAAACAATTGCAAAAATGTTGAAAATTAACGATTTTTAAATATGTAATTTTTTTGGAGATTTTCCTCATTTACGGGGAACGAGGAAAATTTGTTCACTTTTTGAGGGTAATGTCTTCGACTAGATACAATTTGTGATCTTTTGACGTATCGTCGAAAGAAATCGGTTCGGTGAGACCTGAAAAAATTGGTAACAGACACAAAAAAAAACATATAGTAAAATTAATACCTTCTCATCTTCGCATCGAAGCTAAAACATTTGCTCGTTTTTTGATTTTTACCGCTACGAAAATAGATTAATCCCAAGTTTACTCTTTACATAATATTGGAATTTATCTTTACTTTTTATTTTAACACTGAATCTTTTAGTTTTTTAAGATAAACAAAGTGCGCAAAATGTAATCCAAGTAATATTTGGTAAGTTCCATTTATTTGAAAAATTGTTTTAAATTATACTACTTGTATATCCCAGCAAGTATACAATCCAATTAGAAAATTCTTAATGCAACACAAGATAACATTTAGAGCTAAGTAGGCTATACGACTAAGAGAGGGTTTGGCTTTCTCGTCGGATCTGCATAATTCATTATTTACATATTTATGTATTTAACAATATCACCATAGTGTGTTAAATGTTAACGGTGATACTTACATTTTCAATTTAATTCTAATAGTTCATCGATAAAATTTAAATATTACAACTAATTCGTAGAAAAAGATTTGTCAATAACAAGTTTCGTAAGAATTAAGATGAATTTAATTACTGTGTAATATTTGGGAAGTAATGTTTTTCTATTCAAGAAAACTAAAACGGTGGAAGTAGGTTAAAATGTATAAATACTACAATGTTATGTTATCAATGTTCAACTATTTTAATATATTACTAAAACTCTCATAAATCACGGAAACATATATATATATATATTTATAATTATTTAGCTTATTTTATCAATTTCGTTCATGTATAGATTTTATATGATTAAGTTCTTTATTAAAACGTTAGTCTTTCATACCCTTTAGAAATAACATTTCAATATTAACTTAAAAATAATAGTAATAATTTCAATACTAACCCCATAGATATACAGTTAAAATAACTAGGACGCATGCAATTGGTATCGTAATAAATCACAAGATAGTTCTTTTTTTAACCTTTAGAAATGAAATAAACTGAAAATGGCATCGCATTGGGTATAAATACAGCTTTCGCAATTTTTTTGAATGATTTTTAGAAAGAACTTACTTCTCACGCAATGTAAAATTTTATAATGATTCATTGTTATTTGTTCTAACAATTTTCATGAAACAATTCCATTTCTTAAGTGTTTAAAAAGTGTATTTATTATAATTATAATTATAAAAATTGAAAATTGTTTTCATATATACAAAAATGTTTATTTTATACTGTATAAAAATGGGGTATTCAGTGAGATATAAAATGGCTAAGATCCCTCGTAGATCGTACTAAATCTACATTTTAGGTAAAAATAAATTGAAAAATAATACATTTTTTTTTATTTTAAGTGCCTCATAGAACATTTCTAGATACATCACTGCTAAATATAAAAAAAGTTAATTGACTTTTTAATTCTTATTTTTTAATTTACTTTTTAAATATACTAAAGGAAAATAAGGATGTAAAAATTTAATATTTCAAGTTTTTTGACGATTAATTCAAAATTGTAATTTTAGTATCGAGTATCTTAGTATCAACTTTTTTTTTTATATCATGGTCTTTTTAACACATGATTCACTAAAAATATATTATCCTATAAATGGCTTCAAAAGTTAAAAAATAAGTACTCACTTTAATACTGCTCTTTAGTAATCCATTGATGTTATTGAAATATTTTAATCCTAAATGAGCGTTAATAATTTAACGTGCAACTTCAAAACTATGTATTATCACCCGAATAATAATTATTATAAAACGAACAATAAAATCAACAGCCCGTTCAGTCAAATACAACGATAATAAAACAACACAGCGAAAAAATTGTGAATATTTTAATTAACAATTTAAAAACAAATAAAAACGCACACTTTCTGTCGAATTAACGAACTCGTGTACAACGCGCGCACTACAACCGGCCCAGTCGAGTCACGTCTGAGTGGCGATTCTCCGCGGTAATCGTCTACTCTATGGCAGGTATAAGGTTGAAGCGTTAATGCGGTTACCGCACACCGTACCAGCAACTACTGCCCGCCCCCGCTATGCTACTGCGACCTACAGAGACAGAGGATACACCACCTTTAAATGTCGTTAACCGTGGCAGGTGCTGGTTGTAGAATTTCGGACAAAAAACGCACTTACCCCGCACGCATAATAAAATAGCTAAATCATATTGTTTATTAATACATAATTATTACTATAATGAACGTTTGTATGGGAGGAAAATTTTGTAGGGCAAGAGAAAACGGAAAACATTATCTCTAGGGACAAACTGCTGCATTCTATTACAAAAATAATTTGAAAGGGAAGCAAAACAG
>NW_026099574.1:36024886-36052471 GCF_025091365.1 Daktulosphaira vitifoliae
ACCGATTTGGAGTAGTTGCTATGAGAGAGTACCAATATGAATGTCAAATTAATGGTCTCGTGGCAAGCGGATGGAGGTAACGAAAAAAAAAATTCATAGCACTGTTTTCCAGTTTTTCAATAGTTGTATCATGCCGTTTGTATGCGGTTGTGGGTCTTCATTTGTCGATAGTACTGATTTGAATGTTCATTGTAGTATGAATCAGGGTCAACGTCAAACTGTTATTTCAGGAAAACGATGTTTGTCAGCGCCTGCGGGAAGGGTGACCAAACGCGCGTGCATGCACGTTGCAGGGACCGGCTTTGTTCCTATAGATTCTGCACTACGCGGTCGAGTGATACATTATTTTTTGAAAAATGAAACGTCTATTGATGAAATTGACGATTTTATTCGATACGTGAGTGCCGATTTAACCGCCGTACTAAATGACGTTACCAAGCACGGTATAATAAAATTCAACGTTATACTGCACACAACGTACATACACCAAGTTATGGGTGAAATGAGAGACGTATAGTTTAAAACTGTCGATTCGGGTACTGTATATGCCGCCGTTTTGGATGGAATCACGGAAAAGCTCGTGTACGAACAACAGGAAATGGAGACCCGAAGTAGCGAGTGGTCGCTATTACTCATAGACGGACTGCTGTTGAGAGTCACGAAAATTTCACCATTTAGCAGTGGCTCGTTCATTGAACTTCCACAGTGTATCAAACGAAAATTTGCGGTCATAAACGTAAGAAACGCTGACCAGCAGTGTTTTAAATGGGCAATTTTATGTAAGTAAAACAAGAATAAAAACATAGGGACCAATGGAATGCAGGTTACGTGGATCTGGAAAAATCCACAATTATACGTTTTGATGGTATTGACTTTCCTACACTATTGAAACAAATTATTCGATTTGAAAGTAATAACCAATGTCAATCAATGTGCTCACGTTGGATGATAAAAATAACGTGTATCCGTTGTGTATCACTAAATCGCGTACGAGCACCCATCATGTTGATTTACCTTATGTTACCGAGCCGGGAAACAGCCACTATTGTTATACATCAAATTTCTCGAGACTTGTGTCAAAACAACGAACCGAGGGCAAACAGCACGAGTACTATTGTAAACTATTGTAAACTATTGTACCGGGGACCGGATACGGCTAAACACTTTATCACGACGTTGGTAACCATTGGTAAACGTATATCGGACATAATGAAGGTGAACATCGATATGACACCACTGACACAGGAGGAACAACATCGTTTGAATACAACGAAAAATTGCGAGTTTTATTCAATTAAGTTCACGGATAAAGTAAAAAAAGTTAAGGATCACAACCACTGGACGGCTCGGTTTCGTTCCATTTTGTGTAACAAATGCAACCTGCAACGACGTCCAGCGGCCTTTATGCCGGTCATCATACACGGTCTGTCCAACTACGACTTGCATATGATTATCCCAGAGTTGGCGTACGACGATAAAGACATATATATCATTGCACAGTCCGAAGGAAAGTACATCATGTTCAGCAAAACCATAAAATCTGGTTGCCGTGCACATGTCTAAGGAGAAGATCAATTTTTACAAACCCATTTTTATTGGATACAAGTAAATGCATAATGTACAAGTTCCATTACGAGGTTATGATGCCGTTGTACGGACCCGAGCGACTCCTACTCTGATACATGGACACTGATAGTTTCATTTACCTGATAACGACCAACTGTTTCCACGATGATTTGAAAAAGTACTCATTCGAAAATTTCGACACGTTGAATTACCCGATCGACCACCCTTGTTACATTGATCAACGAAAAAAACAACCGGGCACGTTTACCGATGAATGTAAGAGTAAACATATGCAAGAAATTATTGCAAAGTGTACGCTTATTCAATTGCTATAAAAAATTACTACGACAGGTTGTTGGTTACATGGCAAACAGACGAGATGAAGCAATTGAAAGGCATGAGCACGGGTGTGGTGAAAGATGAAATTAAAATAGTTGACTATTTGAATTGCTTGCGCGGTAAACTCGAGCAAACCCGCAGGAAAATGTCAGTAATACGCACGAAACACCATAGTGTTTCGACGGTTGAAATTAATAAATTCACCTTGGTCAATAATAACAACTATGATAAGCGGGCGTTAATCGGTGACGAAGGAGAGTACAAGGATGTGTATACAAAAACGTGGGGATATTATTCCCTAGGCAACGACGACAACGAAACAAATTAACTCAAAGTGTACATTAGTATTATTTAATAAAATAAATCGATAAATTTGTTGTAATTTTTTTCCAAAGTTTATTAAAATATGTAAATAAAACAATTACGAATTATCCGTTAACCATTGTTTCAAACACATTGCTTTATACAAGCTACACATTTCATGATTATTTATGTGACGAATACAATGTGGTTGGAATTCCACGCATAATTTTCGCAATGGTGGGCAGTTTTATTCTATTTCGACTACCCTCTATATAAATATTTTTGTAACACTTGTTTTTTCTGCATACCTTTCACGTAGATAGTATGGCACCGTAACAACGACATTATTCTCGGTAGTTTAGAAAATTATAGTCCTGAAAAAAGTTATGCTTTGTTATTTCCGTATAATTTTTTCCCTATAATAATTATTTATGTAGTTATAGCATCTTCTATAACCTATAATTGCATTTTCCCACTAATATAAAAAAAAATATGATACTACCATTAAAGAAAATGATTTTTCACTCATATCTTCAGGCAATTCCTAAAAAATAGGTATTTTACTTTAATTTTTTTGCGTTTATTATTTTTTAAATAACTATGACGTCAACCAAAATCAAAAATAGCACTCTACAATCTATTGATTTAACAATTCTTACTGTAGATGTTACAAATCTACACTATATTCGGTTAAAATCTTAAATATTTCAATAGAAAAATCAGCTCATATAAACTCTCTCTTTTAATACAATATCAGGAAATCCTCATATAAGATGAAAAAAACGATAGAGTCATGATTTACTAACATACTCAAAACTTTTATAATCTGTAACCATATATACTCTACTATGTCCTCACTTAATAAATATTATTAGAAAAGGCTTAAATAGAAATGAAATTATAGTAAAATATTCGTGGAATTATATTTATAACTTCAATAAGCTGTAACATTTTGTTAAGAAAAATTAATTATCTGTATCATTGTTTCGGTTATATATGTATAATACCTTTGATAATGTCAAAACATCACTTTTGTTTGGAACCTATAAAATAACTCAGTAAAAATGTAAAATTTATTCTCATAAGTGATGAAAAAAATGTTAATACATATTATAATTTTGTTATATACACATACAAGATGATAGGTTTATCATAAATCTGACACGACTGTGGTATTATCATCGTACTAATCTGGATATAACCCAGATCAAGATAGTGATACGCCGAGTGAGTAGTATTTCTCCAAATCTCCAATTAGACAAACACGAAATGTTTTATCACTAAAATAAATACATCCTGTATTTATTTTAATAAGTAACTTCTTAGCTTTTCATCGAAACTTAAAAATTAAAATCCAAACATGTCATTCTAAATAATAATAATTGTAATTTTATGCATGCTCTTTTAAATTCTTTCGAAAATTTTTATAACTTTAGTGCGTAGATCAGTCCCAATCAATTCATATTTATGAATTACATTCTACGGTAAATTTTTAAAATTACTTAAATATCTAAATGTCTGTATATTGACACGACTTACGTCCCAATAATATAGTCGACGCTGGTTTTGAGGTTAGAGGCCTGGGGGCCGTTTATTATTCAACAACTGACGTCAAAAAATTTGTGGCGTTGATAGCGATGGTGCACAGGTACGGGTCAGTTCATCAAGTTCGGTGGGGCGGCACGTCCGGAGCCGGAGCACATCATCGACGCCACTTTGACAACGGGAAGAAGACTCAACGTATCATTTGCGTCGTCAATATTAATAATCTCATTTATATCCAATAGCCATTCAGTGAATGTTGTGCAATTTTGATAATTAAAACATATTTAAACGGTACACAGTACAGTATAAACATAAAATCATTATATTCAACGAGTTTTTTTTTTTCTATAATAAAACGTGATTCAAATNAGTTTTTTTTTTTCTATAATAAAACGTGATTCAAAATTTCAGTCTTTTGGTTTCAAAAAAAAATAAAATAAAATTATCAACATGATCCAAAAACATTTTTGTAACCACTCGCCATCTCGCGGAACAGTGAAATTGAGCGATATCCTTGATTATTAGCATTCGAAAAAAGTTGTATATCACATATCTAGCAGAATATGTTGTCTCCAACCTTTCTCTTAAGGGAATATTTAGAAAAAAAAGATTAATGTATTCAAACAAAAATATTTAAAAATCAATGGGACATACAAATACCAAATTTGAATTGATTTGGACATACTGATGTTCTAAAGCTTTTAAACATTTTCGTTAACGCTTTGAAAATTTTCTCAAAAATAGCGATTAACATATTAGGGATATTTACATATTTTTAAGCTCGAATTTTTTCTTTCTTTTTTTATGAATTTCATCTTATTCTTTATAAATTAAATTTGTAGGTAACTTTAAAGATAATGGGGACTTTTTTTTGGACAATCCTGTATGTAGGCTATAATTTATTTAACAAATTAGTAATTAATAGATATAATAACACCTCATTTTCTTCTTTGCTACTGCTATATTCTGATACCTGCTAAAATATATAATTGAAATTCTAAGACTTTTATTTTAATTATGAAAATAAAAATGTTTGTGTTGAAGTAATATTTTAGTCGATATTATATTTAAATTCTATATTTTTTTATTTGCTTAGAAATATATACTAAAATTTGTTATACCAAATCTAAAATATTTTTTTAGAAGTAGCAGTATTATAACTTAAGATTTCTATAAATAAAATTGATTTAGATATACAGAGGGATTTTTTTATCATAACCCACCTAATTACTTACAGAATAAATATAATTTTAACATTTTTTATGGCATCAATATTCACTAGTATACAGCATTGTTATTATCAATGGTAGTAAGGCACATTGTTGTGAGTTCATAAATACTTTAACTGATAATATAAAAAATATATCTATTCATAACCATAATTGATAATAAACAATCCGGGACCGAGACAGCTGTGTCATAAAAAACCAATTAGCTAACTGTATTTGTAATCCCTTGTGTATTATACATGTTTATTAACTCAAAAAATTGAAACTTTAAATGTTTATATCTAATAAACGAATAAAGTTATATTAAAAATTCAAATGCCATTTAAGCCATTTACTATTAAATTAAAAACTTAAACAATTTATTAAATTCAAAATATGTGTTCCCATTTACAAAAACAATGTTAACACCTTTACCAGGCATAAGGGATGAACTTAAAAAGTATTACATAGTTACTATTTCAAGAATAATATGTAACTAAAGAAAATCAAAAAAAAATTTTAATTATTATTATTCTGTAAGTAATTGAGTGGGTTATGATAAAAAAATTATCCTGTATATTCAAAAACCAACTGAAATCTTCTTCTTCTTCCTCTTCACCATTATTGTTCTAATATATACTCATATTACTTTTANCTTCCTCTTCACCATTATTGTTCTAATATATACTCATATTACTTTTAAAAAATCCTTAAAATACTTGTATGTAAATTATAGAAAAGTATAATGTCATATTAATTGTTTCATGTGTAACTTATTTCATAAAATTACTTAAATATGTATATATGTATATCATAGTTCTATGAACTTTTTTATACCACCAATAGGAATTTTATTTCTGTTTTTACCGATAATCACCTATGTGGTATTCTTTACACAAGCGGCAATCCTATTTCACACATTATTTATAAATCCTTTGATAATCCACACAATTCTTCCTTTAAACCTTCTATAGATATTAAATATAGTAAAATCATACGATACTGCAAAATCTAGAACTCTTTATCCAATTTAATTTTTCTCATTTAAACCATACCCTCTGTGTATTCTCCATACCCACTTCTTTTATTACCGATATGTTAATTCATATTTATACCTAATAGTATATCCTTATCCTTGCATCGCTTCATCCATTTCTTCGCAAAAAACTTTATTGCCTCTCACTTCACATAGTACTCGTGGAGAATATACACTTGCTACATTTATAGCTTTTTCTTTAAAAATTAATTCAACCACTATAATTCAACTACCTTACTTGACTACATCTAATACTTTAATTTACAACTTTTCATCCGTTATTACTTCTACGCCATAATTCAAGTTTAGAACAACAAATATTAACTTTCCATTTTTTTATAATTTTACTAAACTCTACTCATATCAGTTAATGTTCCAACATAACACTACATTTTTTTTTTAACTACCCTACGGTACTTTTTATTGAGACGATCATAAATCTTAATCAATACAATTAAATGGTTATCAAAATTATAAATATACATTTTATTAATTAATATATATAATATATATATATAAATTAGTATATATATATATACTAATACAACATGAATGGGATTTACACTTCCAGTGAAGTGGTCCCTAACTTAGTCTAATAATAATAAATAATATTAAAATTATAAAATAAATATTTATAAATTTAAACTATGTCATATGGCTTGACGCGTTTTAAACGTCTTAGGTCATTGGAATTGTCCAATAGTTGAATTGCCGCTATATTTTCATGGTTTTCCAACTTTATTATATGCTTACGTGCAAACCGAGTGACTTCATCTGCTACAGTCGGTAACATCATATCTCGATGAATTACATCATTCCTATCGAATGTGTAAGCCGCGACGATTGTACATTTCATGTATACATTTTTACTTTATACTTATCTGTCGCAATTAGACACGAGTTTAATAAAGTTTAGTGGCGATGTCCCTATACATTGACCTCATAAGCGTTGGGTATAGAACTGTACACATATCTGATGAAACAGCTACCGCACAAGTTTTACGGCTGGTATCACATGCTTCCACAAGACCTCTACCACTTCTAGTTACGTTATTTCCACTCACTAGTTTTCCCACGTACTTTAGAGATAGAACAATTTCCCTAAATTTTGTTTAGGATTTTTCATACCAATTGACACAATTTTATACCGGCTGTCGACCTGACGCAATTTTATTTGTCACCTTTTAAAACTAACAGAAGGCTAAAGAAATATTCTGATTCCCTTCCACAAGAAATAAAAAGCTACTAACATTTTTGTATAAAATTTAGCTTACGTAGTATATATGCCTAACGAAACATGACTCAACTAAAGTTTTAATTTTTTCGTTATTATAGAGAAACTTTTAAAAACTGGCACATTTCAGAGCACAATAATAAAATTTTACATTACAAGCAATCTAAGATTCGAAAATTTTTTTACTATTTTTAGAAATAATTAAATAAGCTACAAATAANATTTTTTTACTATTTTTAGAAATAATTAAATAAGCTACAAATAAAAAAAACAAAATCACTTTTGATGCTCAAAACTTTGTTATGTCATTTATTCAATTTTCACTAATTTAAATTTAATAAAAGGTTAATACACCATATGTATCTTTAATACTATAATAATAAAATTTTGTATCAATATGTGTGTAAGTCAATCCATTCAAATAAAAAAAAAGAAATGATATCCTTTGAATATTCAGTCGTTATGTATAGTCGTGGGCTATTACTGACGTTGAAAGAGCAAATTTTTTGTGGAGCGCCTTTCTAATGTTTTTAAATCAAAATACATAACTTTTAGCAGCACTTAACTTTAGCACTTTAGTACAAATTTTCTAGAGTCTCTACTACGAATGGCACTACACGTCAAGACTACTAGCCCTAGTGAAATTCATTATATAATACAAAAACTTTCAACCAATAAAACTCCTGGAGATGACCTAATAACAAACTATATAGATAAATACATTTTTAAAAAAGCACTTGATTTTTAATGTTCTACTTAGACTCATATTTTCTTAAAATGTGGAAAAAATCACTCTATCAGTTTGCTACCTACCTTTTCAAAAATGTTTGAAAACATTATTTTTAAAAGACTTCTTACTACAATAACTGAATAAAATGACAATCCAAATCATCAGTTTGGCTTTAGATCATAGCACTTCACCATCCATCAATTTCATCGTATAACAGATGCATATCAACTAGCCTTCAGAAAAAGCAGTACCGCGATGCAGTCCTACTCGATGTGGTTCAGGCCTATAATAATGTCTGGTTTGAAGGCCTCTTATTTAAACTAAACAATTTCTACCGACTCTATACTATCTAATCATCAAGTCTTATCTCACTAATCGCTTATCTTCTTTTAGAGAAATACTCTCTTAACTACAATATTGAATCCAGTATCCCGCGAGGTATCAATATAGCTCTATTCTTACTCTTGCTCACGATACGCCTAAATAAATATTACCTAAATAATAATAAATCAGTAAAGGGCCGCTCAAAATTAAATAATTTAATGATAATGTTTTGTTGTTTTCAAACAAAATTTTGTAATTGTTTTTTATATTATTATATGTGGAATATATTATGAATCAATATAGTTATTATTTTTGTTATAATTTTTGATTTTAAGCATGTCACCATGTCTTTGTAAATAAATTTGTTATAACATATGCTTATTGGACAGCTTATGTGTAGAAAAATTTATATTTATTTATTATATCTAAATAAATTTTATTCAGCGAGTAATTGACTATTAAGGATAAAAAGAACACTCTGTACATAATACATAAAAGTACAAAAAAATTTGTTTTCATGTATTACGTCATTAAAATGTCTAATAATATATTTTTGTTATAAACCAATTTTACACGGCCTTTATATATTAAAAAATTTCGAATTACAGTTAAAATTGTTATAAATGGTTAATATCGATATTTAAATTTATAATCGATATTGTAATGTTCTATTTCTATTATTACACGTTCGGAAAATATGAAGAAAAATAATCAAATAACATAATTTATTAAAATAAAACTGTTAACTTTATTTTAATTTTAATCAATACAATTATTAAAATTTTTCAACCATTTGTGTAACAATAAATTTTTGAAACAATATGAACTTCAAATTGTGTACATACATACGTCATTATTATAACTATTATTATATCAATTTCACATAGAAGTATCAAACTAAACATATTACAAGTCGCAGAATACTTGTTTTACAAAAAAGATTATAACGTTCTTTTTCTATTTCAATAAAATATAAGCAATGTTAAAAAATAGTTTTAAATTACTTTACTCTTAAAAATAATATCATATAACAAATTTCGTTTCAAAAAATTAAAAAACATGTTTAAAAAAATTATATTATATGAGATTTTCTTATTTTGGCAATTAATTCAAGTTTTAGATGTATATTGTGATCCTCAAAGTGAAGATTTTAAGAAATACATGATTAACTCATTAAACCACATTCGTGTTCAAAATGGATGGGCTTCAATTCATCAATCAGAAATTAAACTTGAGCACTTAACAATTAATACCGAAACCGTAACAAGTGAAATTATCGATGAAAGTAACTTTATACAAAAACTCTACTATATAACTTACCTATTAAATTGTGAATATACCAATGTAATGCAAACTTTCAATGTAATGTTAAGCCTTATTTTAAAAAAGTGTGAAGTTAAATATTTAAATAAACAATATGATCAATTGGGATATTGCACTAGGCAAATAATTTATATTGTTAAATATTCAACAGATATGTTTAAAAAACTGCGGACAGCGGCTAAATACCTCGACAAAATCGACCTACGAATTATAGACTCACCTATTTTTAATATTAAAACTGTAGATAATGAAATAAATTATTTTTACATATATGCAAAGGATTTAAAATATCCGTTAAATACAATATATAGTTCTATTGTTAATAGTTTTGAAAGCATAACATATTTTAATAAAAAAGCAGAATTAATGATATCAAATCTATACAATAAAAGAAAAGTGTGTGGGACAGAACACAAAAGTTCTATTTTAGCCGATTTATTGATGAAATATAACATCGATCAAATGGAAAAACTGATCGAGGACTCCGACGATTATATTAATATTATTAATAAAGATCTTGAATTATATTTTTCCGAAATAATTGAAAATTGTTATTTAAATCTAGGCTTTGAACAACTACAAGGAACATATTCATTCAAGTAAGATTTATAGTTTAGTATGTTTACATACTTAAATTTAAGAATTTTATTTTGTTATTTAAACAGTAAAATTATTAAAATATCAATTTTGAGCATCCATTTATGTTTTTTTTGTTCAAGGTATATTCATTCTAAAACTAAAATGTACGACGTTTTTGATGGTATTGTATTGTGTAATCATTTTATTTCTCACCCTGGTTGGATGTCATTGGAACATATATTTGTTAAAACTGAATATACAAACGAAAAATCACTATATTTCAAAGATATTATATGTACCGTTGATAAGGACAATTATTATTTCGTGCGGTCATGTCTTTCACTTATTTTAAGATGGCGCTACATTGAAATATTTCGTGATTTTAATATAATGTTAGGATACATAGTTTATGTTTGTAAATATGAAAATAAAATTAATTGCGCGNTATAGTTAATGTTTGTAAATATGAAAATAAAATGAATTGTGCAGTTAAGCTTTATGAAACACTTATGACATCCGATGATATGTTTAAAAAAATGTTAGTTGCTCTGACTACTTTGAGACATTACAGAAAAGATAATAAAAGTCGACGTCAAGAATTATTACTAGAGAAAGTGGTAGAAATTTTTATTGATTTTTTGAATAATGTTAGAAAAAAGTATTTTTCCCCATTATTATTTATTAATAATGGATTTTATGAAGCTCAATCGTTTCTTAAAGAAGTAGCTGATATTCAATCTTCAGATTTACAGAAGAAACTGAAAGAAGTAATTCAGTATAACATGAATTATTGCACAATTATTAAATGTGAATCCGACATATCCTTAATTACAACATTTGAACAATTGATTAAAACCAATACCTTGACAGAATCCAGTAATATATATAACTCGTTGTGTGACTATTTGGACTTATTTTTTCAAAACGTCCTGATAAATGATTATGTGAATTTAGGTTTTGATAATTTGCCACAGTAAAAAAATATAATTATATATTATTATAAAATTAATTATTTATCCTTAAAATAATTAAATATTCATGTAAGGAAATATTGGTATCCTTCTAATAAATTAGTTATAAAAATTCCTGTATTTTTATAGCATTAATACATACACAAGTTTAAGATTTTTATTATATAAATTAAATTTAAAAAGTTGATAGTAAAAAAAGAAATATAAATAAAATATTTTAGAGTGTACTTCTTTTTGTTTTATATTGCTATTATTTTTATAGTAAATTAATTAATAATATATTTAATCTTTATTGTTATAAAATGGTCAAATAACAGAACAGATAAATGTATTAAAATTATTAATTTTAAACTAAAAAAATAATTTAATTTAATAATGAAAAAAAGTTGTCGAACACTAAAGAGTTAAAAATCAATATTTGTATCATTTATGATGCAAGGTGATAGAAATATATTTTAAAATACGTTGATTAGTAGAAAATACAGGATCGTATTTTAAGAAGCTAGTGATACTGGAGTCCTCTTATTAAAATACATGTGATGTTTTGCTATTTATTGAAAATGGTACTTGGTTTATATTACTTTGTATGGATTTTTTATCTTGAGGTATTATTAATGGTGGGATGGTGTGGCCGACTCGGTAACGCAGCTGTATTTGACACACACTGACTCGGGTTCGAAACTCGGACACGGGCGGCTTCATTTGCCAAACGAGAGATTAGTTCGGTAATTGGAGTCCCATCCCTCTCACCGACGACGCACTAACCACTTGTCCCGGAGTATAAATCGTTAAGAAACCTCCTTATTTGAGGGAGGCCGCTATGGTCATTAATGGGCTGAAAGTGCAAAAATAAATTATTAATGGTATTTTCTAAAAATAAATTTATACAGTTGCTGGGAATTGGTGGCTGGTTTTCAGAATAATTGTTATGATTATTAATTATTGATATAATTATTATACCAAAAATTATGTGAAACAAAGATACATGGTACATGATTAAAATTTACGCCTTAAGACGTTGTAAAGGCAAACCTTACTACTAAGCTACTTTCCAACTATTATTTAGATCTCGATACAATTCAAATAGGTTAATAACGTAATGTGCGGCTATGGGAAACACGATACTGTGTTAATTTGGAAGTCACATTATTTTTATACCAATAAAGAGTTAAAAAACAGTAATGCAGAATTCTTGACATCCTCAAAAAAAATGAAACAAATGCATCTTAGTAAAATAGTCTTACACACGAAAGAAATATTTATGTTATAAAATTTCTTGTAAATAATTTGTAGATTTTAATTATCAGAGAATATGTAATAAGTTAAATAAAAATATTGCTTAGATAATACATGAATAGGCAAATAATATCTTAGTATTTTTAACGTAATAATATGGTGGATTCAATTCAAGTAATACATTTTTTAATGATAACTTACAACATTGTACATTATACTCTACCATACTGTTGTGCGTCGTTGTACCGTGACGTAGATACAAAGAAAGTACACACATCAATTAGCACTTTTTAAATGTTCTGACTTGTAACTAGACGTTTCTTAGTCAAAACGTCAACCCCCCATTACTTTTCACATTTCCCTTTATATATTCTTTTTCCCACCTTTTTTAACTTGCTTACCCTGCATTTTTCCTCTATATGACGATATTACTTAACTTAAGAATTTAAAACTGATTAATAAGTTGTTAAAACCTTATACTAAACTAATATCGAAGTTTTTTAATATCTTCTCAGCTATCTGATAAAATTACTAATAATCGCTGCGTATCTGTGAATAGCGACCTCGTAAAAAAGCAACTAGCTACGAGTTAGTTCAATCCTCGTACATTATAATAATATTTTAACTCAAAAGTTCGAAACTTTAAAATGTAATAGGTAAATAAAAGATAAAGTTATATTAAAAATTCCATCACCATTTGTTTTCTCGCAACCGATTAGGTGTCATATTCTCTGCACGACTACCGGTACCTATCAAATATAAGGCAGGCGCTCTCGCTTACTTTCTTATATCCTCAACATGTAAAATTTAAGTTAAGGCAAAAATTTTGCCTTATAGTGTTATTTGTGTTCGTAGTTGTGCTTCTTTATGTTAAGTTTTTTAAATTTAGGCACGTAAATTAAAGTTCCTATTTTTTGTTTATAAATTATTCAGAAATTTAGCGTCATTGTGATCTAAAAAAACTATAAATTATTGTTTGTTGTACGACAAATTTGTTTTAGGTACCCGTCGCAGCTGGTTAGTGCGCACACCTCATCTGTGGTTTTGTAATTTACTATTGTGAATTATTATTATTATTATTTAAATATTGAAATTATGTATATATATTAGGATGGTTTAAAAAACACGACTTCAAATATTTGATCACGTCATCCCCCTATTTATTTGATATAGAAAACTTGTACTGTGAAAATTTGGACTCTATCAAACAACCGTTTCCCGTGCCGCATTGGGATTGAAGGTTGACCAAATAGGATTGTTTTTTAGTTTTTCACATTTATTTCAAAAAATATTATAGCTAGCGTAAAAATGTATAAAGTAAAACTATTTAGTATTACATTTCAAACTAATACATTTTTTCTAAAATCAATAATTACTGAGATAATTCAAAAATATCTTTTAATTTTTATAATTTTGTAAAAGTAATAATATTATGAGCATGTACCATATACACGCCAGGTATAAAAATAATAAGCACTTAAATGCCGTATAAGATAAATAGTGTTTGTAATTGGAGATTATAAAAAATAGAGGGACTTTACCCCTCCTTCTTTAGTTCACCAAAAAACTCTAAATCTTTAAAGTAATTTAAATCAAGCGTTTTTCAAATATAAGAGATATTAAAATTAAAATCATTATTTATTATATGTTTAAAAAATTAAAAATGAACACTAAAAATAATAAAAAAATATACACTAACTTGGTGGGATTTTTTTTTTTTTTTTTTAGAACGTTTATTAGAAAATTTACAATCTATACAGCTATATGTACAATAAGTAAATATGTGAATAGGAATAAAATAGACAATGATAAGGCGGTGAGGAGGAAGCTCTCATTAGAGCCACCTGTGTATTATTAATTTTAAGTGGGTTAAATAATATTGAGAAGGTCTCTTGACCAGTTGCGTTTGAGGCGTCTGTTTGGATTGCCCGGAAGAATTGTTGAATGTAGCTGAGTAACGAGACGGTTTGGATGGGATTGCATTTTGGAATGTAGTCTTTTGTAATATACAAAATGTATGTGTGCAGTTTTTTTAAGTGTAGCTATTTTGAGGTCTTCGTGGAGGGAGTTGTTGGTGACGTACCACGGTGCTTTGGTTATCATACGGAGACAAATAGACTGGAACGCCTGTATTGTCCTTATGTTAGACGGCTTTGCAACACCCCAGAGCGCGATACCGTATGACCATATTGGTTGGAGGAGGGATTTGTAAAGAAGTAGACGATAGGATATGTGCTGGTTGTGTTGGATGAGCGGTCTTATTAGATGAAGACGAGTATTTAGCTGTTTCCGTTTACTTTTAAGATGAGGACCCCATGTGAGCGTTCTGTCGAATAGCAAGCCCAGATATTTCGCTTCCCTTGCTTGTGGAATAATAGTGTTGTTGAGAATTATGTTAGGACAGACATTTTGACGAAGGGTGAAGGTGATGTGGGTAGATTTTAGTTCGTTGATTTTTATTTTCCAGGTGTCACACCACTTGGATAATATGTTGAGGTGAGATTGTAAAAATTTGCTACAGTTATGCGGATCTTGATCGGCAGCTAGTATTGCAGTGTCATCTGCGTATGTTCCGATGAGTGTGTTTGCGGTATGTGGAATGTCAGCTGTGTAGATGATGTATAAGAAAGGAACAATGTCCTTGGGGGACTCCGGCTTGAATATTATGATAATCGGATAGTGTGGAATTAAGTTTGACTCTAAAAGACCTATTTTCAAGGTATGATTTGAGTAGTAGAAAGTATGGTGCAGGAAATATATTTTTTAATTTATATAGTAAGCCGGTGTGCCAGACCGTGTCAAATGCTTGCGCGACGTCGAGGAATACAACAGAGCAGTATTTTTTGGATTCGAGAGATGTAGCAATAGTATCTTTGTTGATGGAATGTGGCATGTTTTGGTCGAAAACCAAACTGAAATTCAGGTATGGTATTTTTCTCTTGCGCTAATGGGAGAAGTCTGCTAAGGAGAAGCTTTTCGAGGATTTTACCGAGGACTGGTAAAAGACTAATTGGTCTATATGACGTCGACTTTTCTGGGGTTTTTTCAGGTTTTAAGATGGAGATAATAATTGCTGTTTTCCATTTAGAGGGGAAATAAGAAAGGCTAAAGATCACGTTGTAAATATATGTAAGCAGTATGATTGTTTTGGGCGGTAGATTTTTTATTATTTTGTTACTAATAAGGTCGTGTCCAGGTGACTTGTTGGTCTTGAGTTTTTTGACGATTGATGACACTTCTTTGGGAGTGGTGGGTTTTGCTGGAAGGGCCATGGGTAGTGGAGACGTGTTAAATCGGTTTACTAGATCTAAGTGTGTGGTGTCCGGGAGGATTGAGTGTGGCTTGAAGACATTGGCGAAATGTTCAGCAAGTAGCTCGACCTTTTCTTGAGTGGAGACGGCTAGGGTGTTGTTTAGACGTTGAAGGGGAGGCATGACTGATTTGTGTTTTAATAGTGATTTAGTTTTCTTCCAAAGGGAGCCGTTATTTGGTGATAGGGATGAGAGGTGAGATTTGTACATTTCATTTTTGTACTTCTTTAGTAGTTTTTTGAGTTTATTTGTTAGAGAGTTATATGTATGTCTGTCTTCAGGGTAGTGAGTGCGCTGCCATTGATTGCGGGCTCTCCGCTTCTCTGTTATGAGTAGTCTTAATTCAGGAGTAAGTTGATTGCCAGATTGCTTGTTTATTATTGGAGATAGGGAGTTGATTTTAGCGCTGAGAATGTTCTCTGTGAGTGTATTAATTGCCAGATCGACATCGGTTTTTGTTTTTAGTTTAATATTAAGATGGGAGTTCTTCGTCATGAGATTTCGGAATTTTGGCCAGCATATTTGATTTTGGGTGAAATTGTTTATACAAGAAGAAGTTTGGGCGTTTATTTGTAGCATGCCTGGAGTATGGTCTGAGGCCGGGTCATTTAAGTTAGTGATTTTTGTTAAGAAATGATTTGGCAGATTTGTTAGATAGAAATCAAGTATATCTGGATGACGGTTTGCGTGTGTTGGCCAGTATGTAGGCGCATCTGGAGCGAGTGCTTTAGCGTGATGGAGAACATGAAACTATAGAGTGAACGTCCTCTTGTATTGGTTAATCTGGCTCCCCATGTTGGGTGTTTGGCGTTAAAATCAGCTCCGATAATATAAGTGTGATTAAGTGTGAGTAAAAATGTTGATAGTTCATTTTCAGGAAACTGACACCCTGGTGGGAGATAAGCAGAAGCGAAAGTAATTGGTATCAAATTTATAATTATATANAAAGTAATTGGAATCGAGTTTATAATTATAGAGGAGGCAATGATTT
Organism: Daktulosphaira vitifoliae; assembly: GCF_025091365.1. Classification (NCBI taxonomy): domain Eukaryota; kingdom Metazoa; phylum Arthropoda; class Insecta; order Hemiptera; family Phylloxeridae; genus Daktulosphaira; species Daktulosphaira vitifoliae. Next base: position 36,041,583 of record NW_026099574.1, read on the forward strand.
GTAGTTTGTTAGAGGTGAATGGTAGAAAAGGAGAATGAGATATTTTGTTGGAGATGAGTAGAGCGGCTCCTCCGTGGGCAGTACCGTCAGGGTGATCAGCTCTGAGCACTTCATACCCAAAGATTTTGAGAGAAGACGTTTTAGTAAGATGAGTTTCCGATATCATTACAATATCTACTTTTTCTTCTGATAGAGTTAATTGTAGTTCGTTGATGTTATTTAGTATTCCATTGGCATTCCACAAGAGGATTGTGAGTAGGTGTGATTGTTGATTAACGGCCATTTTTAAGAAGTTGCTCGATGACAGTCGTGAGGAGTGAGATAAGTGGATTAATTAGCGTTTTTAGATCGGTAATAAAAGAAGATAAATGATTTGAAAAAATTTTCTCTGACGGCTGGTCTGATTTTGTCCACTTAGTTGGATTTTTTGCTGTGGTAGATTGAGTAGTTTTAGAGTGAGAAAGGGGTGGAAAATTTTGAGTGGTTAAGATTTTTTCTGAGTGAGTTTCATTTGAGTTTACGTTAAGTAAATAATTGATTTTAATGNTTACGTTAAGTAAATAATTGGTTTTAATGTTTGAGTTGAGATGTGATTTTCTTTGCTTTAGTAATTCTTTATGAGACTGACAGCCCCTATAGTTTGCAGGATGGGAGCCTCCGCATAGGGCGCATTTGGCCGGTTCATTTCGGTTTTTTGTGCAAATACAGGACTTGTGATCTTCACCACAGCGAACACATCTAGGGTTGTGATTACAGTAACTACGGGTGTGGCCATAGGACTGGCNAGAGGACTCGTGATCTTCACCACAGCGAACACATCTAGGGTTGTGATTACAGTAACTACGGGTGTGGCCATAGGACTGGCAACGTTGGCATTGGGGTATTTCTTTTTTGGTGTGGGGGACTTCAATTTTTATTTTGGAATAGCAGAGGGAAGTGAGTTTGAATATTTCTTGATTCAGTTCAGCTTGCTCAAGGTCAACAAAGAAGAGGGGCAGCGGCGTTTTAGAAGATCTGTGGAGGACATTCGTTATGTTTTTGACTTGGTACCCTAGATTAGTTAATTCGTCAGAGATAAAATCTTTATCAGTAGAAGGGTGAAGGTTGCGGATGACAATTCTGAACGGTTTGTTTTCTTTTGACTGGTAGGAATGGAAGGAGATGTTTTCACTTTTGAAAAATTTAATGACTGATCTGTATGAATCAGGGCTAAATGTTTGTAATTTAACACCTTTGGTAGAGCTTTTACAGGAAAAACTTGGTGGAGGAAGACTTTTTTTGTTAGTGATATTTTCTACATTTTGTTCATTGGAGCTGTCCATGGGAACGTTTTCAGTAGCAGAAGAGATTGGTGTGTATCTGTTTTGAGAGATGAATATACTCGTATCAGATTTTTTTGGTTGGGGTGAGACGTTATTAGGCGATCTGATGCGTTTATTTTTATCGACTGTTTGCCAGTCATTTTCGCTATCCGAGAATTCAAAGAGCGATTTATCGGTAGACTGGGAAAATCTTGATTTAGATAAGACTAACGGTGAAATAGTTTTTTTTTTTGTAGTATTCATAGTTGAATTATTTGTTTAAGTTGTTGGGATAATTATAGTAGATAAGATGTTCGAGTAATTGACCTTGAACCGTCGGCGGCCGTACCGACGGCGGCGGCCGTTTGTTNGCCGTACCGACGGTGGCGGCCGTTTAATTTGTAGTAAGTTGTGAAACTGGTTTATTTTAGTGAGCGGTGTGTTGTGATAGGAAATAATTTCATAATACCTGATTTTGTNAATAATTGCATAATACCTGATTTCTGTAGTGTAGACTCGTCTGTACGCTATCGATAGCTATAAATGCGGTTCGCTCGGAAGTAACAAACGTGTTGCTCAGTTGGGAGTCGAACACGAACTGAACTTAGTAGGATTTATAAAACATTTTCTCAGTTGTTGCTTGGAAATATTTGTCGATAATTTTTGACTACCTATGATTAAAATTTAAAAAATTAACACACACAAAAAAAAAATAATAAACACATCAAAGTAAAACCAATACCTTCTCAGCTTCGTATCGAAGCTAAAAATTAATTTATTTTTAGTAATTCGCCAAAACTATTATTATACTTTATTCTTTTACATGTATGCAANTGTCCATGGTTGCTTCCGTTTGAGGAACGCGTCCGTTTAACGAACGTATACGTTCGACGAAGGGACGATTCAAAAATAGACCCCCGAGTAATATATAAAGATGTTGTCGGCAAATATAGAGGCAGGTAATTCAGACCGGTTGACCAACTACCAGAAGGCAGTGACAGAAGGGATCGGTGCTACCTGTTGGGATGAGAGGGTATGAGGGTTACCTGTAGTCTCAACGTCTGTCAATGTCAAGAACTAAGTAAAGGAAGAAGGCGAAGCAGTTATTCGTTTCTATATTCCATAATTTTAGCTTCGATGCGAAGCTGAGAAGGTATTGGTTTTAGTAAGATGTGTTATTTAAATTAATTTTTTCAACTTGACTTTTGAAGTCTTCTGTAAATGTACTTAAATGAAAAAAAACGGTCAATGGCTCTGACGACGTCTAGTATTTCACTAAATAGATTCTAATTAGGAATTTTTGAGGACCAGAAGAAAAAATCAAATAACAGTCATTATATTGACTGTTTTCCATTTGATTTAATGTTGACGGGTTGGCGTCGGTGGAATACCGTCGTCCACCACGAGAGCCTCCTCGTCTCCCAGGAATGGGTCTCTTAGGCCCAAGCCAAATTCTTTTCGCCTCTTTCCACGTTCCTGTTTTCCGGGTCTAAGCTATTTCATGATGAATAGCCTCGGCCTACCTCCCTCTTCCAATTATCTTCCACGGGGTAGAAGCCGTCTCATTCAAGGCGACTCGAGTAACTATGACATACTCGGATCGTTGGGAAGTCTTTCTGTAAATGTACTTAAATGAAAAAAAAACACCATTTGTCCCTGGGTCAGCTTTTTGGTATTATCCTAAATCCGTTAAGTAAATCAAACATCAATTTTCGATGGGCCTATTTTTTACCCTCCAGAGACCAGAATTGAATTATCGACCCCTAGTTACTAGAATTATAAACCAATACGCCTACTCTAAGGTACTCCCTATCTACCCTACTCAACGATTACACATATTTCTATCCACCCGAATAATTTTATTTTTTATTTTTACATTTTAAACAATTTAAAACTTACCCTAACGTTAACACTTCTTTAACTTTTAAATATTTTTGTACTAATAAATGACCTTTAAACAGCTGTTTTTTAAATTATAAATATGCCTAGTGATTAATAGTGAAAATAAATATTTACTTTGCATAGTTTCGCCATAATTATTTAAACGCGTATAACTCACGACGCATATTGTAAAGTTTATTTCGTAATTTCCTCATTAACTAACTCACAAATAATTATTTTTTAGTATTACTTATTTANCAAATAATTGTTTTTTAGTATTACTTATTAATTTCTGTAAATTGCTATTCGACATTTTGAGGCCAATTTCGGTATGGACAATTTAAAGGTAATATGACAAGACAAAATAATGAGTAGATTTGAGTAATATTATAAACATACAAATTTAAGCACACATTAGCATTACGTCTTTAGTGTTTCGATTATTAATGAAATATAATTAAAACACAGATGTTATGCTGACGAAATATGTTAGATTATTTATTTTATATACACTTAATGTATTTACATGGGGTTTGCCTGGTTTGAGGGTAAGAACGTATGTTTCGGCGTACGGGGTATCGGGTTCGATCCCCAGGGTGCGATCGAGAGTTAACTACAGTATTGCCACATTCCTATATATTATATAAAGGAAATTTTAAATNCCTATATATTATATAAAGAAAATTTTAAGTATTTCATTTTAATATGTTCGAGAATCTTCGTGCGTATATGCATTTTGTGTTGTACACCCATCACGAAAATTCTAGATCATTTCAGAATAACTACTCTCGAGTTATTCACATTAATTTTACATTTGTGTAGCTAAAAATCATTAAATCACCCAAGTTACCCGTGCCAAAAAATAGACTGAGCAATTCATCCAACAAAACGAACTCTATGTCCATTGGCGTTAAAAAAACCAAAGCGTTGACTAAAGTCAACAAAATTAAATTAAAGGGACAAAAAACAGGTAAATATTTTTTTAAATGATTTTCTAATAAATGCTTATACGTAAAATTTCATCAGCTACTGAAACTCGGACAAATTTAAACAAAAAATCTACTGAAACTCATAAAATAATCATAAACACAAAAACGACGTCTACTGATAATGCACCGAACAATTATATCAACACAGTCATTAAAGAATTCAAGCTAAAATATGAAGAAATAAAATAACGGCGTCATCACCCTAGACAATTTTATAACAACGATGAAATTGTATTGTCTGTATTAGCAGACGCTTTTAGTGAAAAACTTCAATGGACACGAACCATTCGTAAAACTGACTCTTCCGGGGCAACTAAAGAACAATCTAAAAAAAACTCTGTCTTGGGTAATGATAAAAATAACGAGTCTTTGCCTAAAAGTCAGTTCGAGGCTTTAAAAGAACAAACCGATATGAACTTACTCTTCCATAAATCCTATCCATTCGTCCCTAAGTCGAAAGTTAAAAACATTACAAATTCGGTTACTTCAAAGTCTTCTTCGCGTTATGATACAGCGAAAGTCAATCTTCCATCGAATAAAGTGAAATTCGTGTCTGCGATCCCTGTTAAAATGTCAGGTAGTAAAGTTTTTAATGGTCAGTCAGGACATAGAGGTCATTTAGCGACTGGCGTTCACAATATGGATACCTCTATGGTATCATCAAAACAAAACAACACAAGCAAGAAATTTTTGTCTAAGATACCAACAAGGAACAATGTTTCAAAAGATAATAATATTAGTAATAATTCAATTATTTTTATGATGTTATTCACGAATAAATGATATTAAATATTACTTGATTTTTTAGGGAATAGTTCACTTAAGATTTTGGATTTATCTTTGAACACTGGCAATACATTCAATAGGCATGCAGTTCAATGTCAAAGATTAAACAACTGTACTTGTTCATATTCCACTGTCAAACATCACAATGCCGAACCCCATAGCAAAAATTGTATTAAAAGGACCATTAAAATAACCACACATTATTAAAATTAATGACATAGAAGGATAACTTTAACAATTACTGTTGTTATATCATGGAACTACTGCTTAAAATTCTTAATTAAACTTGTCTCTGTATGAAAAAAAAAATGATACAATATTAAACACTAGTCATAAAGATTTTATTTTATTGTTAGTCAAAAACATCACACTAAGATTTATGTACATTAGTTGATATGTTGACAATTTTGTGTTTGTATATGGCCATAGTAGATGATCATAATGTAGTTAAGATTTAATAAATATTTATTTATACATATTTTTGTGTAATTATTAATCGATTATTAGACCATCCATGTATTACATAACTAATAATTAAAATAGTGACATGGAAAAGATATTTAGCCCAAAAAAAAAATTTAATTTTTTGTTTTTTTTTTATGAACAACATTATCATATCCTTACAGTCTCTGACCAAAATAAATCTATTTTAGTAAAAATAGTTGAAAATAATATGACGATTATAATAAGTTCGCGCAATTTAGATAGATGGTTTTTCATTTTACTATAAAATTTTGATTTTATAACATAGTACTTTTTCCATAATAGTGTCTAAAGTATTCTTTATTTAATTATTTGGATATATTTCAATGTAATAACAGAAGCTGTAAGAACAGTTATAGAAATCAATGTTAAAGGAAAATGAGGTAGAAGAAGACTAAAAATAGATGGGGAGATGTTACTGAATGCGATATGAGGACGGCTTATGTGTGTTATACTATAATAGAATTTTAATGAGATTGAAAAATAAGTTCTTTAAAACTGTTGTGAGATCAGCTACAGTGTATGGTTTAGAGTATTAGCGATTGACAAGAGAATAGAGTAGAGAATGGGTGTAACAGAGATGAGAATGCTTTGATGGATGAAGGGTGTGGTTAGAGAAGATAGGATAAGAAACGAACATATAAGAGAAAGTATATGTGTAGTGTCAATCGTGAATAAGATGAGAGAAAATAGAATTAGATGGTTATTGAATGCGATATGAAGATGGCTGATGTGTGCGTAGACGATGTGGGAGATTGTGTCAAGCGTTAAATAAGGCTCACCCCAAATAGTTGGAATTAAAGCGAGAAAAAGAAGAATCATGTATTTAAATATAATATACACATGACCTGTAGTAGTTGAATACATTCAACTTTTATTCAATGATTTTACTTACAGGTAAGACTAAGTTAGGATTCCTACATTTAAAAATTACTACGAATACAAATTATAATTAAGAATAAGATTTGTATTACTGTGTAATTAAGTTAATTGAAACTGCATTATTGTCAAATTATTTTACACCAATAGAAATATTTTAATACTTACATATATTTTACATTTTTCTGTTAAAATTAATAACTACAAACATGAATGTAAAATAATGAACGGCTAACATTCACTAAATGATTAATTACCTAATATATTAAACTCCAATATCTTTTTAAATTTATACAACTAATTATTTTGTAGTAGTTCACTAAACTGTTATACAATACATTTAAATTTAAACCTTTAAAATTGTCCCTTGAACAATATTATAAGTAAATTGTCTTAAACAGTGGTAAAAACATACAAAATTTTGATTTTAGAAAATTACAGAGTTATATTTTTTGTAATTAAAACTATTAAATAACCCAAAAATACTCAATTTTATGATTATAAAACATATCTTAAATTTTTGTTAGACAATTCAATGATACAATTTAACTCAACAAAACATCTTTTTATTAAATTTCATATGAAAATTGAGTACCAAAAATTAAATTTTAATAATAATATTATACTTATACTACATATTATGTGTTTTTTTATATTATTACTTCACCATATTTCCATAAATAAGTTATTATAAGTAAAGGCTATTCAAAACTGATAATATACAATCTTTAAAATTTAAAATACATTTAAAAAATATCTTTTAATAAATAATGAACTGAAAATATTCTTATCAAAGATATTCAAAGAGTTTTTTTATAAATATATATATATATATAATTGTGTCTTTTGTACTGATAAATATACTTATATAATTCAGTAACAAAACAGCTCTATTAGCTCCAATTATATAAGAAATAATGAATTGGCAGTTATTTTAATTGAAAATCAGTACACATAATAAAAAACTCATAATAGTGCATTTTTTGCAACATTAAAAAATAATCTTGCGTGGCTGATACATTAGATGGAGTAAACTTCACATATAAAAACATGTTCTTAGTAAATTCTTAGGAAAACCTAAAAAATAAATAAAATAATTTGTAATTGCTTTTATAATTTGATAAATAAGTTAAAATAAATTTGTTGTGAACATGTATTGATGCATCGAGTTTATATGCAACACATTTTACTAATCATATAACTAATTATTAATCCTATTATTTAAATTTTACTACAGAGAAGTATGGCATTAACATGAAAAACCTTTTATGTATCAAAAAGTAATTTCAATTAAGATATATTGTAATGCGGGCCCGCGTGGAGAAGATGGATTTTTTAGTAAACAGTCGAATTGAAGTAGAATCGAACAGAGTTTATTTATTAATGATCAATTTAATCGTAATCGATTAAAATAAAATAAAATAACATTGAATATTATAATATATAATATACGAAATAGAATACAGCTTTAGTATATAGACTTAGAATTCAAGTTAGAATTAACCATATAGATTTTGAATATTATATGTAACGTCACTTTCACATATCGAACCACGACTGACTCTCTGGGATCTACAGAGGGAGTCCTTTGTCCATGGTTGCCCCAAATCATTTGGTCAGCACATTCCTGTGTTTGACGACAGTCGGACGACCATATACTCTATACTTTATAATATTATACAGTATTATTCAGGGGTTTTTAACACCCCCCCCCCCACCTAAATGAGCAATGGAGGTCTAATGATTTCTATTGACTCAAGGGAAGTCGGATAAATAAAGTTATATAATTTCAAAGGGAATTCTTTAAACCTATATTTGAAATTGAAGTTAAAGCAATGTCTTTAAGATAATAAAAGAAAAACTATTCGAAAATGTTTATCGTTGTTGTTTAACAATGTTAATGAATAATAATAGTCAATTTAATTAAATAAAACCTGAAAAATCTGACTTCATAATTTGTATCAGTTAACTATGTTTCAGAAAAGTAATAGTATTTATAAATAAAACTAGCAGTCGCTCCTATTAATCGTTTTGATTAGCAACTATTTATTGCTTTTGAGAAATAACAATACTGAAATCACTACTACTATTCCTTAACACCATTAAAATAAATTGCTGCGCTCCTTACTGTTTTATTCTGTACTGTGTCTACTGTCATGTCCATTATAATATTGAATGTAAATCCATTCGCACTAAGCTACTTTATTAATACACGTTTGTGAATCTGAGCTGGCGGCACTGACTCAAAAATTATAAATTGTAAATTATTATCCTAATACATTAACTTTATTCCAATTCTAATATGACTTATTTTATTCTTTATGGTGAAATTTTAAATTAGCAAGTTTTTGTAGAGTGAAAGAATACAGTCGTGGAATAATGTTAAATGATAAATATAGTCACACATTAATTAATACGCTAGAGCAATAAAATGAATATATACGACAAATTGATAAAAAATTCATAGATTATTATCAATTAGAATCTAATTGAAATAACAATACTGAAATCACTACTACTATTCCTTAACACCATTAAAATAAATTGCTGCGCTCCTTACTGTTTTATTCTGTACTGTGTCTGCTGTCATGTCCATTATAATATTGAATGTAAATCCATTTGCTTTAAGCTACTTTATTAATACACGTTTGTGAATCTGAGCTGGCGGCACTGACTCAAAAATTATAAATTGTAAATTATTATCCTAATACATTCTTATCTAATTATTAGATGGACATCTATTTGTGAAAATGAATACTGAAGTCAATCGAGTCAAAAAGTAAGAGCGATAATTTCAAATAACCGGTCAAGCGAAGTATCATATAGATATAATACAGTTAATACACTGTATGAGAGAACGCAACTTGGCGAACAAATAGTAAGATAGAACGATCCTGTCTCATTCAATAGCCTCTCAGTTGCGTGGCCTGCAGCAAAGCAGTAATTTCATAAGCAAACTGGCAACGTTGCTTTGAGAAGTCAAAAGGAACAGAGCGTTAAAAACGTTAAAAACAACACGTTGCCAGTTTACTTATAAACTAATCTTTTATTTGAATTAGTCGCTCAAAACTCTTGTGACTCGATTGACTACAGTAATAATTTTCTCAAATATCTGTCCGTCGAATCGTTAACAATCAATGAATTTGTTGCTGTTTAATCCCTCTGGTGAAAACAGGCTGTTGAAATTTGTCTCTCAAATAACTAAAATTTGTATAAAAAGACCATCACGTTAGGTTATTTTGCTCTTAGTTATTTATCACCCATTAGTATTAGTATTGGGTCATTCGATGTGAATTCACCTAATGTGTGTGCTGGTATAGTTCTGAAATTTATAAAATTTATATCATAGACTCTTAAAGGTCATTGACAACAAAAATAATATATATATTTTTCTTTACCAGATAGCGCATTTTTTATAATTAAAAACATGAAAAACGGCCTATGTTCTAGAGCAGGCATGACCAACCTTTTTAAGTTTGCGGGCCATTTGTTATTTCAGCAAAACTTAGACGGGCCGCATATCTATGAAAATTCACATTTTGAAAAATTTTTAATAATCTAATTTAAATCTACCCATATTATAAACATTATTAAATGTGTTATCTATCTAAAATCTATCTTTATTGTAAACATTATCAAAAACCTACTTAGATTGTAAACATTACCAAATATGGTCATAAACGAGCGGGATTAAAGGTGATAGAAAACATTGATACTATAAATAAATATAAACACAAACAATTGCCTACTATTAATTGATGCGTCCTTTGCACACTTGAGTCAGTTAGTTTCCTGCTTATGATGTTAAAGCGACTATATTCCAGTGAAAGTGATATTTAAGTGCATTGAATTATTGGTAATAAAAATTTTTTCATTATAAATAAAAATTGATCATTATTAACGAATATTTATTTTTTAAAAATAATTTTTTTTAGCTCTGTGATAAATACCCTAATAAAAATGTCTGAAACAAAAAAAAAAATACGTAAAATTTCCGAAGAAAATCGTCATTTTCAGGACATTTGGATGTATAAATACTTTTTCATTCAATTCAACGAGAAACCAACTTGTCTTATTTGTCGTGAATCTGTGGCTGTTTATAAGGAATTTAATATTCAGAGGCATTATGAAACCAAACACAAATCAAAATATGAAAGTATTAAAGATAAGGCTCGCGAATCTAAATTGGAGTTATTAAAAAAAAAATTCGCGGACGAGACAAGCGCTGTCAAAAGTATGTTTTCGCGACAAGTAAAAGGAAAGGACGATATCGTTACAGCAAGTTATAAGATTGCAAATCTTATTGCGAAAGATCAACAAGCGCTTAATAGTGGCGAGTTTATTAAAAAGTGCATCATCGCAGCTATTGAAGAAATCGCTCCTGAGAAATGCTCTGCATTCAAAGAAATAAGTCTATCTCGGCCCACCATTACTCGTCGCATAGAAGACATTGGTAAAAATTTACAAGATCAGTTGCAAACAAAAGCAGAACAGTTTTCTTTTTTTTCCTTGGCTTTGGACGAAAGCACGGACAATCGTGATACAGCGCAATTACTCATTTTTGTGCGGG
>NW_026099574.1:36054277-36055876 GCF_025091365.1 Daktulosphaira vitifoliae
GGTCTTGAACACGCGTGGTTTGCTGAAAATAGCCAACTTTATCATCTCATTACACAAAAGTGACTGAACGAATTTTTTTCAAATTTACATAGTACTTACCTTTAGGCAATTAAAACGTCTGGTGAAAATTTTATGATGGAGAAATAATTTTAACGCTACTTATAGAATTTACAAAATTTCCTATTTGCATATTATGGAAAATCCACAAACTACGTAATTTTTAACACTCAATTTTTATTTCTTGTATTTATTCTGCGTTCTGTAATAGATTAAGTTATTAGAACTCATAAAAAAATACTAGGAGCAATGACTAAGTTCGGAAAAGCTCCATATAATTACTATGATTTTATTTAAATAATCTATTACAATAAAAATGCCAAAAAAATGTTGAGCTTTTTTGATAAATTTATAGTAAATACTATTTTTACAATTTACCGAATACATATTAATCTTAACAATACTATTTTTTTATTATTATGAAATTGTCTATTTAATAATGTAAATAAATCATTTCAAAAGAAATATTAATAATTTCTAAGTAATTTTTGGTTTTAAAATAGATAATACATTTGAAATAATCAGAACTATTTAACTTGTAGTTATATCTTATAGTTTTTATCTAATTAGTTATAATATCAAAAATGATTACTGATCGAAAACATATAATTGCTGATTTGAAATTAGCACGAAAAGTTGAATAATATAAGTATGTCGAATGAAAGATGTATATAAATGTACTATTTATATAATTCATGAGAAGTACTTTCTCATGAATAAATTGTATTGATCCATACATTTTTCAAAAAATTATGAAATTTAAATTTAAAAATGTAAAATATAAAATTGAGAATTTTCACACAAAAATAGCATTTGGTAACCATTTTTACAATAAAGACAAATAACTAATAAAAAAAAAAGTACTGAAAAATCTTATTTGAAAAATATTAACATAAAAATTTTAGGAACTAAACAGTGAAAAGCGTTAATACAACATTTTATTCGAATTGTCAAAATTTTCAAAAACAAAATAGGTAGCACAATGTGAAATGGATATCTGTAGATAATTTTAAAGTTTAAGAAATTGATGGTTGGAAGAAAATCTAAATTAACTCCTATTTTCTTCATTATTCCTAATTAGTAGTTCTATAATTTATAAGTAGAATATGTAATTAAATATTTATTATAGCAATTAAATTTAGTGTAAAATTAATATTTAATAATTTTTATGGAGAAATTATAAAGTAGTACCCCTAGCGTGTAAGGCTTTATATTATACGACGCAGCCACAGTGCATTACAAGAATCATCAGATAAAAAAAACTAACAAGCTAGTTCAAAAATTCGAAGTTGCTTTTCTTAATTTTTAGTAGGTAAAATAATCAAAATATATTTAATTTTATATTTAATGTAAGTTAAAGTCAATTAATTTTTATAAATTGCTTTACCCTCAAAAATTGAAAAAATTTCCTTCAATAAAGGTAATGAAGGAAATCTCCAAAAACATTACAACTTTAAAAATCGATAATTTTTGACATATTAGCTTCGATGCGAAGCTGAGAAGGTATTGGTTTTACTATGATGTTTTTTTTTTTTTTTTTTT
>NW_026099574.1:36056075-36059168 GCF_025091365.1 Daktulosphaira vitifoliae
TAAATGGGGGAAACCTCCAAAAAAATTACAAATTTAAAAATCGCTAATTTTCGAAATTTTTTCAATTTTTTTTACTAAAAACTGCCGTAACTTTTTCAAAAATGAACATATCAATATAATTTTTTTTTATAGATGCATGATAACTTTACCTATTAATTGGTATATTTTTTTTGTAAATTTGACTTTTTTTCTGCCCACAGGGGGGGATTTAAAATGACAACTTTTTCACAAAAAATTCATTTTTTAAACTTGACTTTTGAAAATGTTCCGGAAAGTCTGACACTTTTATATATATCTTAAATTAAAGCTAATGTAATGTACTTTAATTTGAAAAAAAAAATTTGACCTCTGGACTTGTCTTCATGGTGAAAATGACTACCGAATGCTATTTTTGTGTGAAAATTTTCGATTTTATAATTTCCATTTTTTACTTTAAAGTGCTATAACTTTTTAAAAAATGTATGGATCAATACAATTTTTTCATGAGAAGTAGTATTTATATACATCTTTCATTGGATATACTTTTTTTTTAAATCAGACTATTTCCCTATATATGGGGGGGCTTCAAATATAAAAAATGCATATAGAAAGTAGAACTTTTTCAACTTAACTTTTGAAAATGTTCCGGAAGGTCTGACACTTTTATATATATCTTAAATTAAAGCTAATGTAATGTACTTTAATTTGAAAAAAAAAATTTGACCTCTGGACTTGTCTTCATGGTGAAAACGGCTACCGAATGCTATTTTTGTGTGAAAATTTTGCATTTTATAATTGACATTTTTTACTTTAAAGTGCTATAATTTTTTAAAAAATGTGTGGATCCATAAACTTTTCAATAAGTTATAGTATTAGTTTTACGACTATTATTTTGTCACTTTTCCTAGCTACTTCTACAATTTTACTTTTCATCTTCTCACCCATTATTATCCCTACATAATTCTTTATATTAGACTTACCTGAGTATATTATTTTATATGACCTATTTCTCTTGCTTTCTTTCCCTTCCACAAAGTTTCCAGCACACAGCAAATGTTCATTTTTCTCCTCTTCGATACTTCTACTAATTCTCTACTTCTACTAGTTAATGTTCCAACATTCCAAGTATCTATTCTTAGTTTGTATCTATTATTCTTCCTTATACACAAGTACAGCCTAGAGTTAAATGGTGATGTCCTTTTTGGGTATCTGTACACACGACTGATGAAACAACTACCACACAAGTTATCCGGCTGGTATCAAACACTTTATTCTTTAAGTCTTCTCTGTTTTCAACTACTTTATTTCCTTTTGCCTGTAGTCCCTACATAAATCCAAAATGGGATAACCTAATTTTTGTTAATGACCCCTCACATTTTTATACAAAAATTTTACGCCAGCTGTCGACCTGACGCAACCTTAGTCTTACAGCTTCCAGAGAAGTATTCTTATCCCCTATTCACAGAGGTATAAACTATAATAATACTTACTATTTTAATATTACATCATGTAACATAGCATCGGGAATGTAGCAATCGTTGAATTTTATATTTATCAGTTCAATATCGTTTTAAATTGTTGCCATTAACTACGCAGCAAAAAAAGTCACGATAAAATCAATTACGAACATCAATATCAATATCTTGCGTTTGGTAAGAATATCAATGGTTTAGTATGATATGTTAATTGTTTACTCAATTGATTGATAACAGAATATTTGTTTATTGACCCATGTGACCATGATAATACATCATTTTTGAAATTTGAATATATGTATAAAAAATTGATGAATTATAATTGCAGATCAATTGGGACTGTTTTCCACAACTAAGTTTTACCCTTTTTGGAGTGGAAAAAGATCCTTCCACAGAACAATTTATTGCTAGAATACTCAAAAAAATACGGAGAGCAATATCCACATTCGGATAAACATCTCAAAGACTTCGTGAATGCAATACATTGCATATTTTTTGTGAAGAGCGCACATTATCCGTATTTACTAGGGAATCATTAAGAAAACAATGTAAATGAATATATTTATTACTTGACGTCTCTTCTAAATCTTCAGGATACTTACTGACTAGCTTATTGGCAAGATTTTTCAATTCGTTTGTATCTATGTTTGATAAATCATCAAAAAAATTAAATTTTTCGTAAATATTTTCATATGCCCTTTTTAACTAGATATGATTTGTAATCTTTTGACATATCATTCATCAAAATCGTTCTAGTCAAATCTGAAAAAAGTTGCTAACAGGCACGAAGAAACACATTCTAGTAAAATTATTATCTTTTCAGCTTTGCATCGAAGCAAAAAAAAAATGATTTAAATCATAACAAAATACTTATGACTGTTGAACATGATGATTATTAGTTAAATTATTAAAAGATTTAGTTGACCTTGTTATAAAACTAGATATTTTTGGAATTTGTTTAAGCAAATTATCTATTTTCATAGATTCTTTTGTTTTTCTTTTACGATATTTAACACTGCTAAATTTCTTTTAGTTACCACAGATATTTAATTACAAAATGAAATCAAAACTACCACAAATTATAAAAAAAACCAATATCTAATATAAATTAATCAACCAATTATTTTTTAAATGTTAAGAAACAGAATAAAATAATTCGAGATTTGTACATATGATGAACATTTGTTAAAATAAAATGATCTATGTGACTTTTCTACAGCGCGAAATTTCGTTCTATACATTAAACAAAACAAAGTTAAACGTACATGCTAAGCGTATACACTCACTTGAACTTCTTATAAGTCTTAATAATGTACTATACTCCCGCTCCTCTGAAATAATTGAAAGAACCGTCACATAAATTAAACACTCAGATAATGAATAAAACTCTTACAAATTTTTAGTTATACTTTGTAGTAATTATATGAGGAAGTATTGAATTACGTCGATTTTAGTATAATATAAGCTTTACAATAGTAGTAAGCAATTTTTGAACTCTTAAGCAATAAAATAATTCCATATAAATATAGTTTAAAAAACTAAAAAAACACGCTTTTAAAGCACATCGAACTAAAAAGTTAAAAATAATTTTTAAAATAATTATGAACAAAAAATACTAGTTTTATTGTGATAAAAGCGT
>NW_026099574.1:36059369-36060204 GCF_025091365.1 Daktulosphaira vitifoliae
TATATATATATATAATATTGATGACAAGCACACGGGTACGATAACCAAAAATAAATTTATACAGAGGAATAGTGTTGCCGTCGTGTGATGAGCGAGGCGTGGGGTGGGGTGAATGCGTTATGACAGTCTAGTCTAGACGACTGAATATGCGATAACGCGTGGCGTTTGGAGAGTTACATACATACATACATACATACATACAAATGAAACTAATATAAGCGTGTTAATAAAAGGGAAATGCAAGGTAAGCAAATTAATAATGGTGGGAAAAAGAATATAAAAGGGAAACATGAAGAGTATAGGGGGACGACACGGGACGATACTGAGCGAGACGAGACTGGACGTTTTTGTCGAAGAAACATCGAGTTACGGGTTAGGTCGTTGATGTAAGAATAACTAGATACTTTTTGTAAGATTTAATTAATTTTTGTGTTAAATTATTATATTATATTTGACTTTGTGTTTAATACTTTTCGTAAATAAAATAACTATTTAAAAAAAATCTGGACTTAGCGCAAATATTTTATATTCACGGTGATCTCGAAATTGTGTGTGTGTGTGTGCGTGTGTGCGTGTGTGTGCGGCTAGAGTCTAGGTTGGACTGCTGGCCCTTTAGTCAATCTTAATAATTAGTGAACGAGCTGGCTAGTGTTTGGGCTTAACCGTCCTTTAGTGGGTATAGTAAAAAGGTAGTTGTGCTGGTGGCTGACAAGGAGCCACCCTTCAGTCTGCTACTTTTGAGCTAGACTGTGCTGACGGGTCTAAACTCTACCCCTTTAGTAGTCCACTAATTAGAGAGATTGGGGCTGATCAGTTTATCCAACGGGAGGACTCG
>NW_026099574.1:36061120-36068239 GCF_025091365.1 Daktulosphaira vitifoliae
GTTCAAAATTATTTTACTCTTAAAAATAATATTATATAATAAATTTCGTTTCATAAAATTAAAAAAAATGTCTAAAAAAATTATTTTATATGAGTTTTTCTTATTTTTGCAATTAAATCAAATTTTAGATATATATTGTAATCCTCAAAGTGAAGATTTCAAAAAATACGTAATTAACTCATTAAACCACATTCGTGTTCAAAATGGATGGAACTCCATTCAACAAACAGCAATTAAAGTTGAGGACATAACAATTAATACCAAAACCGTAACAAGTGAAATTATCGATGAAAGTAATTTTATACAAAAACTTTACTTTATAACTTATCTCCTAAACTGTGAATATACCAATACAATGCAAACTTTCAATGTAATGTTAGGCCTTGTTTTAAATAAGTGTGAAATGACTTTTTATAAAAATCAAAATAATAAATTGAATTATTGCACAAGGCTAATTATTTACATTTTTAATTGTTCAATAAATATGTTTAAAGAAATGTTTAAAGTGCAAAAATATCTTGAAAGTATTGACCTACGAATATTAGACTCGCCTATCCTTAA
Organism: Daktulosphaira vitifoliae; assembly: GCF_025091365.1. Classification (NCBI taxonomy): domain Eukaryota; kingdom Metazoa; phylum Arthropoda; class Insecta; order Hemiptera; family Phylloxeridae; genus Daktulosphaira; species Daktulosphaira vitifoliae. Next base: position 36,061,682 of record NW_026099574.1, read on the forward strand.
TGTTAAAACTGTAGATAGTGAAATAAATTATTTTTACGCATATGCAGTTGGGTTAAGCAATATTTCATTACTTGAACTACCTAGTACTTTTAATGGGGTCAATACTTTTGAAAGCATAAAACATTTTAATAAAAAAGCGGAATTAATGATATCAAATCTCTACAAAAATAGAAAAGTATGTGGGACAGAACACGAAAGTTCAATTTTAGACAAAATATTGATGAAATATAATATCGATCAAATGGAAAAACTGGTAGAGGACTCCAACGAATATATTAATGATATTTATAAAGATCTTGAATTATATTTTACCGGAATAATTGAAAATTGTTATTCAAAACTAGGCTTTGAACATCTAGAAGGAACAAATAAGTTCAAGTAAGATTTATAGTTTAGTATGTTTACATACTTAAATTTTAGACTTTTATTTTGTTATTTAAACAGTAAAATTCTTAAGATATTAATTTTTAGCATCCATATATATTTTTTTTGTTCCATACAGGTATATTCATTCCAAAAGAAAGATATACGGCCATAATGAAGGCATTGTATTGTGTAATCATTTTCTTACTTACATTGGTTGGCAATCATTGAAACATATAGCTGTTGAAACTGAATTTACCAATAGAAAATCACTATATTTTAAAGATATTATGTGTACTGTTGATAAGGACAATTATTATTACGTGCGGTCATGTCTTGCACTTATTTTAAGATGTCGCTATATTGAAATAGTTCGCAATTTTTCTATAATGTTGGGACATATAGCTAATGTTTGTAAATGTGAAAATAAAATTAACTGTGCAATTAAGCTTTATGAAACACTTATGAAATCCAATGACATGTTTAAAAAAATGTTAGTTGCTCTGACTACTTTGAGATACTACAAAAAGGGTATTAAAAAATATCAATTTCAAGAATTACTCTTAGAGAAACTGATAGAATTTTTTATTGATTATTTGAATGATGTTAAAAAAAAGTATTTTTCCCCATTGTTATTTATTAAGAATGGATTTTATGAAGCTGAAACGTTTCNAAAAAGTATTTTTCCCCATTGTTATTTATTAAGAATGGACTTTATGAAGCTGTAACGTTTCTTGAAGGCGTAGCTCACGTTCAATCTTCAGATTTACAGACGAAATTAAAAAACGTGATTCAATTTAACATGAGATATTGCAAAATTAATAAATGTCAATCAGACATATTCTTAATTATAACATTTCAACAATTGATTAATAACAATAAATTATCACAATATAGTACTACTTATCAAATTATGTGTGATTATTGGGACTCTTATGTTCTACAGGTTGTGAAAAATGATTATGAGTATTTAGGTTTCAATAATTTGCCGTGTAAAATTTGATTTTTTATTTGAGACTTATTAAAATATTGTAATTATGCTATAATTGTTATTTTAAAATAATTAATTTCTCCTTAAATTAACTGCAATGGCATGCTCTCTGAACATGACCATAGCCCTGACCCATAGACTTGATCTCAACCCCACTCCAAATTTAGAGACGTTCTCCACCCCAACTGAGATCATTCCCGCGGACCCATACAGACACGTCACAGTTTCACTTTTGATTATGATTCCCTCCCTCAAAATTTAGGAAAAGAATAATCACTTAATTTTTACTTGTTGATACCACAACAGTATCATTAATATTGGTATTTATCGTATTTAACATCTCAGCAATCAATATTAATTACATATAGATATATTTTCGACCAGATATTTTTTTCGCATTATCATTGATGATTTTTGGGTATTTAAACATCCAATGTGTGAAATATATACAGCCTATGACAATAGCAGTCAGTTTCCTGACCAAAAACGATTGGTTGGCAACAATTACACTTTGCATATCTTTGACATCCATAAGTTGTGCTCCAAACATTAGTGATTTCACGTAGTACTGATCTCCTGTTGTTCGTTCAACAAGTCCCAATAACACGTTTTACCCAATTTTTCAGCGTAGAAAATATACGTATTGGATTTCCCTGGTAATCTTGCAAATGGTACGTAGGTGGTACTGAGTGTCGTCCAAACTTGACTTCGGTAAATAATTCCATGCTCCAGTTTGTTAAGTAGCTCTTGTCAATTATATTGTTATTAATATTTATTACACTTAACTATTCTTTCTATTACTTTAAAATGAAGTACTCTAACGCTTTTGGCGTTAATATCATCGTAACCCTTGTTACATTATTTAGTATTTTATCTAAATTATTAGTAATTCATCTAACCTCTAAATTGCCAATGATACTGAATCCTTTTTATCATACGCGCAACGGTCACAAACGCCATCCAACCACTTACACGAATGATAACGGCTCTGGTTACGTTATCAATCAGCCGGCCACCTGTTACACACAACATATCCCCCGTAGAATTTTAAGGCTGTTTTAAGTCATTATAGAATAATCATTGAATGGCTTAAGAAAAATTTTTGTTTTATTCTTTTTCTTAATTATTCACTATAGTTTAGCTATAAGGGCTCGCATTGTTTATTTATTCTAGTCAATTGTGTGAGATTTCCACTTGAACTGTGATATTTGAGCTGAAATATTTGTATTATTGCCATTGAAGCTAATGCTAATTAAAGCTTAATATTATAAAATTTTACTTTTTTAACACTGATTTATGATCCGCACATTGACGGCCACCTGAAATTTTACAGCCATATTATCCGGTATTTTGCGCAACTTGAGCTAGAACAGTTCGGGGTTTTTCACCACTTACACAGATATCATTTCGATTGTTCTACGTACGTACAGTTTAGGTAACCGATTCACCCACTTGTATTAGTCACGTTCGCTTAAATCGCGCCACATTGTTATTGTCAATGTACTGCTGAAACTTTCCATGAGACATGCTTTCATCGTCGAATAATGTCGAGTAATAATTGATTCCGTACCGTAACATTATTTTTTTTAATTATTTATTGAAAATTTTTTCCCGAAATCCGCCTGCATAAGCTTAGGATAACTACCTTGTTTCAGTATTCCGTTCATGGCTTCGGTAACTTCGTTGGCCGTTTAATTTTTCAACGGAATGACCCACGTGTATTTTGAAAATCCGTCCATGCACGTCAAAATGTACCGGTGACGTTAATCAGAATATTTTCCACGAGGTCAGTATGCCATATAATGTCAAGGCGTTTAATATTTATTCGATCACTTAAGTAGTTCTGACGGACATGCCAGTGAAGTTAGTCAGCATATTTTTTCTTCGCAGCGTCGACGGTATCTATTCAATGTAACCAAACCCAGCAAACAATTATAAAATGTAGACGTTTTCTGATGTATTTTTATATATNTATACTTATGTAGTATTATTATTTTAATGATTATATTTTTTTTTATTTATAAATATTAAATATGTTCTTTATTTAATGTTTCTAATTGAGAAAAAAAAATAATAATTTTGAATTAATGTTTTCCTTTGTTGATGTTTTTGTAATATATTTAAAAAAAAAAAAAAATTAAGAGAAATATGTTATATATTAGAGGCTGCACTGTTTAGCAGCTTGTAGCATCATTCTTCAACTCATTAAGATGTTTAGACATAGTAAAGAAGCACGCACTTATGATTTTTAAAATATAGTTTTTACATTTATAACATAACTAGTTTTTATTTAAAATAAGTACTTTTAAATACATAACAGTTTTGATTGGTTCATTTAGTTAAAGCAAATCATTAAAATTAATTAAGTTTTGAATATTTCAATTGTAGAATCTTTTTAAACACCAAAAGTTACTAGGTAATGATTACTATTATTTCTATTTCAGTTATCTATTACGATAAAAATGCAAAAAAATATTGAGCTACTCTGATAAATTTACTATAAATAGTAATTATAATACTTCCTAACTGCATATTAATCTTAACGTTACAATTTTTTTAATTCTCAAAAAATTTTCTATTTAATAATGTCAATTTCAAACTTGCCAATTGAGCTAAAAGTTATGGTAAAATAAATTAATTTTTAGCTTCGATACGAAGCTGAGAAGGTATTGGTTTTACTATGATGTGTTTTTGTGTGTGTGTGTGTGTGTGTGTCTAAGATTCTAAGAATCAATCCAAGTATAGACAAAAACTCAAGGATAACGATTGCAGACTTTGCAGACGAATAACTTTTTAAAAAATAACCAAATCAATATAATTTTTTAATTATATTTATAATTTTAATTATATAAAATTAATAAATAATTACGATTTTTGTAAAATAATTCTTTTTTATATTTTTAACTTAATAATGCTATAACTTTTCGGAAAATGTATGGATCAACATAATTTTTTTATGAGAAATAATATTTTTAATAATCCCTTTTTCAATCGACATACTTTATCTTAATGAGGATATAAATAAGGAACTAGCAGATCATGTAGCTTTTGGAATAATCCACCAATTTTTTAAAATTAAACACTATCTAAAGATTTGCATCGAAGCGTTTTTTTTTTTTTATAGTGATTTTAATCACTGTCAGATATCATTATACTTGATCCAACTATGCCACGTCACCACTGTGCCCTGACTCACTTGTGCTGGTTTTTTTTTTATTATAAACATTCACAAAAATCAACTTTGAACGATTAAAAAAATAAGTTAAATAGGTTCTTCCATATTGTTACAATTTTATTGTTCTCTATTTTTTCAATCCGAGAGGATCAAGGATATTACCAATAAACTAAAAAAACATAAGAAATTCAAAATCATGAGAATAGAGTTATATAATTTCCAAGTAATTAAACTTTACTTATTTTCTTCAACATGTCTGCAATCGTTATCCTCGAGTTTTTGTCTATACTTGGATTGATTGCTGGTATCATCAATTACCTATTTTAAGATTAACTCATACTCTCTAGTTTCTACTTTAATTGCCAACACTGTGACGCTACTTTCAAAATTCTCCAACCTGGATGATTTAGTAAATTTTGTAATGACATTCAATCTCTGACACCACGATGCCATCTGGGTAACATTCTTTCTTTCCCTATTGTAAAACATCATATTTTTGGCAGATATTTGCCTTCCTAAGCTTAGCACTAAGACTGGCGAAGGTGTTTTTTTCTCAACTTGAACTTAGTTACGCCGATCACCTCTAATGTTGTCATCGTTGATGGTAAAAAATAATCCAGTTGTTGATAATATAATACAAAATTGATCAAAGTCAGATAAATATTTTACATTTCATAGATACTTTCCTCCGTTTTGTCTTATATTTCGAGTCTTCAAATGCTTTGGTGGGCGTCCGCGCTTTTTTTTAGTATTCCATAGTCTTGGAATACAAATAAACAAGGGTCTGGTTAACTTTTTTTACATTGAGGCAGTAAAAAAGTTAAGTAAAAATTAGTCAAGAAGAAAAAAAATCTAAATGAGTTAGCTAAGTTAAGGTCGTTATGAAGTGTATAATTAGAGATATAAGGAGGTGCATTGATTAGTTTTCTTAAGACAATATTCTGTAAGCATTGAATTTTATTGGTATTGGATTTTTTAGCATTGCCCCATAACTGAAGGCTGTAAGTCCATATGAGTTTTAAAAGGGATTTATAAATTAGAAGTTTAACATTAATGTTTATAAATTTATTGTTTATGATTACTTTAAACAATTAAAAAAATAAGTTTAAGTAGGTTCTTCCATATTATTACAATTTTATTGTTCTCTAGAAGAAAAAAAATCTCAATGAGTTAGCTAAAATAGCCGTGACTGTATTCGAAAATTTATTAAAAATAAAAAGTAAAATTATCTAAGATAATTCCGAACTCCAAATCCAGAGGTATATTACCGCTGATCATTAGTTCATCCAAGCATACCGCTTTATGTCCTACATTTTAAATACTAACTTTTTATTAGATTTTTCAAAGAAAAAAACAAATGTTTCAGTATACAGAGTGTTCAGTAAATGAAGAAACATGTCAATCGTTACAAACAATGGGAACAAAAGAATCCTATGTCCTTATTTACTGAATACTCTGTATAAGACCGAGTGGATTTAATTGCTGTTGGAGAGTACCTCAGAAGCACCATGGACAATTTCGACGTTTCCTGTATGATATTGTTGAAAAAATACTGAAACTAAGTGTCTATTGTCGTGTATTAGGTCTCAAACGTTTAAATTATATAGAAGGATAAAAAATAGTGTAGTCAATGATATAATATTTCTTAGGCTACAATTAATATTTTATAGAAATTCTTAAAAATTTAACTATATTTGTTCATAAATAATAAAACATAACTAATAGATTATTAAATAAATTTTATTTTATTTTTAATTGATATGTTGTATTAATTAAATTTGTGAAATTAATTTAATTTCAAAATAATATTGAAAATACAACATGTAATTATCATACATAGTATTTTCGTATCTAAATGTTAATACATTTTTTTTTAATTAATAAAACAAAGAAACAGAATTTTTTATTTTTGACATTAAATCAGTATTTCATTATTATAAAATGTTTTAGAAGATAAATATATCCTAAGATAGATATAATCTATATAATGAAATTATTTAAAGTTACAAAGTCTGTTTCAAGAATATTT
>NW_026099574.1:36070576-36077056 GCF_025091365.1 Daktulosphaira vitifoliae
TAGAGCTCTAATGTTTTTACGTGAATACAAACATACGTGTACACGGGTATCGTGAATACGAGAGTATAACAAAATAAAACACGTATGATTAATATACGTGAATTAGTAGAAGCTAAAATACGTGAACACGTATAAGAGTCATAATCACGTGAATACGTGAATTCGTTAATCACGTGAATAATTTTAATTGATATCAACTGAAAATGTATATTGTTGAGGACTACATGTACATTTCTTATTGTGGTACAACAGATTTGTAAGTTTTTTAGGTTAAATTTAAAGTTAAACACGAACATTAGCTAATAAAATGAATATACACGATTACACAGGTTGTACAATATGTGAAAAAGATATCATATGGTGACGTATACACGACGGTTTGGTTAATATAATGAGGAATCATTGACAACAAACATTTATTTATGAAAGATAAAATAACAGGTCTTTTTATNTTTATTTATGAAAGATAAAATAACAGGTATTTTTGTAAAACCGATCTATTGTCATCTTATACCACAGTTTTTATTATAAAAGATTAAATATTATGTGTAGAATTTGAACCCATAATTTAAGATGGTTTAACAGTCAATCGATAGGTTTGCATGTAATCCTAACATGATGTAATCACTTNATAATTTAAGTTGGTTTAACAGTCAATCGTTAGGTTTGCATGTAATCACATTAAGTGAACAAGTTTTACTAAAAAATGGGTAAAAGAAAAAGTTGGGTGTGGGACTATGCTAAGCGAGAAGGAGATCGCGCCTTTTGTGATTTATGTGATGACAATCAAAACGAATACTCCTGTGTCGGTGGAACTACTGGTTCTATAATGAGACATTTGCAAAATATACATCAAGTTAAACCACCAAAAGAATCCACAGAAATAAGGTAATAATAAATTATGTTTTTTATTCTATTACATAATTAAACGTGTATGATATGTATTAGTTATTTTAAAATATTTAAAATAAAATTTACAACTTCATTACAATGTCGTCTGGGTACTTTAGTGATCTAACAATTATTTGATTTTAATAACCCGAATAATAAAATATAATTTATTTACGTAATTATAATTGGGTCATATAAGTACGTAGATTCTATAAAAATAAAATCGTCAATTTTATTTTTAAAATTTTACAAACAAATAACATACATTTTAATTGTACAGTTTGTACTTTGTAAGTCTAGTTTGGAATCTAAACATACATCAAATGTTTCCGAAGAAATTATAAGGTCAAGCAATTCTGGAAGTTCCATCAATCAAGATGATGATACAATTCTTGTTAATAACAATACTAAATCTTCCTCGAGTTCAAAATCTAGAAAACATCGTCGTATTTCTAAAATATGTGGGTCTGATAGTGATCGTGAATGTAATTATGAAAAAACGGAAAAAATTCACCAAGCACTAACTTCATTAATTACAATGAATCAGTTGCCTTTATCATTTTGCTCGAGTCCTGGGTTTTTTAAGTTCATGGCTGTTGTGGAGCTCAATTATAAAATATGTAGTGATCAAGCAATGAAAAAAAGACTACATGCATTGAAATAAAATGTTGAGGACAAAATAAAAAATGAATTACAAAATGTGAAAAGAGTAGTTTGCACCACTTATAGTTGGTCTTCAATGGCTCAAAACTCATATATGTCTTTAACAGCTCACATAATTGATAACCAGTGGCTACCAAAGTCATTTACTTTAGCCACACAAGAAATGACCGAACGTCATACAGCAGTAAATCTTGCGGAAAAATTAATATGTATATTTGACGATTGGGAAATTAATGGTAAAGTAACAACTGTAATTACAGATAACACAAAAAACATAGTAAATGCTGTACAGTTATTACCTATTACAATAGACAATGAAAACATGGATGTGACATGTGCAGCTCATAATTTGCAATTAGCTATTAATATTGCATTAAAACAAGAAATATTTTCAGAATTAATAAAACGGTGTACTAATTTAGTTGGACATTTTAAACACTCGAATGTAGCCAAACAGTCATCACTAAACAAACAAGAACAGCTAGGACTTCCGCACCAATCATTAGTGCAATGTTTTAAGACACGATGGAACTCAATATATTTAATGTTAGACCGTCTTTCAAAAAACAGGAGTCCAATTTCAAATGTTTTGGCAGACAGATCAATCACAACTTTAGTCACTGCACAAAAATTAGAAATAACTGAATCTCAATGGTTAAGAATAGAAAATCTTGTAAATCTCCTCAAACCATTATATGTTATTACAAATTTATTTTGCTCCGAGAACTATTCTCCAGTGTCAATGGTAAGACCATTACTATCAAAATTATTGGATCACCATTTAAAGCATTATGAAACTGATGATCAATATACCACTGAATTTAAATCTACAATAATATTTGAAATTAAAGAACGATTCAAACTTGACTGTAGTGAAACAAATTCTATCTCTGTCCAACAAATTGCATCTTTTCTAGATCCTCGTTAAAAAGAATTAGAGTTTGAACCAATTCGTAAGGCTGTAAAGAGTTTGTTAGAAAAATTTAACATTNGAGTTTGCTAGAAAAATTTAACAGTAGCATGCAAAACATTGAATTCAATATGGAACAAAATCCACTAGCTCAAAGCAGCGATCTTCAATTTTTATATGGAAATACAATAATTAAAAACGATAATTTAACGACTCAGTTTCAAATTTATACAGCGGAACCTCAATTACGTTTTGATTTAAATCCATATGAGTGGTGGAAATCAAGGGAAATCAAATACTCAAATCTTGCAGCATTAGCCAAGGAATATCTCGCTATTCCTGCCACGTCAGTAAGCTCTGAGAGATGCTTTTCTACTGCTGGAAATATAGTAACCTCAAAAAGGACTTGTTTGTTGGCAAAAAATGTAAATATGCTGACATTTTTGTACCAAAATAGAAAATTATTAGTTTAATAATATTTTATGTTATTAAAGTTATTTAGGTGTTGAATTATTTTGTTTATTAATTTTTGTTTATTTATTATAATTTGTTATAATATTATTGTTTATTTATACAAAATTATTTTATGTCACTCTATAGGTTAGGTTTTTCTGAATAAAACATTAATTATTATTATTGATTATTGANATATATATATTAAGACTATCATAAAAAGTTGCCATTAACAGATAAAAATACAATAAAAGCTATAAGTTTATAATAATAAAATGTAATTTTTAATCAAAATAGAAATATATTTCCAGTTCTTTTAACATCATGTTATAATAACATGTTATCTTTGTACATATAAGCTTTAAAAAGAATTATGAATTAATATATAAATAGGTAGGTAAAATTTAATAAAATATTAAAATTAATCATTATTAAAAAATATAAAGGTATAAATAAAAGGTTTACTGGATTAATAAAAATCGTCGCGGCAAAAATATTTTCACACGCGACAACTAAAAAAAGAAAATTTATTTTATAAAACATGTTTAAAAAATAAAAATTGTTTGTAAATGTGCCTCAACAATTTTTTTTTGATTATTTAATTCAGTTAAAATTATATTATATTAAATAGGAATATAAAGTAATGTAATATACAAAAAAACTTCAAAATTAAGAAAAAAACTGAAATTGGTGCATAATACCATATTATATATATATATGCCATTATTGTTTAAATAAACAGAATAAATACATTNTTATTTAATTCGGTTAAAATTATATTATATTAAATAGGAATATAAAGTAATGTAATATACAAAAAACTTCAAAATTAAAAAAAACACTGAAATTGGTGCATAATACGGTATTATATATATATTATTGTTTAAATAAACAGAATAAATACATTTTTTATTATTTACCATTGAATAATGAACAGATATGCGATAGAATACGCCTCAGTCCGTACCTGTTTAAAATTAATTCTGAATTTATCAAATGAAATAATTAAAATTACGATGGAAGGATTTAGTTGAAAAAAGAAAGTGTATATGAATAAAGCAAAAATCATCTAAGGAATTTTTTCCTTTTAGGGTTTTCAAAATAACCATTTTTTAACTCATATCTCTGAGCAGTACCTTACAATTTATGAATAACGCCCACACTAATGTTTCTATCACTATTGGCGTAAAGGATAGTAAGAAGTATATTGAAATAACATTTAATGTAAATTAACGAGGATAACTGTGTCCGCATCAGCTATGGCTTAACGCTAAGAAATGCTGGGCCGCCACAGTCTTGATTATATTTTGAATATAGATAGACATATTATAATAATTCCATTTTGAAAATTTCAAAATCAGTTTTAAAAATATCGATATCGATTATAGAAATTAATCGGAAATATTATTAGTTAAAACAATATAAAAAAAACCACCCAGCACCGTGGGGTCGCAGCACAGTGTGGTGCGGCATAGTTGGAACAAGTATAGATAATATCTGACAGTAATTAAAATCGCTATCCAAAGAAACGCTTCGTTGTAAGTATATACATAAAATTTAATTTTAAGAAATCGGTAGATTATTTCAAAAGCAAAATTAACTCCTATTTCTGTCATTATTCCTAATTAGTAGTTTATTTATAAGTATAATTTATAAATAAATATCTATTAAAGCAATTTAACGTATTATAAAATTTATATTTAATAATTTAGTATTGTAATTTTTTAGGAGAATTTATAAAAAATTATAAAGTATTTATTAATTTTATGGGAAACGTCTATAAAAATTGAAGGGCTTAACATAGAACTTTATAGATAATAATTTATTGTTAATTATGAATAAATGATATGCAAAAAATTTTCATTAGAGTCAAAAATATATATTTATTATTCAATTTTTCGTGCTAATTTCTAATAAGTAATTATATTTTTTCTATCACAAATAATTTTGATATATTTAAAACTATAGGATATAACTATAAGAAAAATAGTTCATAATTTTTTAATTGTATCATCAATTTAAACACCAAGAATTACATAGAAATTATTAATATTTCTTTTGAAATGATTTATTTCGATAAAAAATAATTAAAAACACAAAATAATTGTTTTTAAATTATTACAGATTTTGATTTTTAATATTTTAAAAATAAACAGTACAAAATATCATTTTTAACCTATATTTAAAGTTGATTTTTTGAAATTTATAATAAAATAAAGTTTAATATGTTACCATAACTTTTAAATCAACTTCAAGTTTACAGTTTAATATGCAGTCAGGAAATTGTATAATTACTATTTTTTGTAAATTTATCAGAAAAGCTGAATATTTTTTTGCATTTTTATCGTAATAGATAACTGAAATAGAAATCATAGTAATCATTTATAAGTAATTTTTGATGTTTAAATATATTCTACAATTGAAATATTCAAAACTGAATTAATTTTAATGATTTACTTTAACTAAAAAAATCTACTTAATTGAGTATATTATAAAATTTTATTATAATTGTAAATATTATTTGTTAAATTCAGGTTAAACTAAAAATCATTTCTCTTTAGATTTATGATTTATATAGCAACATATTGCCAAAAATTTTGGAATATTATAGACTGTTAGTAACACACACAAATAAAATTTAAAAAGTAATATATTACAAGGTAAAATTATTTAATTTTCTAGTTGAAACCTATTATCATAATAAACCTAATTCGGCAATAAATATTTAAAAAACATTAAAAATGAATGATTTATTAAAAAAAGTTGGTCAAGTAAGAGCTGAGAAGATAAATAAGAACCATAAAAAAAATCACATAGTAAAAAAACTTTAAAATAAGTAATAAATTTCATTAAACGAGGAAAGACTACAGTGAAGGGTCCTTGATATTCATTTAAGTTATTAAATATAAATGAAATAAAAATCAAATCAGTTGAAATTTTTTTTCTTACTCGAAAACTTTGTATTTTAAAATAAAATATGAAATCGAAAATTTTAACACAAAAATAGCATACGGTAACCATTTTCACCAAGAAAAAATAAAGTTCGAATTTTTTTTTTCCATAATAAATTATATTACATAAGCTTTAATTTAAGATATATATAGGAGTGTTAGTATATCCGCAATACTTTCAAAAATTATATTGAAAAAGTTTATTTTTTGTGAAAAAGTTGTCATTCTGAATCCCCCACTGTGTCCAAGTAAAGGATGAGATTTTAAAAAAAATATACAAAATAATCTCATTACTAAATAAAAATTATATTAATTTGGACATTTTTAAAAAAGTTTTAGCAGTTTTAAGTAAAAAAAACCCAGCACAGGGGGGTCGCGGCACAGTGGTGACGTGGCATAGTTGGATCAAGTATAATGATATCTGACAGTGATTAAAATCACTATCAAAAAAAAACACTTCGATGCAAATCTTTAGATAGTGTTTAATTTTAAAAAATTGGTGGATTATTCCAAAAGCTTCATAAACTGCTAGTTCCTTATTAATATCCTGATTAAGACAAAGTATGTCGAATAAAAAAGAGATTATTAGAAAATAGTATTTCCCATTAAAAA
>NW_026099574.1:36078244-36092867 GCF_025091365.1 Daktulosphaira vitifoliae
ATATTAACGCAATCTATTGATCTTTAATGTGGACTGTATTTCAGACGATATTTTATTTTGATTTTACACTTTTCGATACGACGTTTTGCTTTGGGTGCGCCAGCGTCATAAACGACGTTCGATTTCCGACTAAAAACTAGATGACATTTAAAAGTCTATACGACACCGCCCCCAACCTAATCGCATTCAATATTTGGTAAAATTTACAACAGATAAAATGTGGTGGTATATACTTTATGAAATAAAAATATTCAAAGTATTGGGGAACTGTTTAAGACTGTACTCCACTCCATATCTGTTTTTATGCCCTGTACAATATTTTATTATAAATTTAAATTCAAGTTATATTCTTAAATTAATTTCATACCAATTTTAAAATACCACATTTTACAGAAACCTGTAATGGAAATTATACGTTGTGATATTTGTATAGTCATAGTATCATTAATCATTATAAATTTGAAACAAAAATTATTGGTAGTGTAAAAAAAAGATTTACTACTTTTCGTGTACTGTGTTGAGCCATTTTTAACTGAGCATCATTACTCTGCAATACAACCACTGAGTATTATAATATTATTAATCTTAAGTTTAATTTAAAAGAAGCTTAATTTAGGTAATTAAACGAAATTGAATTTAATAAAAGTTAGAACTTACATATCCCAATCGAGAAATTGAATCATTTTTAATTATTACTTCATCCTAAATAGAAAATATATATATATTAAGACTATCATAAAAAGTTGCCATTAACAGATAAAAATACAATAAAAGCTATAAGTTTATAATAATAAAATGTAATTTTTAATCAATATAGAAATATATTTCCAGTTCTTTTAACATCATGTTATAATAACATGTTATCTTTGTACATATAAGCTTTAAAAAGAATTATAAATTAATATATAAATAGGTAGGTAAAATTTAATAAAATATTAAAATTAATCATTATTAAAAAATATAAAGGTATAAATAAAAGGTTTACTGGATTAATAAAAATCGTCGCGGCAAAAATATTTTCACACGCGACAACTAAAAAAAGAAAATTTATTTTATAAAACATGTTTAAAAAATAAAAATTGTTTGTAAATGTGCCTCAACAATTTTTTTTTGATTATTTAATTCAGTTAAAATTATATTATATTAAATAGGAATATAAAGTAATGTAATATACAAAAAAACTTCAAAATTAAGAAAAAAACTGAAATTGGTGCATAATACCATATTATATATATATATGCCATTATTGTTTAAATAAACAGAATAAATACATTTTTTATTATTTACCATTGAATAATGAACAAATATGCGATAGAATACGCCTCATTCCGCACCTATTTACAATTATTTCTGAATTTATCAAATGAAATAATTAAAATTACGATGGAAGGATTTAGTTGAAAAAAGAAAGTATATATGAATTAAGCAAAAATCATCTAAGGAATTTTTTCCTTTTAGGGTTTTCAAAATAACCATTTTTTAACTCATATCTCTGAGCAGAACCTTACAATTTATGAATAACGCCCACACTAATGTTTCTATCACTATTGGCGTAAAGGATAGTAAGAAGTATATTGAAATAACATTTAATGTAAATTAACGAGGATGAGCCATAGCATCAGCTATGGCTTAACGCTAAGAAATGCTGGGCCGCCACAGTCTTGCTGATTATATTTTGAATATAGATAGACATATTCTAATAATTCCATTTTGAAAATTTCAAAATCAGTTTTAAAAATATCGATATCGATTATAGAAATTAATCGGAAATATTATTAGTTAAAACAATATAAAAAAAACCAACCCAGCACCGTGGGGTCGCAGCACAGTGTGGTGCGGCATAGTTGGAACAAGTATAGATAATATCTGACAGTAATTAAAATCGCTATCCAAAGCAACTCTTCGTTGTAAGTATATACATAAAATTTAATTTTAAGAAATCGGTAGATTATTTCAAAAGCAAAATTAACTCCTATTTCTGTCATTATTCCTAATTAGTAGTTTATTTATAAGTATAATTTATAAATAAATATCTATTAAAGCAATTTAACGTATTATAAAATTTATATTTAATAATTTAGTATTGTAATTTTTTAGGAGAATTTATAAAAAATTATAAAGTATTTATTAATTTTATGGGAAACGTCTATAAAAATTGAAGGGCTTAACATAGAACTTTATAGATAATAATTTATTGTTAATTATGAATAAATGATATGCAAAAAATTTTCATTAGAGTCAAAAATATATATTTATTATTCAATTTTTCGTGCTAATTTCTAATAAGCAATTATATTTTTTCTATCACAAATAATTTTGTTATATTTAAAACTATAGGATATAACTATAAGGAAAATAGTTCTTAATGTTTCAATTGTATCATCAATTTAAACACCAAGAATTACATAGAAATTATTAATATTTCTTTTGAAATGATTTATTTCGATAAAAAATAATTAAAAACACAAAATAATTGTTTTTAAATTATTACAGATTTTGATTTTTAATATTTTAAAAATAAACAGTACAAAATATCATTTTTAACCTATATTTAAAGTTGATTTTTTGAAATTTATAATAAAATAAAGTTTAATATGTTACCATAACTTTTAAATCAACTTCAAGTTTACAGTTTAATATGCAGTCAGGAAATTGTATAATTACTATTTTTTGTAAATTTATCAGAAAAGCTGAATATTTTTTTGCATTTTTATCGTAATAGATAACTGAAATAGAAATCATAGTAATCATTTATAAGTAATTTTTGATGTTTAAATATATTCTACAATTGAAATATTCAAAACTGAATTAATTTTAATGATTTACTTTAACTAAAAAAATCTACTTAATTGAGTATATTATAAAATTTTATTATAATTGTAAATATTATTTGTTAAATTCAGGTTAAACTAAAAATCATTTCTCTTTAGATTTATGATTTATATAGCAACATATTGCCAAAAATTTTGGAATATTATAGACTGTTAGTAACACACACAAATAAAATTTAAAAAGTAATATATTACAAGGTAAAATTATTTAATTTTCTAGTTGAAACCTATTATCATAATAAACCTAATTCGGCAATAAATATTTAAAAAACATTAAAAATGAATGATTTATTAAAAAAAGTTGGTCAAGTAAGAGCTGAGAAGATAAATAAGAACCATAAAAAAAATCACATAGTAAAAAAACTTTAAAATGAGTAATAAATTTCATTAAACGAGGAAAGACTACAGTGAAGGNGAACTTTAAAATAAGTAATAAATTTCATTAAACGAGGAAAGACTACAGTGAAGGGTCCTTGATATTCATTAAAGTTATTAAATATAAATGAAATAAAAATCAAATCAGTTGAAATTTTTTTTCTTACTCGAAAACTTTGTATTTTAAAATAAAATATGAAATCGAAAATTTTAACACAAAAATAGCATACGGTAGCCATTTTCACCACGAAAAATTAAAGTTCGAATTTTTTTTTTCCATAATAAATTATATTACATAAGCTTTAATTTAAGATATATATAGGAGTGTTAGTATATCCGCAATACTTTCAAAAATTATATTGAAAAAGTTTATTTTTTGTGAAATAGTTGTCATTCTGAATCCCCCACTGTGTCCAAGTAAAGGATGAGATTTTAAAAAAAATATACAAAATAATCTCATTACTAAATAAAAATTATATTAATTTGGACATTTTTAAAAAAGTTTTAGCAGTTTTAAGTAAAAAAAACCCAGCACAGGGGGGTCGCGGCACAGTGGTGACGTGGCATAGTTGGATCAAGTATAATGATATCTGACAGTGATTAAAATCACTATCAAAAAAAAACGCTTCGATGCAAATCTTTAGATAGTGTTTAATTTTAAAAAATTGGTGGATTATTCCAAAAGCTTCATAAACTGCTAGTTCCTTATTAATATCCTGATTAAGACAAAGTATGTCGAATAAAAAAGAGATTATTAGAAAATAGTATTTCCCATAAAAAAATTATATTGATCAATACACTTTTCAATAAGTTATAGCATTATAATGTTAAAAATGTAAAAAATAAAATTGAGAATTTTCACACAATAATAGCATTTGGTAGCCATTTTCACCTTGAAGATAAAATAAAGTCCGAAATTTTTTTTTTCCATGATAAAGTATATTACATTAGCTTTAATTTAAGATATATATAAAAGTGTCAGACTTTCCGGAACACTTTCAAAATTTAAGTTGAAAAAGTCAATTTTTTGTGAAAAAGTTGTCATTTTGAATCCCCCCCTGTAGGCAGGTAAAAAGTCAGATTTATAAAAAAAATATACCAAATGATAGGTAAAGACATCATGCATCTACAAAAAAAAGAATTATATTGATCCATACATCTTTCGAGAAGTTATAGCATTATAAAGTTAAAAATATAAAAAAGAATTTTTTTACAAAAATCGTATTTTTTTTATTAAGTTTAATGTCTGTTTTCACCATGAAGATAAAATAAAGTCCGAAATTTATTTTTACTATTATAAAATATATTACGTTAGCTTTAATTTAAGATATATATAAAAGTGTCAGACCTTCCGGAACACTTTCAAAAGTTAAGTTGAAAAAATTAATTTTTTTTAAAAAAGTTGTCATTTTGAATCCCCCCCTGTAGGCAGGTAAAAAGTCAGATTTATAAAAAAAATATACCAAATGATAGGTAAAGACATCATGCATCTACAAAAAAAAGAATTATATTGATCCATACATCTTTCGAGAAGTTATAGCATTATAAAGTTAAAAATATAAAAAAGAATTTTTTTACAAAAATCGTATTTTTTTTATTAAGTTTAATGTCTGTTTTCACCATGAAGATAAAATAAAGTCCGAAATTTTTTTTTACCATTATAAAGTATATTACATTAGCTTTAATTTAAGATATATATAAAAGTGTCAGACCTTCCGGAACACTTTCAAAAGTTACGTTGAAAAAGTTCTACTTTCTATATGCATTTTTATGTTTTGAATCCCCCCTGTATTTAGGGAAATGGTCCGATTTAAAAAAACAGTATGTCGAATGAAAGATCTATATAAATACTACTTCTCATAAAAAAATTGTAATGATTCATACATTTTTCAAAAAGTTATAGCATAATAAAGTTAAAAATGGAAAATACAAAATCGAAAATTTTCACACAAAAATAGCATTCGGTAGCCATTTTCACCATGAAGATAAGATAAAGTCCGAAATTTTTTTTTTTCATGATAAAGCATATTACATTAGCTTTAATTTAAGATATATATAAAAGTGTCAGACCTTCCGGAACATTTTCAAAATTTAAGTTAAAAAAATTAATTTTTTGTGAAAAAGTTGTCATTTTAAATCCCCCCTTGTGGGCAGGTTAAGGGTTAAATTTATGAAAAAAATATACCAAATGAAAGGTAATGATATTATGCATCTATATAAAAAAGAATTATATTGATATGTTTATTTTTGAAAAAGTTATGGCACTTTTAAGTAAAAAAAATTGAAAAAATTTCGAAAATTAGCGATTTTTAAATTTGTAATTTTTTTGGAGGTTTCCCCCATTTACGGGGAACGAGGGAATTTTTTTCAATTTTTAAGGGTAATGTCTTCGACTAGATACGATTTGTGATCTTTTGACGTATCATTGAAAGAAATAGGTTCGGTGAGAGCTGAGAAAAAGTGGTAACAGACACAAAAAAAAAAAAAACACATCTTAGTAAAACCAATACCTTCTCAGCTTCGCATCAAAGCTAAAAAAATGAAAAAATGTCGAAAATTAGCAATTTTTATTTTGTAATTTTTTTGAAGTTATCCCCCATTTACCGGGAACGAGGGAAATTCTTTCATTTTTTGAGGGTAATTTCTTCGACTAGAGACAATTTGTAATCTTTTGACATATCGTTGAAAGAAATCGGTCCCGTGAAAGCTGAGAAAAAGCGATAACAGACATAGAAAAAATAAAATTTTTGATACATGATTTTTTAAGGCAGTAGCCGATGTTGTAAACTTTATTCAAAAGAAAATGATGCGCCAGATAAATAAAATATAGTTAAACCAAGATGCCCGATGTGAAAAATATAAAACATAAAATATAAATTTTAAAATTAAAATTACCACCACTTCCTAGAATTTACGGAGCATAAGAAGGATTAGCATATGTTTATGATTTGTTCAAACGAGTAGTCCACGGCAATAAAGAATTAGTAGAATTCAAAAATGTTATTATTTAAGAGGAACAATACAAGGAAAAGCGTTAAATTTCATAAAAGATTTAGAGATATCTGCTAACAATTATAGTATAGCGTGGAGTACTTCAGTTAATCAGTGGCTTAACAATAAAAAATCTTATGTAAAAACTATATTAAATTTTATAATTCTTATTGTAGTCCAAAAANCTATATGATGCGGAAGTATTGGGCGGTAGTTTAGTTTACGTCAGTTTAATGAATAAATTAACAGCAACAAAAAAGCACTAGAAGTGTTAGGTCCAATGTCAAATGCTGCACGCCCACTCCAAATTTACGAGATGACAATAGAATTATATAGAATAACTTTACGAGCATTGGAAACAAACGTGAGTAAAAATTATGTAGAGGAACCATGAGTTATATTAAATTTTTTTAAATGATTTCTTAAATTTTATAATTCTTATTGTAGTCCAAAAACATACAAATTATTAAACAAAAGTTCTAAAAATAGTTACTGAATTATAAATTATAAAATTTATCAGAAAACGTAAGACATAACCTTAATTATAGAAATTATTATTGTCTATAAAAAATATATTAACAAAATTTTTCATATATCAATTATACTTTGAAAAATATTATAAAATATAATAAATTTAGCATAAATGGTTTTATCCGATATAGTAGTATAATATTTAATATACAATTTACTAAGTGGTTGTAGGTGTATACAATGTTGAATGTAAAAATAGTTCTAATAATATTTCTTAAAAACACTATAATTATAAGTTGGATCAACTATATATTGGTTTAGTTGTATTTGAGAATTTAAAGATTATAAAATATAAATACAATCAGTGTGTATTTTTACGAATACTATTTTTATTAGTAAATGTGTGACATTTTCTATGATTATTTGTTGAAAATTAGAATGGTTAACATTATTTATGTCAACCATTCTAAATCAATCCAAAAAAAAACCAGCACAGGGGATCGCGGCACAGTGGTGACGTGGCATAGTTGGATCAAGTATAATGATGTCTGACAGTGATTAAAATCACTATCGTAAAAAACGCTTCGATGTAAATCTTTAAATAGTGTTTATTTTTTAAACAATTTGTGGATTATTCCAAAATCTACATGATCTCCTATTTCCTTATTTATATCCTGATTAAGATAAAGTATATCGAATGAAAGAGGGATATAAATATTATTTCTCATAAAAAAATTATATTGATCCATACATTTTTCAAAAAGTTATAGCATTATAAAGTTAAAAATATAAAAAGAATTTTTTTACAAAAATCATATTTTTTTTGTTAACTTTGATGTCTGTTTTCATCGTGAAGACAAAATAAAGTCCGAAATTTATTTTTCATGATAAAGTATAGTACATTAGCTTTAATTTAAGATATATATAAAGGTGTCAGACTTTTCGGAACACTTTCAAAAGTTAAGTTGAAAAAGTAGGCAGATAAAGGGTCAGATTTATACAAAAATATACCAAATTAAAGGTAAAGACATCATTCATCTATAAAAAAAATGTATATTGATTTGATCATTTTTAAAAAAGTTATGGTAGTTTTAAGCAATAAAATTGAAAAAATGTCGAAAATTTGCGATTTTTTAATTTTTTGGAGATTTCCCTCGTTTACGGGGAATGAGGGAAATTTTTTCAATTTTTGAGGGTAGTGTCTTCGACTAAATACGATTTGTGATCTTTTAACGTATCGTTGAAAGAAATCGGTCCAGTGAAAGCTGAGAAAAAGTGGTAACAGACACAAAAAAAAACACATCATAGTAAAACCAATACCTTCTCAACTTCGCATCGAAGTATTTTCAGTGTCCATCAGTACTGACTGCAACGCGTAGTAACCCGAAAACACTATTTAAATGTTTAGGTATTTTATTTGTTTCATACAAATTAAACACACTTAAGAAAAATATATCAATGAAATACGAGTTATAATTTAAATAGAAGGATTGTGAGAGAATATGTTGAAAAATACCAAAACACCCTATCAGAAATCAACTGAAGTATATAAGTGGTTTTGTACAAGTAAACTAATAATGTGTAGATGTAATGATGTTAGAGCGGAACTTGCGCCGTAAAAAAAAACTTTCATTGAAAAAATACTAAGCCCGATCACATTGTTTTAAAATGAACATTTATACACTAATAAATATATTTAGACAATAATATCTTTGTTAAATNCAACTTCGCATCGAAATATTTTCAGTGTTCATCAGTACTGACTGCAACGCATAATAACCCGAAAACACTATTTAAATGTTTAGGTATTTTATTTGTTTCATACAAATTAAACACACTTACGAAAAATATATCAATGAAATACGAGTTATAATTTAAATAGAAGGATTGTGAGAGAATATGTTTAAAAATACCAAAACACCCTATCAGGAATCAACTGAAGTATATAAGTGGTACCGTACAAGTAAACTAATAATGTGTAGATGTAATGATGTTAGAGCGGAACTTGCGCCGTAAAAATAAACTTTCATTGAAAAAATACTAAGCCCGATCACATTGTTTTAAAATGAACATTTATACACTAATAAATATATTTAGACAATAATATCTTTGTTAAATAATTTGATATTTGGCTAAATATGTATAAATATATAGTATACAATTAAAATATGTTTATGTATTCCATTAGCAAATAGTAAAAAAATAATAATAGTTCCATTTTTCTTTTTTTTTTTTTGATAATCATTTGGTGAATTATCGACTTAGCGCGAAAACTCTGTTAAGTATACAATATTTGGTGTTTAAATCTTTGTGGTAGAGGTACCGAGAATAATTTAGTTAACTAAATACATTAATTTAGGACATCTTNAGAGGTACCGAGGATAATTTAGTTAACTAAACACATTAATTTAGGACATCTTTGGACTTTCATGTTGATAACGTTAATAGCGGCTACATATTTTTGATTATATTTCGATTTGTTCTTCTTTCACGTAAAACACGTTGCCTTTATCGAATTTAATATACTACCGATTTTTACAATTTAACCTTTTTAGTTCAATCTTCATCTTACTCTAGGGGTAATGGAATACTGGGTAATATATCTTTACACACTAGAATAACACTTTTTCATAATTTCCGCCAAGGGGCCATAGTAATTATAATTCGTCATCAACACAACGAGCAACAGTAGATAAATTAGTTTTTTCTGGTAACTGCGCAATTAAATTTTTTAATTTACTTGAAATTGTTTTTGGCATTTTTGAAAACGGCCTAATGATACAAACAACAATAAAAACTAAATTAAATAAAACTAGGCTCTACATTTGCATCTGCAAATTAATTTTTTTTTATACAATCTAAGTTCACATGAGAAAAAATTCGAAAAGTCTCATCTACAATTAAAGGAAACAAAAAGAAAAGAGAGACAAAAAATAAGACTTATATAAAAAATATTGTTATGCCTACAAACTTATATAATTAGAGAATATGATTAACGCTTCTGATATCCATCGACCATCAAGCACAGCATTAATGATAAAGGATGGCGATTATACACTCCAAAATCGACTCAACCAATGTAAAATATTAACATAATAAACAAAAAAGAAGAGTGACAACTTTTTGTCATATTACAACTATTTTTAGAAAAAAATAATTATTTTATAATAAAAAGTATAACATAGATATAATATTTTAAAAAACCGATGTCAATAAATTCCTTCTCTACAAAAAAAGGAGCCAAAGTGAAAAGAGAGAGAAAAAAATAAGACTTAACTACAAGAACTANAAATAAATTCCTTCTCTACAAAAAAAGGAGCCAAAGTGAAAAGAGAGAGAAAAAAATAAGACTTAACTAAAAGAACTATTACGTCTACAACTTTTATAGTTAAAGGATACGATTAACATCTTTAAAAAATCCGATAGCCAACAAGCATAGCATTACCAATAAAACATGTCGATTATATGCTCCATATTCAGCTCAACCAAAGTATAATATTCACACAATATAAAAAAAACAAGGTAAACTTTTTGTGGTATTACAATTATTTTACCTCATATAATATTTATTATCATGTTTATCATTGTCACTAACGATAGATTAGATGATTAATTTAATGTAAGCTTAAATTTGACTTTTTTAAATAGGAACCCCTATTTTAAACATGATAAAGAAAAAAATTATTCATAAATATAATATTATCAAATTCATTACAAATTATTAACACATGCTGTAGTATTGATCGATTAAAAAAATAAGAATTAAAAATAAGTTTTTTCCTTTATTATATTAAAAGCAAGAGTTTCGTTTAAGATAATTAAATATATTTTATCCCTAAAAGGTGAAAGGTACAGATTGTGTATTTTCTAATAAAAATAATAATAAATAAAAAATAAATAATTACTTATTAAACTTACCTTCTTTTGGCATATTTTTTTTTTTTGACATTTTAATCATTAAAGTATTAGTGGAAAATAATATTATATCAAATTCATTAATAAATTTGACATAACATAATTTATTAATTTTTAACAATGTTACAAAAATTGAATCCTTTAAACTTACAACTAAATTTAACCTTCACATTAAAACAGATGCAATGTACATTAATGTATAAAAAAAACAAAAAACTTTTCAAAAACTTGATTTCTATGAGTTATTGGTCTCTAAAGTTACAAATTATACGTTATAAATTTATCTTTATAGATTCGTTTTTTGTCAATTATTATTTTATAAACAGAAATTAAAAATGCTTCATATTTTGAAATAATTCTATGATTATTTATAATACTGTCTTGAAACTACTTTGATGTTATCACTCAACATTTCTTTCATTATCAATAACCGCTGCGCATCTGTCAATAGCAACGTCTTAAAGATGCAATTAGCTACCTATATATGTAATGCCATCCATGTTTTACATGTAGTTTAACTACAAAAATCAAATTTTTAAGTATTCTAAGTGATATACGAATTGAGTTAATTGATAATGTAAACGCTATAAAATAAAAATATTAAATCTGTATTAATTTAAAAAAATTGAAACAACATACTTTCAAATAAAATTGATATCGTTACAAGACATAAGGGATGAACTTTTTAAGTACTTTTTAGTATTACATTACTTAAAATTTGAGAAAAGTATGTAACTTAAATTAACCAAACGATTTTTTTATTTTCAATATTGTTACTCATCTGCGAGTAATTTAATAGATTATGATAAACGGATCATCCGTAAAAATAATTTATTACCAAAAATAAATTACCATACTAAATAGTAGTATCTTTAATATAGCCATAGACATTTTCTTCAGTATGCTTATTATTTTTATTAAATAAAAGTTATTTTACTTAAATCTCCCACAAGTTTTGTTAGTTAATTCTGATTTTAACAAAAGATAAGCTAATAATATGTAAAGTTTAAAAATAATTAAATACAATTTTAAAGATCTATTCAATAATTTTAAAATATTTAAAAAATTTTTTTTTTTTTAATGGATGCTGCCTTTTCAACAATCTTCCTAGCTACATTATTTATTTGTCTTTAATAATATTGAATTTTTAACCAAGTTAATTGATAAACAAGTTGAATATTTTCATCTAAACCCGTCCAAAAATTTCATATTTTTAATTTTATATTATAAGTTATTTTTCTATAGTTTTTTTATAATGTTAAGACATTATAAAACTATAAAAATTTTGAGTTTGAGTAGTTACCTATATCATTTTTGTTATATACTATGGTTTTAAATAGTAACCGTTTTTAAAATAATATTTTAATTAAATACCCTTTATTATTATAAGTAACAGTAAATATTTTTTTAATAAATAAATTACATACCTTTGTGCTATTATTAGTATAGGCACTTAATTTTTCAATAAAATTTATAATAAATAATCTTTTTCACTGTCAGTTCATACTTAACAAAAAAACAAATTAAAAAAAACTATTGAACTTGATTTGTAATTCTACAGTTTTGTGTTTATGTATAGTGTAAATATAGAAATTCAATTACTATATATTAAGCAACATGTAGAGCACACATTTTTTATAGATAATTCATAATATAGAATTTTAAAAACAATTCCGTCTCAGATATGTTTAAAATATAATTATTTAATTGCGTGTATTCCCTGTATGTTAACTAATGAAATATATTTTTTTTTGTATGTCTGTCTAATAGTTTCTATTAACATTTTTATTAAATATTCTTTAAATATGATTCTATACAATAAAATAAGTGTTATATAATAAAAAAATTAATCTATATCTATTAAGACTTTTATAAATCATAACAGTTAATTTATCACTTCATGTCAAATAAGAGACAAAGAACCCGGTCACTTCGAGAATATCTCAGCGTATAATACCTCTATAAATATAGTTTAAAAGCGTGTTTTTTTAGTTTTTTTAAACTATATTTATTTTTCACTTTTTAGTTTCATGTTATGATAGTAGTTACTATCAATATCTTGGTTGTTACGGGTAACGGGTAATCAGAGTTCGATTCCGGTGAGGGGGTCAGAGAAACGGCTACCACACCCAAGGAAAGCAGCAGGCGCGCAAATTACTCACTCCCGGAACGTGGAGGTAGTGACGAAAAATGACGATACGGAAATCATCCCTCGTAATCGGAATGAATACTTTATATCTCTCAATTAGAATAAAGCGTATTAATATATAAATTTTAATAGTAATTAGAATATATATATTTATACAAGTAAAGCGACTTAAGTAGATGTATCATGCACTAGGTACAGTCGTGTTTAGTGGGCGGGCGGGTCGGACTAACGTTATACTTGAGGTATAAACGGCGGTAGGAATATATACGTAAGCCATATGGCACGCGGATTTGGTATTGGTCAGTCAAAATAAAAATTTGTTTATATATATATATAATATTGATGACAAGCACGCGTACGATAACCAAAAATAAATTTATACAGTAATAGTGTGGCCGTCGTGTGTTGATAATGGCGTGGGGTGGGGTGAATGCGTTATGACAGTCTAGTCTCAAGGCCATAGACGACGGAATATGCGATACTATGTGGCGCGTGGAGAGGTACAAACATACTAACAGGTGAAACTAATATAAGCGTGTTAATAAAAGGAACTTTAATCATTTCTTTTATATCTACATTTCTTTATTGTTCTAAACCCTCGAACTCTACAACCGCGATGGAACCACGTCGCTTTTAACCCTTATTTTAAGTATAAAAGTATATTTAAGTATATTTTATTTGATTATTAAAATTTATGATTAATATGAAAATGTTAATAATTTTTCATAACAGTTGTTATAAAAAATATGTGCAGAATATGATATTTAGTACACATAAAGTTTATATTGAAATTTTAAATGTTTCTTTATTCTTGAAACCCTTTCTCAAAAACAAATAAAAATCTTGATTTGTCTTTTAAAAAGTATGGAAAAAAGATCTATGTCAAAAATTAAAATTCTAACAAAAAGAAAATTTATTAATTTTAAAAATACTTTAGCACTTTTGTAATTACGATAACTTATAATTAACCACAGCCCTTTAAAAGCTCACAGATAGAAAACCATACGGGCGTTTTACAGTGGCTGAAAGCTCCATGTCCCAAGTGTTGCTAATATCAAACCAACTTTCAGATTAATTTGATTTCAGCATCCAAAATGGATAGGAACCAAAAAAATAAAAAAACATAAACAAAAACGTATAAAGTAACAAAAAAACGGTAGCACAGTGGGGTGGCGGCACAGTGGGTCGTGGCATAGTTGGGTCCAATATAGATGATATCTGACAGTGATTAAAATCACTATCATAAAAAACGATTCGATGCAAATCTATAGTGTTTAATTTAAAAAAAAAATTTGTTAAAATAGCATATTTTTGAATACGGTAGCCATTTCCGTATAGAAGATAGGTCGTCGGGACAAATTTTTTTTTTCATTTTATAGTACATGAAATAAGCTTTAATTTGATATATGTTTAAAGGACGCAGTATTTCCGGAACATTTTCAAAAATTAAGTTGAAAAAGTTAGTTTTTGTAAAAAAGTTGCTATTTTAAATCCCCCCNGCGCAAATTACTCACTCCCGGAACGTGGAGGTAGTGACGAAAAATGACGATACGGAAGTTATCCCTCGTAATCGGAATGAATACTTTATATCTCTCAATTAGAATAAAGCGATTTAATATATATGTTTTAATAGTAATTAGAATATATATATTTATACGAGTAAAGCGTAAAGTTTTAAGAAAAAAAAGTGAAAAAATTTCGAAAATTAGCGATTTTTAAATTTGTAATTTTTTGGGGTATTTCCCCCGTTTACGGGGAACGAGGGAATTTTTTTCAATTTTTAAGGGTAATGTCTTCAACTAGATACAATTTGTGATCTTTTGACGTATTGTTAAAAGAAATCGGTCCAGTGAGAGCTGAGAAAAAGTAGTGACAGACACAAAAAAAAAAA
>NW_026099574.1:36093021-36117442 GCF_025091365.1 Daktulosphaira vitifoliae
AAAAAAAAACACATCATAGTAAAACCAATACCTTCTCCGCTTCGCAACGAAGCTAAAAGGGTTAATAAATTTTCCGAGCCTTAGATTTAAAATTAATATTTTTATTTTATTAGTAAAATTTATATATTGTAAACAACGTATTCATGAATAAAAAAATTATATAAGCAAAAAATTACATATTAATCTTTAGAAATAAATTGTTAGGTTGGTTTGATTACTTTGAATTTAATGCCGCAACATAATCTAAAACACCAAAAAAAAAAAAATGATTAAATCATTCGTTGAAAATAATTTATAATTAAGAAATATCAAAAATGAAATTTATCGATTAGTTTAATTATTGTATATTATTTATATTTTATGGAGATATAAACTGTGTTTAGTGACACAAGACAAAAGAATTTTCACGGTTATACCATACAAAATGGGATTTGCCAGGTTTATTGAAGAAAATTTATTCTCCTGCTTTATAAATCTCCATTACAACTTTTGAGCAAATATTTCCAAAGTAATTAAAGGTTTATTCGCTATCAATCTATATAATTTTTATTATTCTAGATCCCCAATATACCAATTGGAAACTTATCTGTTTTATTTTTAATTCTATATGTCGTCATACTCATCGTAACTGATGATGCAAGTAGCAAGAGCAAACAATGATTACATATATATATAATCTTTCACATACAAATAGATTGCCTACAGGTTTTAACACTCAGTACAGCTGTATAGGGTCATTCCATGTGAAATCACCTTATGTGTGTGCTGGTATAGTTCAGAAATTTATATCATAGACTTCTTAAAGGTCATTGACAACAAAAATAATATTTTTTTTTTTTTATTGTTTTTTTAAACATGAAAAAACAGCCTATGTTCTAGACCCTATACCTTCACATCCAAATAAGCTAACACTGTGGAACTAGCACTGTTTTACTCATATTAATTAAATAGTACTTCAATTTCATTCTTAAGTTTATCAATTTTGAATTTTTTTGAACATCGAAATTTTGATTGAAATTTTTTTAATTTTGCAGTATTTTAATAGCAAAATTTGAAGGTCAAAAAACTTTTTAATTAAAAATTTATTTTTCTTTTCAGAAACTTTTAGCAATGTTCTTTTAAACAATATCATATTTGAATCGATTTATAATTTTTTTTGAATCGTTTTACGGTCGTGAACACGCATGGTTTGCTGAAAATAGCCAACTTTATCATCTCATTAAACAAAAGTGGCTGAACGAATTATTTTCATATTTACATAATACTTTCCTTTAGGCAATTAAAACGTCCGTTGAAAATTTTTTGACCTTGAATAAAATATATTATTTTGGTTGTCAATGACCTTTAAGAAGTCTATGATATAAATTTCTGAACTATACCAGCACACACATTAGGTGACTTCACATGGAATGACATTATAGTGAATGTTACCGATAATTTTGGGTCTAAGTCCTGGTGAAAAACACCATGGCACATCTACTTATTACATTCATCTAGTTTAAATAAATTTATTAATTTATTTATATCCATTTTCATAATAACGTCAAAATGCTTCAATTTTCTATAATTATTACGATTTTTGGTTAGAGATTGTTCACATTTACAAATTGCCGTCTTTTACTATTACATATCTACATATTTGTATATATATAAATACAGAGTAATTTTTTTATCATAACCCATTCAATTACTTGCAGAATAATAATAATTTAAACATTTTTTTTTTCATTATCTTTAGTTACACATTATTCTTGAATTTTTAACTATGTAATACTTTTTAAGTTCATCCCTTATGCCTTGGAAGGGGGTCAACTTTGTTTTTTTAAATGGTAACATATTTTTAATTCAATAAAATGTTTGAGTTTTTAATTTAATAGTAAATGGTATTTGAATTTTTAATATAACTTAATTCGTTTATTAGATATAATCATTTAAAGTTTCAAATTTTTGAATTAATATACAGGTATTATACACAAGGAATTACAAATATAGGTAACTAATTGGTTTTTTATAACATCGATATTAGCAGGTACACAGCATTGTTATTATCAATTGTAGTAAGGCACATTGTTATGAGTTTATAAATACACTAACTGACAATACAGAAAGTATATCTATTGATAATCATAATTGATAATAAACAATCCGTGACTGAGACAGCAATGTCATAAAAATCCAATTAGCTACCTGTATTTACAATCCCATGTGTATTATACATGTATATTAACTCAAAATTTTGAAACTTTAAATGTTTATATCTAATAAGCTAATAAAGTTATATTAAAAATTCAAATGCCATTTACTATTAAATTAAAAACTCAAACATTTTATTAAATTAAAAATATGTGTTACCATTTAAAAAAACAAAGTTGACCCCCCTCCAAGGCATAAGGGATGAACTTAAAAAGTATTACATAGTTAAAAATTCAAGAATAATGTGTAACTAAAGATAATAAAAAAAAAAAAATGTTTTAATCTGCAATTATTCTGCAAGTAATTGAGTGGGTTATGCTAAAAAAATCACCCTGTATATTATGAACTTAATTATCTTACGATCTTCTGTAAAAAGATGTTGACTACCAATCATGTGCAATCCTGCAGTTAGATTATTACTGTCCGCGGCTGTTACATGTCCCCCATTATAACATTGTTTCAAAAGTGCCATTACTTCGTAATTAGCTAGAGAATTTTTGTATCTTATGTCATGAGTTTTAAATAAAAGATTGGGTATATCTGTTGGCAGTAGATTATTATTACATATCTTTTCGAAAGCTTTTCCATCAAATCTACCTTCTAAAACATAAAAAGTAAAATATTACCAATATAGCTTAAAAAATATATTTGCTAACAAACATCATTTTATTGTATCAACATGGTATCTAACAAAGTTTATCCATTCTGAAATTTTAAGAAATATGATCAAAGCAATTTGAAAATTACAAAATCAAAACATAAATTATAAATTTGTTTCAAAAAACCAACAAGCTAAATACAAAATTCTAAATTATTGTTTCATTTAAGATGAAAAAATCACCATAGTATTCACACAATACATGAACACAAAACATGACTTATTATTGAAAAACTAATTACAAATGTATTACATAAAGTTTATGTGTTGGAAGTCTATCACATAACTTTATGTATCCTTTAACTAGCCAGTTCTCCCATAACAATGACAATGCAATGTAATATTGTTACCAATACATAAGTACTATGAATCCTACAAAATGACTATGCATACGGCATCAAGATTTTTGTAGAGAATTAATTAATTTAAAAATATATTTATAAATCTTGAACTTACTTTCATTAGCATATTTTTGAATTTCATTTTCATTTAAAACAAAATCATTTTTACCCAAATATTTTAATGTCCTACGAATGTCTTTCACATTTATTGTGTTTCTTGAAATATCGTGATTGCGATAAACTTTAAAACAATATTGGTAATAATTTTCCCATGTTTTATTTTGCTCTGTTTGAAGCTATAACAAAATTAACAAATATATTTCATGATAAAACATATTCAGTCAATTATTGGAATAAGGGCGTAACTTCAAATTATGTGCTTCTCATAAAAAAAATGTATTTTTAAATAATTTAATATTTCTTCATTATATATTACCATTTAATGTATTGAATTAATTGATAAAATAGTTTATTTTATTATAAACTTGGGCCAATTTGTTAGCTTCATTGCGTAGCTGAGTTAATACTAATTTTACTATGTCAGTTTTACTCTTCTTCCACTTAACCAATTTTATTCAACAATAAGTCAAGAGATCACAAATCGTCTCTAGTTGAATCTATCAGTGCCTTAATTTCAAACAATTTCTCCTCAATTCCCACGATAAAAGAAATTTCACAAAAATTACATGGTTATAAACAGTCAATATTGATATTTTTAGTTTTCATTATTATTCAATACAAAATGTCGTAAAAAGATTATAGAATAATCTAAGTACTGGGAAGGGTTGAACATTATGAACTTTTTTTCTGTGCAATTTTTTATAATTTTCCAAATGCCTATCTCCTACATAAAATTAAATTTAACACAAAGTAATTTGATGCAAACAAGAAAACTATCCTAAATTTTGATCTCTAGGAGTCATTGGATATTAAGCTAAATTTTTGATAAAAATGGCCGATTTTGAAGTTTTTAGTATAAAAAAAAAACATTAACACCACTCAAAGTTTAATGTTTTTTAAGTATTTTACGAGTAAAAAAGAATGATCATAGATGGCTTGAATCTATGAGTAATCGGCCTTTAAAAAAGATAACCGTGTAATATTTAATAGATATGATAAACCACTTTAACTGATGAAATAATGTATGTATCAATATAAAATTTTCAGAGATAATTTTTTTTTTTTTATTCGCTTTATCAGCCCATTAAGGGCAATAGCGGCCTACCCCAAAGAAGGAGATTTCTTAACCATTTATACTCCGAGACAGGTGGTTAGTCTGTCACCGGAGAAAGGGATGGTGACTCCAATTACCGAACTGATCTCTCGTTCGGCAAATGAAACCGACCGTGACCCAATTACGAACCCAAGCCAGGGCGCGTCAAATACTCCCACGTTACCGACTTGGCCCCACCGCCCACATTAAGACAAGTACCTTAATTTA
Source organism: Daktulosphaira vitifoliae (assembly GCF_025091365.1). Taxonomy (NCBI): domain Eukaryota; kingdom Metazoa; phylum Arthropoda; class Insecta; order Hemiptera; family Phylloxeridae; genus Daktulosphaira; species Daktulosphaira vitifoliae. Next base: position 36,097,655 of record NW_026099574.1, read on the forward strand.
AAATTATTTTTTTTGAAATCCTATCATTTACCAAATTACCAAGAGGAGGCACAATTATTATACCAAATTATTTTATTTTATATTTTTTATAATATTCTAAAAACCTGAATTCATTAAACATACATCAAATTAAAGATAATGCAATGTATTTAACAGAAAAAAAAACTATCTGAAATCTCAATTTCTAAGAGTTTAAAGTTTTAAAGCGAAAAATCTGTAATTTTCTGAAAGAATGTGCCAATTTTGTAATATTTTGTATAATCAACTCAATATATACATCATTCTAAATTATTTTGTCATGATATCAATACGTCAAGATTATATTATAGAAAATATTAAAATAAATTAGGAATGTACTACCAACACTGGCAACTGATAATTTGATACGTATCAAATAGTTTTACGGATGTGATTTTAATTATTGTCAGATATCAATGAATCTAAAAAGTGCCTTAACTCCTCACTTTACAGGAAAATTTACCGATTTTAAATATCTTAATTTTTTGTCAGATTTCTCTAACATTTGGAGAACGAGGGGAATTTTTCCAATATTTTATAGTAATTTCTTTAACTAGATATGATATGTGATCTTTTGAGGTATCTTTGAAAGAAATCGGTTCGGTAAAACCTAAGAAAAAGTTGTAACAGACAGAAAAAAGCATAAGCATATCATGATAAAAATACCTTATCAAAACTAAAAATATAAATTAATTATTGCAACTAGGAAGATATCATGATATTATTATTGATTAAAATAAAAAAAATCGCATGAATAAATGTTGTTCCAATTTTAACCAATGACTTGATAATAGCTTTCTAAGTGAAAACACTATGTACAATTATTTATTTAATTATACTTCAAGTTTTTTCACTAAATTAATTCCTTATAATTTTATTATGAATAAATAATTATTATAAAATATATCTATTGTTATTAATATTTTACTCGATCATGTTCCTTTCGTACTAAGTCCATTTTTTCTTTTGATAGTTTTGCTGATACACATGAATATAAATCAATCACATAGAACACGAAAAGTACAATAAAACATTTAGTAAGAGACATGGTTGATATACAAAGAGGTTAAGAATAATAATATCTAAGATGTACTCAACTTGAGGATTATAATTCATTTATATACTTTTTTATTTAAAAAATAAATGAAAATTGTTTTACATTAATCTTAAAATTAGCAAATATTTAGCATAAAACTATTTGTGTTAATCATTCAAACTTATAAACATATTTGTCATATTTAAACTGTTGAGATAAAAAAAATATTTTTTCAAATTTTTTGAATTTACCAAATTTAATTGCTTATGTGCTATACAAGGTAATTTTTTTAACGTTAGACACTCAATTTTTCTTAAAATATGAAATCATATGAAACATTTTTTTTTTTTGGTTTTTGTTAATTACGTATGTATCCGTTTATCTGTTATCGAGATAATTTTTAGAGTCTTCCATTATAACTTATAGGAGTGCCAATTTTATTTTTTCAAATGGCAATGTACTTAATTAACTAGTTTATTTATTAAATAATGGTGTAATTAAGATAATTATTGGTCGATAACAACTTTTTAATTAGTATTTCAGAAGTTATTCACAATATAATAATAATATATTGACAGGAGGTGAAATCTGGGTGTTGCTATTTTTACCACGAGTAATTCTCCGGCTGTATAAGAGTTCCTCTCGCCTAAGTGTATAAATGAGAATAACTACCAAAGTACTAGTCCTAAAGTTGTTATCGACCAGTCATTTTCTTAATTATATTATTTTCTATTTTATAAACTAGTTTAATATGTATGTTTCCATTAAAAAAAGATTGACACTCCAATAAGATATAAGAGATGGACCTAAAATTTATATATTAACAGAAATGGAAATACATATATAACTAAAACCAAAAAAAAATTTCAAAAGGTTTCATATTTAAAGATAAAATATGCTAGCGATAAAAATCACAAAGAATCAGAGGAGCTACTGCCCCCTCTATAATTTTAACCAGCCTACGACTATGTGAATCTTTTTACAAAATACCAAAAGTATACGGTTGGTTTAACAATTCGATGACAGATATAGTGATGTTAATAACATGTTATTTTAACAACACTCAAGAAACGCATAATCTATAGCGCTAGAATAATAAATTATTATTGAATTCGGTAATTTTTAGTTTGTCATAACTAACGCTATTATAATATACATAATTAGTATTGAGATATCTAAATAACTATATATATATATATTTATTTAAATTGATATAATATTATCTTTTACCTATGCAAGATGATTTTAATTATGGTTTTCTAAGATTGTTTTTTGTTGTTTAAATGAGAAATCAGAGATGTATTTATGGAGGGCTCGATGAGCAAGAACTTCCCTCTACACAAAATTAATACGACAGAAAAATTTTCCTTCAAAAAGATTTTTAGAAAAAAAATAGTCATCAAAAATAAAATTACGATAAACATATCTAAACACGTGTCTGTAATATTTTAATAATCCACGAATGTTCAACAGTAATTTATTTTATTATAATTCATGGACATTTAAAAATAATATATTACGATAAAATTATAAACCACAGCTGTGCACATTATATTCAAACGTGCATAATTTTTGTAAATAATCTTGTTATTTTTCGATAGAGCAATAAAAAAAATAGAATTTGTGGCAAATTACTGATTTTGTATTAATATCATTTCATATTATATGATTTATGTTGTATTTATACTCAAAATAGTCCTAAATATTAAGCTAATTAAATAAAATAAGGAAACGGATAATCTTTATTTTTTAAGTCTCTATAGGTAAAAGGTTTCACTTTTATAAAAACACTAAGCAACATTGACATTTATTACCTATTTAATTGTGGTATTATTATTTTACGAAACAAACAATTGTTAGATTACCATTACAAACCCAACCAAACTAGAGGAGAGAATTTGTAGACCCAAAAAAACTAAACATGCATATACTTCTGCAATTAAAAATCTCAAAATACGCAACCCAACCCTCCACCAATCACCGGTCCACCAGTCATGAAGATATTCCCGTCGATTTGTGTAAATAACTCAATGTGGCGTTTTGTATACAATTTAAAGGGGACATTTTTTAAAAATTATTTAAACTCGTCTGTTGCTCATGTAGGGGTATTATCATTCGCATTCAAAAACGGCGTAACATTCCTACACGTCCGATAGTTTTTTATTTGCATAAGTAACGACATCACTTTCACCCGTCTCGTTGACATGTTGTAATAATACCGTCCCCACCCTAGTTTCGCTATCAATGGTCTATATACAGACCGTTAATAGCGAAGTAGTTGGGGGAGAGAAGAATAATAAATTGAATATCGGTATTTTGATGTGCTCAAATGCGTTTTGCTTTGCGTTTGGCCATATACAGCTCTGAGCCAGTATAGTAAATCATACAATAAATATCACATGATGTTAAATACATCTTAAGCAAACCAAAGGGAAGTTTTACAAATAATGAATGATATAAACTTATTTTTACAGATTTTTAACCAATTGGTAGTAATTTTTCCCAACCGCCGTATAAACAAATGAAACAACTTGATTCATCAAATTGGGTACTTAATGGATAAAATGTATAGAAACAACTGTACAGCTGGGCCAACCGAAATTATAATTAATGCTTATATTAATAAAATAATTATATAGTTTGAAGAACTAAGTTTTATAATTGATATAATTATAAAAAAATAGTTGACTAAATCTATCAGGCCTAAATAAAATAATTTTATATTACATTTTATAAAATATAATAGTCATTATAAAACAAATATTGTAATAAACGCTTAAAAAATATTTAGATTTGATTGAAATAAAAAATAATCTTTATAATAAAAGTGTAATATTTCTTAATCGACAAAATATTCTGAGTATAAAGTTGCCTATTAAAAAATATTATATAAAATATTTTTCTTAATATTACAAAAAAAAATTCTCTAGTTTAAACTAAAATATTTTATAAATTAAACCAATTTATTAAAGGATAATAAATTACGAAAATGATTTAATTTTTTTTTTAAGTATTGTACACTTATTCCTATAAACAACACAGTCAGATGTTTGTGATAATCTATGTTTTTAAATTTCAATATGGAATCATTCAAAAACTATTTTTTAAACAACATCATACAAATAAATCAAACAAGCCACCAAAATAGTTAGCAAAATGTTTGTTTGTTTAAATTATTTGCTATTGAATATTTATTTTTTCCAAAATTAATCTAAAATATTGTTCATAGAATTTTTTTAGTTTTGTAACTTTTTGAAGAGATGTATTTTATTTTTTATCTAAAAAATATCATCTTCTTAAATAACAGATATACACACAAACTTTTTACTAACACAATAGCCTGATGGCAGATTATCAAATATAATTTTCTAACACAATAGGCATCATCTAGATATTTTTGGGGAACAGCTGCTTCGAATGTCTCTACAGTGGATATACTAATGACGATAATATACAATATTACATATGACGTCAAAACTAGTTAGAAACGATATACCCAAAATTATTAAGGTTTTTAAACGATAGAAAATTGTTAAGTATGTATGTAATCCGCTCAAATTTTGGTAATGTTTTGAGAAAAAATTAGTATTTCAGAAAATAATTTATTAAATTATTGAATACCTGTACAGTGTACACGTAATAGTGTACACTGTACAGCCTATTGAAATCAATAGAATTAAATCGAATGACATCTACGTATTTTATAATTTCGACGCGACGCTGAGAAGATATTAATTTTACTATATGTTTTTTATTTTATTATTTTTTTTTGTGTCTGTTACCACTTTTTCTCAGCTATCACCGAACCGATTTCTTTCAACGATACATCACAAGATCATAAATCGTATCTAATTAAAGACCCTCAAAAACTGTAAAATTTTTCTTCGTTCCTCGTAAATAAAATTAATTTTCGACATTTTTTCAATTTTTTTTTTACTTAAAACTACTATAACTTTTTCAAAAATGACTAAATCAATATAATTTACGTATTTTTTTATAGATACATGATGTCTTTACCTATTATTTGATATATTTTTTTAAATCTGACTATTCACCTACCCACACGATGGAATTCAAAATGATAACTTTTCACAAAAAATTAACTTTTTCAACTTAACTTTTAAAAGTTGAAAGTGTTTCGGAAATACTGACACTTTTATATATACCTTAAATTAAATCTAATATAATATACTTTATTATGAAAAAAGAAATTTCGGACTTTATTTTGTATTCACGATGAATATATTCATATATTACACTTATAAATCATAAAACTTGTAATCAAAATATAAATAAGGAGATAGGAGATCATGTAGCTTTTGGAATAATTATGATTATATAATAATTAATATGTAATTATGATAGTGATTTTAATCACTGTTTAATAAATTATTATCAGGTAATACTGATTTTTAGTCAAAACATCTTCAAAAACCATGTACAATACATATGTACATTTCAATTTTCAATATGAACCTCTAAACTTTATTCGTTTATTAGATATAAACATTCAAAGTTTCAAATTTTTGAGTTAATATACATGTATAATATACAAGGGATTACAAATACAGGTAGCTAATTAGTTTTTTATGACATCAATATTTGCAGGTACACAGCATTGTTATTATCAATGGTAGTAAGGCACATTGTTGTGAGTTCATAAATACACTAACTGACAATATAAAAAGTGTATCTATTGATAGTAATAATTGATTATAAACAATCCATGACTGTGACAGCGATGTCATAAAAAACCAATTAGCTACCAGTATTTGTAATCCCTTATGTATTATACATGTATACTAACTCAAAAATTTGAAACTTTAAATGTTTATATCTAATAAACGAATAAAGTTATATTAAAAATTCAAATGCCATTTACTAGTAAATTAAAAACTCAAACATTTTATTAAGTTCAAAATATGTGTTCCCATTTGAAAAAACAAAATTGACACCCTTACAAGGCATAAAGGATGAACTTAAAAAGTATTGTATAGTTAATAATTCAAGAATAATGTGAAACTATAGATAACCAAAAAAAAAATAAATGTTTAAATTATATTTATTCTGTAAGTATTTGAGTGTGTTATGATAAAAAAATTACTCTGTATATATTGACTGTGATATTGATCATTTTAGAATTTTTAAGTTAATTTTTCTTTTTAATTGATATTTAATACATGGTTTAGTTGTCATATATAAATTGATTGGATTAGTTTATCTTTTTGTTTTGGTATTATTTTAATTATTTTATAACTTATGACCCACTAGCACATCATGAAAACGTCGAGATTCTTCCGTACTTTTAAGATATATAGGGTTTAAATCGAATATCCACCTGAATACATTTGAACTAATAACTTAGTATTACTACAATGCTTTTTTAGATTGCCAAATGATTATATGATTATCAGACGTGGTTGGTAAACATTGTATTCAAGCGCGTTCCTTGAGGAAGTTCCTGTCACAGAACAATAATAAACTTATATAAAAATCGGTTTCATTGATTGTTAACATTTTCAAATAAAGCTTTTATTAGATCTCAAATTCTAAAAGATTTTAATTCTAGTATAATGCATTTTTTTTTTAATTAACAACTTAGTATTACTACAATGCTTTTTTAGACTTTGCCAGGCGATTAAATAATTATCAGCCGTGGTTGGTAAACATTGTATTCAGGTACGCTCCTCAAAGGGAAACTATGAGAGCGATCATCCACCTATTTAATGTTTTCAATAAATAAAATTATGTATGTACCTATAATAAGTACACATATATTAAAAAAAACTTATAATATATACTCATATTTGTTTCAAATGTTTTCACGTGCACATAAACAGATGTAGTTAGTGCTAAACCGAATTTTTTTAAATAAAATATATTACCATTTGTTGTTTAACTTAACTATAATTTATTTTTATACTGCTTTTTTATCAATATATTTCAAGGTTATAAATAAAATATTGATACAAGTTGGAATTGTCTTAATAACAATTGTTAAAAAGTGTTTCTCTCATTTATAACGGTTAGATTTTTTATATTGAATTATTACTCATGATATGAGATTAAAACAATTTATTTCTAATTTCACCCAGATGGGTAACATCAATTAATAGATAAAAATAAGGTTAGGCACATTATTATTCATACGTAGCTAGGATTATTTTTTTTGTCTTTGGAAAGTTGATCTTGATGATGCTCCTGAATAGACTATAACTTATAAATTAAATTTTGTTGAAGTTCCAAGCTGGAAATTAAATAAGCAAGGCTTGGGATTTATATCGTGAAGAGTGCTGCTATTTTTATAACTAGACATTTTGTGATTTTTGAATAGAATAACACTAATTAGTTCAAGTTTAAATATGAAGCAGCCTTTTTCCAAAAATATTGTCTCCAAGTTTTTATCTGCTGACTAATAGAAACATTGATGCCATAAGAATTACCCGATCTAACTTACTGCAACTTAAACCGAATTAATAGTTAAAAATCAAATATTGCTAGTTAAAACGTAGATTTTAATTTACGTTTTTGGTGTTATTTACCCTCGTTTCCAATTATTATGAATAAATAATTCCTACTAGACTATATTTTTTTAATTATACAAATTTCTTATCAGATATTATAATCAAATTAGTCAACTCAAAATTAAAATTGCTTACATTTGCTCATTTTTATTGTTTCATATTTAGAGTGATTTTTTTAACATGAACCATTCTACTACTAACAATATAAAAATATTTTTGATAGATTTTTATTGGCTACCTTTAGTTATATATTATTCTTGAATTATTAGCTATGTAATACTTAATAAGTTCATTTCATATTGTATACATATGGAAGTTATTAACTATTTAAAGTAATGCCTGTAGGTTAAGAGAGGGTGCTGCTATTTTTATAACTAGACATTTCTCGGCCGTACTTTCCCTGTCACCGAGATTTATATATGTCAATAATATCTGAAATACTGGTCCAAAAGTTGCTATCGACCATTTATTTTCTTGATTAGATCATTATCTAATAAATAAGGTGGTTAGTAATGTGTGTTGCCATATGAAAAAATAAAATTGACACTTTTATAAGATATAAAGAATGAACGTAAAAATGTTTTTATGTTTGATACATTAAGAAAAACATTGTACTAAAATAAACCATTTTTTGGTTTATTTTTGGTTCGTATTACGTGATCATCATGTATGTATAAATAAAAACAAAAATGTAAACTAATTAGTTTGTTTATTTAAAAATCGGAACTTTCAAATTGTATTTTAATGATTGTAAAGTTTTTTTGCATTTCTGTTGTTTTTAATAACAATTAGTTGATTATTGAATATATTATAAAATTTGAATTTTATTTTATGTCTTATAATAAAACATCTATACATTAATATTTTATGTTGCAAGATATATTATTTTAAATCATTTTTCCCTAAGAAATGGTTCTTTATGGCGGAAAACAAAATCGATTCTTCAGATTAAAAAATAATCTCCATCCCTCCGTCGCCTTTTCAATACATTAGCTATAACACATCAAGATAAAGCAGATACATTGGTCATGAAATTATCTAATGTGATTAAACCAAATTCTATTTATCCACCAGAAAATTCAAAATATTTGTTTCATAATAAGAGACTAAGCGAAAAATGTATTTCAAATTTATAAAATTTTATAAATTTTAACGCGAACAATATAAAAATACTTCATATTAAATTGAAAACTGATAAAATAGTAAAAAATTGTTTAATATGGCTCTTTTAAATTTCAGTAAATATATCTAGAATATTTTTTAGAAGACTTATAATTTATTATTGTGTTAATGTTTTCACATTATTATCATTCGCTTAAAATAGAATATAAAATATAATTTTTGTATAAAATGAACAAACTTAAAAATTAATCTCATACCTATTTAGAAACTTCAATTTTATTATCCTCTTTTCGTATATTATTTACACAAAATGTTTAAATTAATGTTACTATGTCTACTTGTAAAATTTTGTAAAACTCAAACAAATCCTTTAACAGATCCATTGCAAGAAATTAATATAAACGTAGCATGGCTTTATTTTAGAGATGTTATACTATACGAAAATGGCAATGCAATCACTTACAAAGATTTGCCTGATCATAAAGTACCTAGAATAATGAACGTAAGTCGATTTATAACATGTAAAAATGCTTATATTATTTATCGTTTGACTTATCTCATGTTCGCCTTAGCGCGTGCATGTAAAAATGAAACTAATGAAATGGTAAGTGATTGTACAAAAACATTTTATAGACAGTTAGAGAATAACGAAAAAGGTATTTTTCTTATACATGATAGAACATTATTTGTTAGTAAATTTGATAAATTTGAGAAGAGTTATTTTATGACGCCTATGGCCACATTTTCCTCAGAAGTATCACACATAACATTCAAACACTTTGAAGGAGAAGTTGTAACATTAAACGAAATGATAAAGCCATTTGAAGATTTAGTTCTAAAATTAGAATCCAATATACTATCGGAAGAAAACAAAGTTTGTAATAGGAACCAACAACCACCGATGCTTTATTATGAAGATTTAAAATCTGAATTCGAAAAGCTAACTACTGAAAAACGGTTTTATCATTTCATCGAAGATAAAATTAAAGAATATGTAATTGAATATTACGGTACATATCTTAGTAAACTTGGTGTATGATAGTTGACGGTCAATACACCAATTTAAAATCGCCGATTAAAATATATAATATTGAATGTTTTAATTTTTTATTTAGCTTTAAATATTTTTTTCGAATTACTTATTATTAAGAATTAAGAATTTATTAGAATTTTATTTAATTGCATTCATTTAATTTAAATGTACACCATTAAGCTACTAAGTAAATAAAATCTATTTTTATAAATGTACTCAATATTTTATGTAAATTATGTATTTAAAAACTATTATAATTTTACCGTTTGACACAGAGAATTTTTTCAACAAATTGCCACTGGTAACAAGATTATTATTTTTTAACAAAAATAGCTTACATAATAATATGCAATATTTCAATATTACAGAGAAATACTTACTGTCCTTTATTTTCAAAAAATATGTGTAAAACCTTTAATGATATGCAATTTTTATGTTTTTTTTTTAAATAATATAACAGATATTTACAATAATTATCTATACCTATTAGTAAGGGCAAGGAGAGACATTTCCCAGGAAAATATATCCTCGGGCAACAAAATCATTCAAATCAATGAATCAGACCGGCAGTTAGTATGACGACCATCGCCACATATGATGACTCTTGCTGCTCGTCTCGCATATCTCTTTCTAACTGCACTGAACTCTTATACCTATAGTGTGTGTATGACGTTCATTAGGGGGCAAGAGGAGACACGGTCCCTGGAAAATATGCGATCCTCCCTCTCTCTTATGACTCTGAACTCATACGCAGTATTGTTGTTCTCTTCGGAACACGTTGCTAGTGTTTTATTTAAAAGTAATAACTGTAACAATAAAATATGAATGACTGTGATTGTTAAAAACATAATTTGCCTCTTTCAAAGAAACTAAAATTACACAATCAAACAGTGGTACCGACTTCTATGTACACGTATATTGGTGCGTTACTATACAGTATAATTTACTAAATATACGACCCTCCATTTTTTCGTTAAATAGCGATTTTTTTTATAAAAATGTATAGATTAAAATTTAATGTATTTTTATAAACCATTGTAAATATCAAGTTTATTGCAATAAAAAAATTAATTCTAAGAATTAATTAGATAACTAATAAGAGGTGTTGACTTCTCGATAACTAGTATTGTATTATTACTTATTGAGTTGTTATAATTTTTAGTTACAGTTCAGTGGGATTCACAAAGTAGAAGAATTCTTATCTCGTCAATGTAGAATTAGAAGAACGTATTATTCAACAATTTTTTTTTTTAATTGAATTATTTAGTTTTTTTGTATAATTTATTGTTACAACGGTAGAATACTTAGAGATAGAAGTTATAACTTTATTTAAAGTACCTTTAAAGTTATATGATTTAAAATTCAAATTCAAAAAAAATAATTGAATAAAATTGTTTTGTTCTTATGATCCTACGCCGACCAATTGTGCGTTATCTCTATTAAAAATAGAGCAAACTTTCACAAATCTAAATCTTCAAATGCTAATATCTCACAAAAAGAGAAATATAAAACTAGTTTATAGATCAGCCAAAATTTTATTTAGACCGTTCTCCATTGAATAGTAAAAAGATAAAAATATTTTCCTTGCAATAAACTTTATGTTGTTTACAATGATTTCGAAATATATGTTAAATTTTAATCATTACATTTTGATAAAATATATGATTTTTTAGCGCAAAAATGGAGTTAGTACACTTATGTCGTAATATACTCGTCACTACCATAACATGGGATATTTATGCATTATATTCTTAGACGACATGATACTTTTTTAACAAATAATTTCAATAAACATTTAATAAACACACACACTGTTTAGTTATATTATAATACACACGATTCTATCATTAATTGATTCACTTTTAGAAATCGTTCCTTCCGAGAGGAAATCTATAAATTATTTTTGTCATCTTTGTTATTTTAGTTTTAATAACTAAATGCATTATATTAATCCTGGGGGGCCTATTTTTGAGCTTGGACTAATCATTGGCGAATGTTTTAGTACACTAAAACATTAGATTATGATTTTAGTGCACTAATGGAAATTCGTATTTTTGAATTTTATTTTTTATCAGTCTAAAAATCTTGCACTAATCGTACATCGTCTAATCTAATGTCATTTCAAACCAATAATTATTAGTGCGACATGTTAAATTATATTGGCTGTACTGTATTTTATATTAATTTTATAGTTAATACTTGATAATATTTATGATAACTACAAAATTTACCCATAAGAAATTTGTCACGAGTTTTTTGTCAGTATTTTTTATTTCAATTTGTGTAATGTTTTACAATGGAGGGGAAACAAAGTCAATAAGTGTGACTTATGAACAAAAACAATAATTAATTGAATTTGTTCATAAGCATCTAAAATTAAATTCTAAAAAATTTGGACCATCTTTTACCATGAAAGATGCCCAATTATTATGGCAAAATATTACCAAGATTTTAAATGAAACTGTTGGCCCAAAGAAGACACTAGCGAAAAATCGTAAAGCTGTTAGTACCTATCGTGACAAAAATTGTATTAAATTTTACTTATTGTTTAGTCAATATTGTACAATATTTTGCATACTTTGCGCTCTATACTTAGAGCAGACTTAATCGATGGGGGTTCTAAATATGGGCGTAGCTCATTAATTAAATTTAATGCAAGAACTTTTATCAGTCTAAATTTTTGTATAAATGNGTATGAGCGTAGCTCATTAATTAAATTTAATGCAAGAACCTTTGTCAGTCTAAATTTTTGTATAAATGCCCTTTCGGACAAAACTACAGAAAATAAAATTTTATTAATGTAAATAGATAATTTTATATATAGTAATTTGTTTTGTAACATACCAATGAACGGATCCTCCGCTAAACGAAATTTCATTGTTGAATGGCCATTATCTTCAACTATTTCTAAATTACTAATAACTTGCACATAATTTATATTAAGAAAGTGTTCCATTTTAATATTTAATATTAAATAAATTTGAAAACGTTATAAATATAAAAATTTCATATAAATATGAATAACAGTAACATTAGTATACTAAAATCATAATTAGTGTGGTAGATACCACTCTAAAAAGATCATCTAAAACTTTAGTACACTAATAAATATTTTTTAGCATACCAACATTCAAAAATACGGTTTTTTAGTTTCACACTAATAGTTGCACTAAAACGTCATGTTTTAGTATACTAAACAGATTAGTACACCAATATAAAATTCAAAAATAGATCCCCTGGTCTTATTGGAAAAAAACTATGTTAATGTTATATATAAATGTCAAAATTATTTATATCCTATTCATCTGTAATGATCTCTGTATTTTATGCTTATTTATCAGATAAACAGTTATACTGTAAGAATTAGACAATGATGATTTTCGGGGGTAAAAAATATTAAAAAAAGGGAGAACAAATCCTTATTTCGCGGTGTTCATTTCGTGCTCTATGTATACAACGATATGTGAATATTGTCGGAGTTCTTACATGCTTGATATGTGAACTAAAACTTGAATTTGTGTTACTTCATTTATCATTTTATTAATATTATCACTGAAGTTATTATAACAGATGAAGAAAAATTATCAGGTAAGCTTTTTAAATCCATAAGAATATTTATATTGTCATTTTATAACCCTCCAATCACACCCCGAATCAAAAGTAACTCTCACTTTAATTCACTCAATAATAAACTTTTTCAATCTTTTTATTTTTATTTTATTAATTTTTAAGTTACGATACTTAATAATTCACGCTGTATTTATAAGATAGTCGGTATTTAAAGAAATATGATTATGCTAATGAGTGTCCATAATTTAAAAAAAAGGTACATAATAAGTAGTAATAAAAAATTTAGAGGTGGTGGTGTCCCAGTAAAACTTTTTTGTCATGCAATATTAAAATAACATATAAAATTTAACATAAGCGACACTGTAATGAAGTGATTAAAGTCATGAATAAGTTAATTTTATTTTTATAATGAAGGTATTTTGTACGTGAGTGGGTATATATTTTGTGCCATGAAAATGTTTGATATATCTCATTCGAATAATTTGTTTCTGTTAACACGATCCAAACTTCAGTTGCCCAATATTAAAGTATCCCAACGGCATTTTGATATTCGGCTTAAAAGGGACACTAGATGGTACTCCAAATAAGGAGAACTCAATCCTCTTCCGCTCATCATCACTTTAACCACTGTATATGATATATAAATCTATGAGTTATCGTAAAAATTGGGATCCATTCATGACAACTATGCTGTTCAACGTCAAATCACAGTAATCAATATTATTATAAAAATTCACTTTTTTATATAGTCCCAGGAATAATAACTTGGCAAATATTTCTGTAATTATTCTATATTATTAACAAATTTACTATAATTACAATATTATTAATTATTGCGTATAACAGAGACGTATTTAAAGAGAATTGTCTCCCTTGAATCAGCGCTAATATTTTTTAAAGCCGATATCTAAGAAATATGACCTAAATATAATTTTGTAGTAAACACTAAAGTTAACCCATTAAAAAAAATGAATATGTATAAAAATTAAAATAGCTTAAAAATATTTATAAAGGATTGTTAGCTTGAATTCGAAACTGAGAAGGTATTAATTTTACCATGCATTATTTTTTTATGTCTATCCGATAAATACTCGACTCACACTGGATCGATTTTAACGATCGTCAAAAGAACTTGATTTAATATAGTTGAACCTATCAATGCGAAAATTGAAAAAAAACCTAAATTATTAAAATGTAGGAATTTATCTCAAAATTACGCTATAGTAATAAATGACATTTTAAAACTGCTATACATTTTTAAATACTGAACTTATTGAAATTTTAATACACCATAATAGAGACAAGGAGCTTTCCTTTGAAAACTTTTCAAAGAAATCCAATAAAATAACTTTTGAAAAATTTTTCTTTTAATTAAGTTTTTGAAAATTTTTGGAATGTCTGCATTCAATAGACTTATACCAAATTAAAGCTTATAAAATTGTATGTAATATTTAAAAAAACCTAACACAGTGATGTCGTATTATTTCGAAAAATTATTACAATTTTAAATCGGTATTTTATACTTAGTTTTTCCGTAGGATAATAACTGATTTTTTAACAGAAGACTATAAATAAGTTAAATGATTACAGAAATATTTAATGTTATTAAAAAATAAATATTGTTACAATGATATACATTTATTTAGTTAATATTATTTTATAATTATTATAATTTTGTTATTAATATATAATAATTACACCTATAGTACAATGTTATAAAATACAATAGAAACAACCATAAAGTTTGAATAAAAAATGAATCTCTATTATATTATATCACTTTTTAATTATTCTATACGCTTTTTTTGGCCTTTTCATTTTACGTCAAATTTGAACAGGTTTTTGATTACATTTTGTTATAAAATTTCAAAGTTCGTTTTTAAAATTTTATAAAAAAAATATTTTATATAGAACTTTTTTATTGTTGCTGTGGAGTGTTAAAATTTGCAGCAATTCTAATCTTTCGTTTACCAGAGGTGGCTGCTGAAGTAAAAGCACTAGAAGGACTTGGAATTATTACTCTATTATTTGGTGAACGCGAATCATTCTAAAATTATAAAATATTTTAGTATAAAGAAATTAAAATAGTTCATTCGTATTACCATTAACATTTCTTTTGGTACT
The DNA here is from genome assembly GCF_025091365.1 of Daktulosphaira vitifoliae. Taxonomy (NCBI): domain Eukaryota; kingdom Metazoa; phylum Arthropoda; class Insecta; order Hemiptera; family Phylloxeridae; genus Daktulosphaira; species Daktulosphaira vitifoliae. Next base: position 36,113,082 of record NW_026099574.1, read on the forward strand.
GATCGTGTATAAGTTGGATGACTTATAGTTGTATGAGATTGATAAGTTTGCTGTAGAGGGTTCATGAGAATTTCATTATTAGCTGTTGGAACTATTAATCAATACATTTAATTTACTTTAATAACCAAAATACTGAAAATGATTAAAAAACTTACCATTTCTAGGAGTTGCTTGCCAGTGAATTGGAGGCTGTGGCAACTGAGCTGGATTTACAATATTAGGAAACACTGTAGGTACAGGTTTTGAGTACTGCATTTCTTGAGGATAGTTAAAATACCTAAAATCATACCAATTTTAAAAATCATATAATTTAATTTAATTAATGTGCATACTGTTGTGATGGTAACGAGTATCCACTAACTACATTTTGTTGAGTAAAAGTAGGTTGTGATACAAAAGGTAGATGATATGACTGTCTTGGTACTTGATAATTTGGTGCATATTGAGCTAAAAACTGTTGAGGCTGGAATTGTTGATATGCGATTTGAGGTCCCTTAAAATATTGAACTGATTGTTGAGGAATAGGTTGTTGGTAAGACTGATGTGGATATGATGATATCCAGTTCATGTATGCATTAGGTGGTGCTTGCTGTTGTGGAATTTGTTTTGCTATTTCTTGTTGGGTAACCAGTCTAGGATTTATTTTCTGAGAAAAATTATTAGATATCACTTGTTCAGCTTTATTTTGGTTAGATTCAATCTTTTTTATAATAATCAAGGCACGAGCAGCTACATCTTCAGTGGCCTAAAAAAAATTATTTTTTTGAGTAATTAGAAATTGAGTTAAACTTTTAATATACCTCTGTATGGGTTGGTTTTACTTCTCCTGGTAAAGTTATGCCATTTGGTAATAATACAGATGCACTATACAATTTCATATTCTTATCTACTTTATTTGTAAAACTATACCTGGGTGTTCCATAACCTTTAGAAATATAAAAGCTCTCTAGAGCAGCAGTCATAGATGTTGATGGTTCCTTTAAATTAATATTTAATGCTATTTATAATTTTTTCAAACTTTAATTTTTAAATGAAAATTATAACTAACTGCTGGGAAGTAAGGTATACTGTTATCATTATTCCTGCTAAAATTATTCTCAGTCATTTGCTCTTTACTATTATAACTTGAACCACTTGGTGCACTGGAGAAACTCTTGATTGACTCCAACTAAAAATTAATAAAAAATTTAATAACTATATGTATCATAAATTTCAACTTAAAAAAAAAATACAATTGAGACCAAGTACAATGAGAGCCAAACATAGAGAAAACTTTTATAGATTGAAGTTAAACAATAATTAAAATTACTATCATAAACAGGTAAACATCATGATATTTGGATTTTAAGAACAAGATGTTTTTTTAGAAAATGTTTAGGGTTTTTTTTATTTTTGAGGATAATTTCTTTACTAGATGTGATTTAGGTTATTCTGTCTCATAGTTGAGCAAATTAAGTGCAGTAAGAGCCAAGAACAAAAAGTGACAGGCACAAAAAAACACATATACATAAAATCAACAGCTTTAGTTAACACATAAGCTTAGCTTGTTTATCGGCTAAATGAATTCTGAGTATTTGCAATGTGTAAGTAGATTAGTTAATGTAAAATAATAATTTTTAATTTAATAAAATATTTGTCATAATTACACGAAAATGTTTTTTAACTTACTTTTGAATTGGTTTTTATAATAGAGTTATCTTCCGATTGAATTTTTAACATTTTTTTAAGAGCCAATGTTGTGAACTCCTAAAATAAATTAAATGATAGTCAAAAAATTGTATAAAATACTAAGAAATATTTTGAACACTCACGCATGCATCAGCATTCAATAAAGAAGAATTATTAGATTTATTATTGTTATAATTTTGACTGCTCTGGGTTTTCTTTAATTCTTCCTAATCATTATATAGTTTTAAAATAATTGTAAAAAACAGTAGAAAAAACTATAGCATTAATACTATTAAATCAATTTGAAAACATAATATTTTCTACTAAACAGAAATCATATATAATATTATGTTTCCTCAGTGTTATATTTTAAAATAATGTAAGTATTTATAGATTATACAATGTTTGTACATGACACTTATTGATGTGGTTAGTTATATCTTCAACTATACACTATAGCACATATATGCCTCAATGGGTATGTATCGGTTACTTTTTACAAGTTCATGGTGGCCTAGTGATAAGGCATTGGGTTGCTATGACTTGGGTTGCAATCCCACACTGTGATTTTATTTATCTCAGGTTTTCCGATACATTCCCAAAACCATCTACTAGTTCTTGGCAGGCGTGTTATAATAATACAAATTTTATTTTAACTGTTTAATTGAAAGATAAAATTTTTAGTAAATTATAAATGATTATAATTAACTTACAACAGGTTGTCCTTGTTTTTGGGAAATATTACTGTTCATTACTGAATTTGACTCGTTCTGCTGAATAAATAAATATATACTATAGTTTAAACTACTTTAACACTAAAATCATTTATATTAAAATAAAAACTACTAATTATGATAATAACTTATATACGCCTTTTATACATGAAAAATTGTAATCAATACTATAGTATATGACACAAAATTAAACAAACTAAAATCAGTGAGGGACATATATTAAATAATAAGTAAAATGTTTTATGTGTTTTAAATAATTTTAATAAGACAAAAAATATAACCTGCGTAGAAGGTTGTCAAATATTTAAAAAAATTAACTCAAAATCAACTATTTAGTACTTACTAAGTAGTTATTGATTTCAAGAATTCAAATAACTAACAAATTTCATAAAGAAAATTTAACACATTTAAAAATAAGCAAACTAATAACATAATAAAACATAATAAGTATCTTAATTTACTTAATATTTAAACATTAAGTAAATTTAAACTACAAATTAAAACTGTAATATATTCTTGTTACTTTAAATCATTACCTATCAACACTTACTAATTGTTGTCGTCGCCAAGATTCCTTTGAAGCTAATGTAAATTTAGATTCAGTATTCTTTGATATTTTATCTGAGTTCTTAGAATTTGACTATAATCAGAAAAAATGTTCACATTATTATAAATATTTTTATATTAATTTGTATATAGAGTTATATAATAGTTATAAATAAACATTTATAAGTTATAACAAAAAAAAAAGTGTATCATTTTTAAACAAATAACAGGACCTATTTTTTGACAATTTTGAAAAACACTTTTTTTTTATTAAGTAATGTATTTTACAATATCCCACTATACACTGTTAATGTTGTATCACACTTGTCATAAAACACAAAAATAGGCACTAACAAATATTGAAAGATAGTTTTATTGTCAGCAATACGTAATAAATATTTAATAAGAAATATTTCTGATTAAAATCAGAATGCTTTTTTCTCATAAATTAAACTTTCTTTATTTACACATCTACCAAAATCTCTATCTTTGATATGGGTCACCATATACAATTAAACAGTGTAGAAAATGTATATTTATTCAAATTATATGCTAACCTTAGTTTTTAATCAAAATTATAATGCTTATTTAAAAAAAATCACGAATCATTTAAATGAAAATTCTTAAAATCTTAATAGCAGATTTTGTGAATCAGTATATACAATATTAACTAGGTTTCAGGTAGTGTACCTAACTACACCATATATGTACTTATGTACTAGACTCATTAACTACATATTGTTATAACATATAAGCGTACTGAATTGGAAAATAAAACTTTCACAAACCTGTAAATGTTCCCAAATGCTCATTTGAGTGTTCTGTAAGCATTAGATAAATTGATTTAAATATTCATAGTAATGGCAAAGGATAATATGCTTTACCTGTTTTTCAGTATTTGATCTTTGACTAATTGGTACTTTAACAACTAATGGTTTATAAAGCCCAGTACGTATAGCATGTGATAAGTTAATAAATGACATTCTACAAAGTTTATAACCTCTATTAGGACTACCTCCTAAAGAAACCCCATTAGCAAATTCTTTATCAAATATTACAGAGTATACAGTTTCAGTATCAACGTTTGATTTATTAATACCTATTGATTTATCAATAATACATATTATTAATTTAATGTTTTAGAAATTTTACCAAACAATTAACACTTACTGATAACTGTGCCTTTATAACCAAGTGGGACTTGATAAGATGATCGTATACATACTACACGATCTAACACACGTGTATCAGCATCTTCATCTGCTTTTAATTTATCCAATTTAGTTACTGGCTACNTGCTTTTAATTTATCCAATTTAGTTACTGGCTACAGATATAAAATAAATGATTTATAAATACAAATAATTACACAAAAAAAATATAGAAATAAAGGATAAACATAAATTTTAATAAC
>NW_026099574.1:36117542-36137773 GCF_025091365.1 Daktulosphaira vitifoliae
TGCAGCAGCATTTGCTAAATAATAATAAACAAATTGTTCAAAAATTTTATGCTTCAGTATTAGATTAAATAATATCACCCAACTCTTAATTTTTTTTAAAACTACCTTTTTATTACATAAAAATTTAAAAGTATTATATATATGTTAATTAAATATAAAAAAAGTTAAATTTTCATTATTTTCATCATTTTACAATATTTATTGTTAATTTTAGTTTGTTGTAGTAAAAACTGAACATAAAAAAAATACATAAATATATTTGTGNTTAGTTTGTTGTAGTAAAAACTGAACATAAATATATTTGTGGTTAAAAATGTATTAAATAAATTATAAATACAACATGAATAAAGTAGTTATCAAATATTGGTTTTTTTTTAATTATATATTTTATTTATTTTTAATATTTATACCATTAAACATCTCAATAGAAACAGAATTTAGAGTATCACGGAGATCATAGAAGTATGGTTCAGGTGTGAGTGTTATATCAATTTTAATTCTAGAAGATATATAACCACCAATCACTTCTGCTTGACAACCGTAAAATGGAGCATCCAGTACAAAAACATTTCCTCCAACAGGGAAGTACTCTTCAAGAGCAAAATAACTTTGTTTAATATGTGGGTCATTAACTTCTAAATCAAGGACAGCTGTTTGAAATGCTACAGTTGAAGGAATTTCACACCACTTTTTTTCAATATTTATGAAACACAATTATAAATAATTAGTAATAATTAAAAATCATGGAATAATACACAAAATACATACAGCTTTCACTAAATCTACACCACTGCCATCTTGTCTTGGTATATATTTAGTTCCCTTTAATTTTTGACCTCGAAACAGTATAGAAGTTTTTCCAATATCAATACCACGAGTAGACATATAGCTTTAAACATAATTAATTATTTTAATTTTTTAAGATACAGAGTGATAAATTTATAAGTAAAACCCAATAGTTTGCATTAAAAAAGTAATAATGCATACAAGATAAAAGAAAAAAAAATTAAAATGCTTTCTTAAAAAAGTTAAAAATACACTTTTCAATTTTTTACAATAAATCATCAACATAATTTTTTAGAATTCTTGAGGAACTAATTATAAGAGAACTCTAACCCCCTAAATAACTCTAATATATATGAGTTGTTTTTGCAGTACTGCATTTGATGCCAATCATATTTTTTTTAAATTATTATTTATTTAAAATAAGATGTTCCATTTATAATTTAGTTATGTTGTATTTCTTACGTTTTTGCAAACCCTTGAGAAAGTAATTTGAATTCCTGTACTGCTGAATCATCCATATCTCGAACAATGACATGCTCATTATCGTCAAGAGACAAAAGTAAAGATTTGCTAGATATAGCAGTAACTCTAAAAAATCCAAATTTTACAAAAATTAATTGATCTATTTATTAAATATAGAAAAATATACTTTATTTCTTCAAGATGAGGCCAATTAGCATACACAGTTTTGCCAAGTAACTCTTTAGCAATACTTTGTATATTGCCTTCAATATTTTCATCTTGATTAATTATTTTAATTATCATGTTTTCACCCAAACTTGAAGATTGAAAAACTTTTACACCTTTCTTGAGTAATTCAGCCTAAATTACAATTTAAAAATATTATAATTTATTTATAATACATAATTATTTTTAAATTTAAGGAGGATAAACCTTCTTAACTTCCATAGATTAACTCTTAGTTAAAATAAATGATTTAACTTTAAGTATACCAAATATGTAAAACTAAAATTATATATAAATACATTTTTTTTTTTATAAAAAAAGATTATCATATTGTTTACAACTGTTAAATTGTTGTTTAGATTATAAGATACTTTAATTCAAAAATTACTTTTCTTATAATTACCATCATAAAAATATCCAAAATTTGATTTGAATCAGAGGGAAATATTTCAAAAATTAATAAATATAAACAGTTCAATGAGAATAAATATTATTATTGTTCTCCTGAAAGTTGGAATAAGTAAGGCAGTGCTTACTTATTGAACAATAGTTGAATAAAAATATCCTATTTAATCATACTAAAGGCATTTCTACAAGTAGGTATAGACTCTTAGGCACGCCCTGCAAAAACACCTAAATACCATACCATAATAAAATAAATATGAAAAATAAAAACTTACTGTAATTGGTATGAGATGAAGAGTAGGAAACCCAACATGATAAACATCCAAGTTTACATTTGGACACAAACCTTTAACTAAATCATTAGGATCAACGGCAATATCTTCACGATTAATCAATATTCTATGTGCATGACTTTCTTGAATAGGTGGAAAATACTTTGAGTTTGACACTATACCTATAAAATTAAAATACAGCTCAGATGTAAAATTTTATTTTATTTATCTGTAAAAATAATTACCCATATTTTCTTTGGTATACTTAAAAAGATACATAGGACCATGTGAATTTCTTTTTTTTTCATCATCTGAAAGTTTGTGTTCGACCATTTTCATAGACTTTAATAGAGTTTCCTAAAAAGCAATTTGTTAATACATAATCTAGATAAAACATTATATCAATATATATATATATGTATACACACACACACACATATATATATATTTTATTTTTTTACTTCATCAATAAAAGGAACTAATACGACAGCTTCCCATTCGTGTTGTTTTCCATTGAGATCAGTTTCAAATTGTTCAGGATAGTACATTCTAATTGGACTAGCTTCTTCTATCATCAAATCTTGAAAAGGTTTTGGTAATAACTCTTTACTAAGTGATGGTAATACTGCCAACAACTGCTGAAAAGGTAAGAATGGTTGGCCTAAATCAAATTCAAGCTGGATATTTTCAAAGTCCTTGATATCAGAAATATATGGTGCATAATGATGAGGATAATACCAAGACCAAGAACAACAACCATTATAATAATAGTTTAAATTCCATTGTATTGCTCGAATGTATCCTTCTGCTTGAGAACGCATTACATCTCTAAAATGATTATAAAATTAGTAGCTAATAATTATTTCAAATAAGTAAAAGTATTAAGTTATTAAAAAATAAATACTCACTCAGTAATAACATTGTATTCTAATTTATTTCTATAGTAATTTTCTTTATGTAATGTGAACTCTGCCATCATTGCTTCTTCTTCAGTTTCACTCGACTCTTCATTTCCATCCTCATCATCATCACTAAGAAGCTAAAATATTTTATTTAATAAGAAAATAATTATGATGATGAGTTATTACAAAAAACTAACTCACAAATTTTTCAGTATCTTTGATTAAAGTAGCTAGTTCATCTTTATATGCTGGATCTGATTCATCCTGAAAAAAAATATTAACTTAATACTACAATAAATAGAACAATAAAAAAATGTTCAATTTTACTAACACTTGTTTCAATTCCATTGGCAGTTCTTTTTCCTTCTAGATATTTAATGTCAGCAAAAGTATCTCTAAATTGATCATAATCAAAATTTGCCAAACTTTTCATAAATATTTGAAACCTTTTAAGATTTAAAGAACCTTTTTCATTTAAATAACCTAAAACGTAATTTAAATTAAATCACTTAAAACTTATTTCTAAATTATACTACCAAAGATTAACTTAAAAAATATTTATTTCATCTATTATACAACATGTTATTAAAAATTCAATATTAAATCATGTATTGAACTTTACCTCCTACTTGTGGCAATACATCCATGTAAACCTTATACAGAATAGGTAAAGCTCCTTTAGAAATATGCAAATCAGGTAAATGAGGTATAAAATCATTACCTATTAGGAATCCCATTAATACCTAGAAATAATAAACACAATTTATAATATTGAAAAATGTTCTTATTAATTTTGATACATAACAAAAAATGTAATAAAAATGTATAACTCACCCAATCATCAATAATAGATTCTAAATCATATTTGAAAGGTAGAACTTCTTTAAGCACTTGAAACTCTAAATCTAAATAATCTCTCATCAATGATAAATGTAATAAATAAAATTTGGTTTCATCAACAGAAGTTTCACGTTTTGCTTTGCGATCAAATTTAACCTTCAAAAATTTAAATGTTATAATCAGTAACTTTAACTAATATTTATAAATATTATATAATATTACAATTATAATATTATATTTCTTATAATATTTATAAGAATCATAATGACAATAAAATTTACATACCTCTTCTCTGAGCAATGAAAAATATGGTTCATGAGTACATAAACCTAACATTATTAAGTCTGCATCCAAAATAAATATTATATAATATTACAATTATAATATTATATTTCTTATAATATTTATAAGAATCATAATGACAATAAAAGTTACATACCTCTTCTCTGAGCAATGAAAAATATGGTTCATGAGTACATAAACCTAACATTATTAAGTCTGCATCCAAACCATAAAGGCAATGTCTAGTATTTGAATCATAGTCTGGCTGTGATTTCATATACCTAATATAGTCCATAATTTTATGTTCACCTTCACCTGGGACTTGGTGACCAGAAAGTATTACTTGAACTTTACTCCATAATGGATCATTGGACACTTTATCATTGACAAAATATTCAAGTTCATTTTGTAAACGCACCATGAACTCTGTGCCAGGTGTAATACAATTTGAATCAAAGCGCTCTGAAGTAGGTAATGTTTCACCTCTAACAATAGCAGCTTTCATTTGTTCAGCAGCAACATGAGCTGATCTAAAACGACGACCACGTTGCTGATTCATTTTAGCACGAGGAGCAACTCCATCGACAGCCATGAAAAATAACTTTTGAGGTTGAATCATTTGAAATAAAACCTAATAAATAATCAGTTTTATCAGTCGACTAATAAAAATTAAATAATTTAAATTTACCTCTAAGTAATGAAATATATTTTTAAATATAACCTCTTCAGTGATACGAAAATGAGGGTCATCATCATTTGGATGTGAACAGTTATGAATAATCCCATTCATGTCTAGGTATAGATTATCAAATTCTGGAATCTGATAAAAATTGTTTTTACCAGTTATAAAACTATTTTATTAATGTTTTTATATACATACTTGATAGTCTTTGACAAGTTCGCTTAGGCAAGGATATCGTTCGCTCATGTAGCGAAAGAATTTTGGAACTCCCATGATTTTAATGAATGTAGTAGTATTTTATGTCAAGAAGTTAATTATAGTAAACTAATAAAAATTAAAAATTCAACTGTGATCATTGGTCATCAAATTCAACAAAAATAATAATATTTAAAATGTAGGATTACCTACCGATTACTTAAAAATTAAACGTACTAAAAAAAAAAAATTAGTTACAAATATTAACTAAAAAGTTCACTGACAATTGCATAAATTACAGACATGATAACGTAGCGTAAATATAACCTTAAATAACTTGTAAATTATTGATAACGATAACCAAACGGTGTTTTTCCAAAGTTATCAAAAGTGATTACAGCATTCATTTTCAGAACTTCACGTAGGTTACACTTTATAGTTCTTAGGAACTTTAATTTTTTTTTTTTTAATTAATTTTTTGTTCTTATTTTGAATAGAGTAAATAATATAATATATTTTTACTATACATACATGTATATTTACAAACGATTTTAGTCTCAAGTTTAAGTATAATTTTTTTATATGACCTTAGTAATATAATACTTATTTTTAAAAATAGGATAGTTTGAAAAATTAACCATACATGGTACTTTCACAGTGCCACAATTCTTTATTTCAACTAATTTTAATTTAATTTATATTTTAAATGAATCTTCTGTTGTATAAACCATGTACAAACTGTACATTGTATATTTTTGTCTTTTTAATTTCGTGATAAGTCAACAAAAACATGGCCATTCAAGAATGTATGATAAACGTAAGTAGAAATATTATTTACATAAACTAATTTCAATTCAACAAACTAAATTACTCATTATTTTTTAATAATTCATTAATAAAAATAATTATTTGAATAAAACTATTCTTAGTATCCAATCATATTATTAGCCAAATCAATAAAGCTAAAGAAGATTATGTGCCTTGTAAAAACAAAAATGGAACTTGTTTTTTCCCAGCAATTTTGCAAGATATAGAACCATTCATAGATGGGATTACTCATGATTTGATATCTTCTGCTTCTGAAAAGTATTATTATTATTTTTTATCACCAATAACCAATATTTTTTTATTAAAATACAATATATGTATGACTTAAAATTTATTAATTTTTTTTTTTTTTTTTTATCAATAGAGGAACACGATACATGATATACAACCATGACTTGTATAGAGAAACAAAATGTATGTTTCCAGCTCGCTGTGAAGGTGTTGAGCATTTCTTATCTAAAATCCAGTTGAATGTTCCTGATGTAGAGTTTATTTTAAATACTCGTGACTGGCCTCAAATCATTAAGCATTTTGGTGATCCTAAACCTGTATTCTCGTTTAGCAAAGTGAGGTTTTATCATAGTATAAATATAACCATCATAGCAAATTTTTTTTTTAGATTATTACTAAAATGTTAATTTAATATAATTATAGAATGTAATATACAGAATGGTCCAGCTTATTCAGACAACTTTAATAACTTTTAATCCAATAAATGTTTCTTGCTGAATTATTTTAATAATTTACATACTTGTAGGTTTTAATAATAATATAATAAATATTTTTCTATAATTTAACAAAAAATAAATGAAATTTGTAAAAATTAACAAAAAATGTTTAAAAAACAATTTTTTTATTAATTTAAATAGTTACGTTTCTGTAGTATTTCAAAGTTAGTAAAAATTTTTATTTTTTATTCCTAATATGCTATAGAATCAAACCATAAAATTAATATTGAATAAAATAGACTTCTGATACTTCCCCTGTTTCTTTCATTAAACATCATTTAATTCTCATTTTTTTAAAAGTGGTCTAACAAAATAACTTTAATAAATAAATAACATTTTTGTATTTTATAATTTTATTTGAAATGAGGAATTTATTTTGAAGGAATAGTGAATGCAAATGCATTCAATTTTTGATAGAATGTCAATGTAAAATAATTACATTAAGTAACATAGGCTTACATATGAATGCATTTCACAAAAAAGGAATGATATTCAAGGAATTCATTGTATCCAAACACTCAGTATATCATTGTTATAATTTAAGCAATTAAGTTAAAATTAGGATACAGAATTATATGCATTTATAAATTTTGTTTGAGCCACTTAGAAAGATCCCAAGTTTGTAAAACTTTGTTATAGAATTATACAAGGTTATTGATTTACCATTGACCACTAAATTTCTTAAAATAATTATAACTTTGAAAAAAATACTTTTTTGATTTTGTTTAATATTATTTATTTCTTGATTTTTAAGCAGTCAAATATTTTTTCCTTATATAAAGTTACCAACTTAATATTTTTAAATGGCAATATACATATTTAACTAGTCCATACAATAGTAAATGTTTCAACTAAAAGTATGAACTTTTGAAAACAAACTAAACACAGAACTTTTAAACCCATATTTTGAAAGTTATTAACAGCAGTGTATTAAGACCTATATGGAAAATATTCCCAACATAGAAAAGTAATAACAAAGAAGTAAGCAAAAAAAAAAAAACTATAAAAACCTATGTCACTAACTAATTATGATAAGTTATTCAAATTTGTGATACTCTTTAAGCTAGAGGTGTTCACCCCCTTGCCGCTCATAATCTGTGTCTGGTTATTCAAAATATTTGAATGTGGACCCAAAGTGAAATGAGGGTTATTTCCTATATAGTAGCATAGATATATTTTTTGTTCTAGAGGGAGGTAAACCCTCCTTATCTCTCCAAAAATATAATGTCCGTAACAACACATTTCTGAATTTTCCAGTCAATTAATGAAAATTTGTAATGACTGATGGTATATTCAAAATAACAAAACAAAATTTATAAATGTATTTAACTCCAGACCCTAATTATAATTTTTCTTTTTATTATCATTGCTGACACTAATGGCATGCATCTGTCAAGTGTCACACTAAATGGAAAATAAAATAATTAACTTAAATAATTTTATTGCAGCTTGTTTATTGGATTTGAACTAAAGCTAAGAATATTTTTTTCAATCTGTAATCTGAATTAAGTTAATTCAATCTATATATGGATCAATCCAAATTTGGATTGAAATCATCAATTCAGACTATGGATTGAATCTATATTACATATTTTTAATTTAATCCATCAATATTACTTCTATTATATGAAATAAATTTAATATTATTAAATTAATTATAGATAATTATAATGAATAAATAATGTTTATTTTGTATTACAAAATGATTATTTTACAAATTAACAGATTCAATTCTGGTTTACTCGAATTGGTAGTATTTTTTTAATCTAAATTTCTTGTTCAGCCTTAGACTGGACCTCACATTTATAATTTACAAGGTGCCTTGTAACATCAGTAGTACATAATGTTAATTAATGGTTTAAAGACTCAAATCAAGGTTTCCTAGCTAAATATTATTTAGTTGTCTTCATTGTTGTTTATATTTTTATTAATATAAATATATTATTATTAAATATTTGATACTTTAAAATTAAATTAAAATTCATACACAATATTTCATATCAAGTAAAACTAAATGAGGCTACTTTCAATTTTCTAAAATTGGGATATCAAAAAATTTGATCATTTTATTCTGTTAGACAGATGATTATGCTGATATAATGTATCCAGCGTGGTCTTTTTGGAGTGGTGGACCAGCCATTAAACTTCATCCAACTGGACTTGGCCGTTGGGATCTTTTGAAGAAATCTATGTTAAAAGAAGCTGAAAAATGGCAATGGAAAGATAAGATATCTAAAGGATTCTTTAGAGGTTCTCGAACTAGTGATCAGAGAGATGCTCTAGTGCTTTTATCACGAAGTTCTCCAGAATTGGTTGATGCAGCATATACCAAAAATCAAGCATGGAAATCTGACAAGGTTATTTAAAATTTTATAATATTGAACATGAATTAGAACATCTACAATTTTTTCTGTTGAGGTAATATGAATTTTAAATATTTATGAAAATTATTAGGATACTCTATATGTTGCACCAGCCAATGAAGTATCTTTAGAAAATCACTGTCAATATAAATACTTATTTAACTTCAGAGGTGTTGCAGCTAGTTTTCGTTTTAAACATCTATTTTTATGTAAAAGTCTTGTTTTTCATGTTGGAGAAGATTGGAAGGAATTTTTCTATAAGTTCATGATTCCGTGGTATCACTATATACCTATAAATCCTAATGCTTCAGAAAAAGAAATTAAGTAATTAATTACTATTAGTAGTAAATTATATAAACTGTCATTATGTTTCTTCTTTTTTTTTTTAGAAATATTCTTTTATTTTTCAAAGAACATGACGATTTAGCTAAAGAAATAGCCTATCAAGGTTATAGATTCATTAGAACTCATCTACGGATGAAAGATGTAACTTGGTATTGGGAAACTTTACTTACAGAGTATGCTAAACTGCTTAAGTATAAACCAATTCCAGACAAAGAACTCAATAAATTGAATCCATGAACAATTTTGCTCAATTTTATCCTTTAAACTTGCAACTAAATAAAACTCAAGTATACTATGGTAATTTTTAATAAAATTCATTTCTTAAAAAGTTTAATACTTTAACTTATATAATAAATATTAATCGTTTGTATCGATTTTATAACATAAATCAAGTGATATCTAGATTTTTTAATTTTAATATAATAATTTTCTTAATGTTAGAAGATTTTATAAGAATAAAAAACTAATTTAAATGAAAGAGCAAATTAATTATAAATTTAACATCCAAGTTCAAAATTAATACAGACCATTACAAACAGAATAGTAGTATTTTCTCCATAACAAATGTAAATCTTTTCTTGTGGTGAATAAGATAAATAAAACTTGAATTAAAAAGTTTTATATAGATACCTAGTATTGTAACCATTAATTAAATACATTTTTTTACTGTTTTTAGTAAGTGTAGTAATGTCAATTTGTCATTTTATTGTGTCTACATTTTTATATCTTCGCCTGAATTTGACTATTAATGTATATATGAAATTTAATTATTTCTCTACTTACAAACCAATACAAAAAAACTTTTTAGTGTTATCAGTCATATTGTCTTTCTAATGTTTTAATTTTTTTGCAAATTTAATAGTCGATTACTTGTATAAAGTAACCTTTTAAACTCACTAATGAATTAAAACAATTTTTTAATTAAGACAAGTTTATTCATAGTTAAGTAACGACAATAAAAAAAATTGGTAATGCTGGTACTGATATTAATCAAAATATAAAGCATTTCAAGTTAAGCTGTACCTTTTTTTTAACACTAAACTAGGATATATCTATGTGTATTTACAAAAATAAATTAATATTTTAATTTAAAAAATAATGTTTATTTACACAATTGTATTAATGACTTACAGAGTAGTGTTCTAGTGGCACAAAAAAAAAAAAATTTTTTAAGTTATTTCGGTAACTTTACTTTCAGTCTGCATATGACAGCTGGGCATAACCAACCAGAATTTTTTCATCGGGTGTTTCATCATTTTTACACCCAGATACCTAAGATTATAACAACCAAAAAAATTAATGAAAATGATAATACTTTTTAGTTTAGTTATCTACTTACAAGAGCAAAAGTAACAGGTTTGTTTTGTGTCTGATTTCCAATCAGTACGCGTAAATTCATGGCAATAACTTCAGCATCCAGTGTATCTACTAAACCTGCACCTACAAGTTCTGTAGCAATACCATCGGGTGTATCTTTTCCCAAAAGAAATTCAAATCGAATGTCATTCAGTTCACGATTTGAATTTCTAGATAAAATGAATATTCAGTCATTAAGGACCATACAATAATTAATATTGTATATTAAAAAATATATTTACCTCATTCGTAACACCAAATTTAAATGCTCATCATCACTTTCTTTTTCACTATCAGATGAGTGTGGTACTTGAACAAGTTTATTTAAAGGCTTTTCTTTACACTAAAAGAAAAATATTGAATAGTTATTATTTTATTATTACTAAGTTTTATGGAATAATATTAAAAAACGCTTTTATTAAACCAATGCAATTAAACAAATTTTTATTTAATCAGTATATGTTTAGAATTGATGATGATAAAAGTGTTTTTAATATTTTTTAGTTTTAAATTCATATTAGCTACAATTGATCAAATTTTTTTTTATAAATACTAGACCTCATCGTCTGAAGATTGTCCACATTCTTCTTCTGATGACCATGTCCACTCACCAGTGATTGTCCTATGTAATCTACCAGATGTACCTGGCTGTCTTTTTGAAGCCTAAAGCACAAAATACATAATTTAACTAGTTAAAAAAAAAAAAAAGTAGAATAGTGAGAACACGGCGCAGTGTGGATGTGGCATAGGACAAGTATAAAGATAATCTGACAATGATTAAAATCACTATCATAAGAAACGCGCTTCTATGCAAATCTGTAGATAGTTTTTATTTTACAAATTGAAGAATTATTCTAAAAGCAAAGTGAACTCATATTTTCTTATTTATAGCCTGATTACAAGTTATATGATATATAAGTGTAATATATGAATAAATTTAAATTTAATTATTATTAAATATTTAACCAAATTTTTCAACTACGACAGCCATTTTCACATTCAAGTAAGGGTCAGATTTTCAAAAATATTATATCCAATGAAAGAAAAATATCTAAGATATCTATAAAAAAAAAAATTATTTTGATTTATACGTTTTTTTAAAGTTATGGCAGTTTTAAGAAAAAATAAATTTTAAATTTACCTATTTTAAAAATTGTAATTTTTTGTTTTTACTTTCTCCATTTAGAGAAAGTATAAATGAAGGAAATTTTTTCAATTTTTAAGGGCAATATCTTCAACTACACTATATTTGATCTTTTGACGTATCATTGAAAGAAATTGGTCCTGAGAATTGAGAAAATGTGGAGACAAAAAAAAAACAATAGTAAAATTAATACCTTCTCAGATTCACATCAAAGCAAAAAAAATTATGAATTAATAATTTAGTGTTAAGATATCATAAATCCAAAGTTATTTTAAACATTTTAGATTTTAATATATTACCTTTTGAACTCTTGTTTCTAAACTTGGACCAATAGCTATAAGAGTGGATTGCAAGTATTTTTTATCTTTTGCTTTTTTAAAAATTGGATGTTTTAATAGTTCAGTGGCTGTTGGTCTATAATAAAGTACAATTATTGCTGAGCCAAATTTAAATTATAATTCAACTACCTTTTTGTTGGATCTTTTTGTAAACAATCAGTAATAAGTTTTCGAAATGTCTTTCCATATGCTTTATACTGATCTTTATGATCAGCACCTGTATCCAATGTTGGTGGATCATTCTGCAAAGTCAACATCAAGACTTTCATTGGTGGATATTTATGATATGGTGCTGTACCAGTGGCTAATTCTATTGCAGTAATACCTAGTGACCAAATGTCTGCTTTGAAATCGTATCCATGATCCTATTAAATGATTTTGATGGACAGTTTAAGGTTTCGAGTTTAAGTGTTGGTATTCAACCAAATACAAAAATTTAGTAAAATTGTTTGCTTTTACCGTGTGTACCTGTTCCATGACTTCAGGTGCCATCCAACAAGGGGTACCGACAAATGTATGCCGAACTTTCTGGCGATTAGTATCGTATCCTGTTGTCAGCCAAGCACTAACTCCAAAATCAGCTATTTGTACTGTACCATCCTCACCTAAAAGAATGTTACCAGCCTTTATGTCCCTGTAAATAATTCAATTAACTTTTTGACAATGGTAAAACTTTGACTTTTTACTACCTATGAATTTGACTATTAGAATGGAAATACTCCAATCCTTTCAACACTTCTCTCAAAACTGTAGCTATTGTTGCTTCATCAAGTACACCATGACGGCAATCACTTGTTCTCATTTTGTGTTTTAATATATCAAGCAATGATCCACCTTCCAAAAGACGCAACACAAGCCATAATTCATCTCCAACAACAAAACTTGTATGATAAGTTACCACATTTTCATGCTGACACCATGACATAGCTTGAATTTCTTTCTAAAAAACAAAAAAATATTTTTAAAATAAAATTTTAAAACAAAGTTATAATTTTAAACATTACGGTTAACTCATCCATGCTAGTATTCCATTTTTCCAAATTAATTTTTTTTATAGCACATTTTTCTTGACGAGGTTTACAGTAAGCACAATGAACAGTTGCAGTAGCTCCAACACCTGTAATTTTTCAAAGATAGTTTAATCTTTTTGTATAATATAATTACAAATACTATATATCACATTAACTAATTTAATAAAGATTATAAAAAAAACTGTACAAATCGCACAAATTAATTTTGAAAAAGGATCACTAGCAAAAATAAATACAAAGAAAAATTTACCCAACTTACTTAAGGAATATTTTTCTGATTATGGATGAGTATAGATAGATGTTATGAATAAAAAAAAACTAAACATGTCCCTTACAAATTTTTTAATGAAGTACTATTTTTTAATTACTCTTTAATTTAATTAAATAAAATGCAATTTCTATCATTAATTCAACAAAAAGGGCATTAAGGATCATTATCATTAATGCAGGATTACTAAAATTCATATGCAAAATATTTAATGAAAATAAAAGTAAATTAGTTTAAATAGGAAAAAATTCAACAATCTACATCGCAATATTAATGATTTAGTTCCACAAAACATCAAAAAGAGGGCCAAATTGATATATGTTCTAGATTATCGAAACATTGATGAATTTTCACTCTTATTTATTTTTACAACAATTACCAACTAGTAATATAGGTATGAATACCTATATATAAGTAATATAGGAATGAAAAAAATTACAAAATATTTTTATAGATTTTATTACTATCACTTTATAATTGGATGTTAATTGTATCATGAATGAAATAGGGGCAAAGTAGAAAATAAACTGCTTACGATTAGATGGTTGTTAAGCATATAAAATTCTTATATAGAGCAGATTGTAAAATTTTTAAAATGGAAATTTCTAACAATAATGCTAAACAAATATATTACTAAATTTAAGTTTCATGTATTTGCATTTATGTAAATGCTAACAAAATCAATTTATTAATAATATTTTTTGAACATTTCAAATTGATGTTAATTTATTATGAACGAGATTTCATTAAAAAAAGAAAATCAGGAAAACTGTATAATAATCATTTTGTTATTTTAATCTAAAGTTAAAAATACAACCAAAATCTAATTACAGCAAGGTAAATGTCGATATATATATATATATATATATATAAATATTTATAAAATTAATATTTAATTCAACATCTAATATTAGAAATCGATCAATGATTATAACTCTATTGAGGTCGCTTTGTAGTGTGACATACACACTCGCTCTTAATGGTTTCACATCTTGACCTGATTTTAAGTTTTATAAATTAATTTTAAAATAAAAAAAAACCAGTAGTATGAGTTTCGAAATAATAATAAATTCAAAGTAATTAAATAAAATAATTTATAACCGGCTAATGATAATGGACTATTAACAGGTTTATACTGAAACTCACATATAATTTCTATAACAATGCAATAGTGTCATCATATTAATTAAAAATTTTAATTTTCAACGATAAACGAGAAAAATGAATAGTTTTGTAGTTGTGGAAAATAATAATTGATAACACGAAACAAGGTGCTCTAATAATCATTATTGTACAAATTAAGGAAGTACTTTACCGATCACTTCACGTAACTCATAGTCATCCCTAGTGTTAGGCCACACGTTGTTCGGTACAGGGCCCGCCGCGGTGGCGCCGACGGCCGCCAAATGTGCGATCGTCGTCGTGGTGTGCGACGCCATTTTACGCGTAATGCTCAGCTGTGAGTAAACCGACCGTACAGACAAAACAGCATTTTACTACTGCGGTAGCGTCAACGGCAATTGGCAGTGGCACTAGCAGTCTACCGATAGCAGACTCAACTGATACACACACGTTAACAAATATACACTCCCCGTGCTTAAATATACGTAACGCACACACGCACACATTGACACGAGTGCAGTGTGTGGCGTCAGGCGTTAGTGAGTCGCGACGGTTGTCGATGCAGTGACGGCACGACATGGCACGCTCGATACTTGTGATAATATGAATTATGAAAACTGATAAGTGGATATTATTGTGGGGCCGTGTGGTATTTCTACAGTAATAATAATATTTTAATCATAGATTTATATATTAATAAATGTAAACCAGTATTGAACAAATAACTATTACGTTCGATATTAATCGATTCGATGAAAACGCACAATGGGAAGAATTCCTCACCAGAATAACGGCCAGTACCGGCGCGCAGTACACGTGTATAATCATTGCACTTCAGTTCGCCTATATAACAGTATGTTCATTGCACGGTGCATTCGACGCTTGCGCCCTACGCGACTCCCACTAAGGTCACTCGTGTAAACGTTGTCGTAATTAACCACCTACGCTATGCCAATTTTAAAGTAATTGAACGTAAAAAACAGTTCATATAGATTTAAATATCGACTGTGGATGGATGTTAATTATTAAATAAAGTATGATTAAACTCAATACATCCATTGAGTTCTTGTAAACTTTATATGAACATATTTGCAGTACTGTTTTAACCGAAAGTATAATACATCTATATCAACTCCCTAAAAAAGGGCCAAGATTGTATTTAAGGTTTTTACAATTTTAGATTGATTTAACTAATTTTTTAAACCTGATATCTTTAGAAAAACTTGTAAAGAAATTGACATTCGAGTACTAAAGTTTTTTTTATCCCTCTCACAATAGTATTAGCTTCGACGCGAAGCTGAAAGGTATTAATTTTACTGTACTTTTTTTTTTGTTTGTTGCGACTTTTTCTCAACTCTCGCCGGACTAATTTCTTTCAACGATACGCCAAAAGATCACAAAACGTATCTAGTTGAAGACATTACTCTTAAAATTTGAAAAAATTTCCCTCGTTTCCTGTTAATAGAGAAAATCTTTTTTTTTTAAAACCACTATAACTTTTTCAAAAATAAACAAATCAAAATAATTTTTTTTATAAAGAAACTTTACGTACTTCCCTTTTATTTAATACAAATTTGTTGAAAACCTGACTTTACCAGACCATATGAGCAGATTTAAAGTAGCGAAAAATTGGGTTTAGAAAAATATAATAACAAGTATAATTTTGATTCTGATGAAAATTTCTTTATTTATTTATTCACAATTAACAATAAATTATCGTCTGATAAGTTTTGTATTAAGCCATTTAATTTTTATACATGTTTTCCATATTAGTAACAACTACTTTATAATATTTTTATAATATCTCCGTAAAAATTACGATATTAAATTATTAAATATCAATTTCATACTATGTTATAATATTCATATATTATACTTATAAATCATAGAACTACTAATTAGGAATTCCAGAGAAGCGTTTTTTTCCTTGTTCTATTATATAATAAGATAATGAAGGAAATAGAAGTTAACTTTGTTTTTAGAATAATCCATTAATTTTTTTAAATTAAACATTATCTACAGATTTGCATCGAAGTGTTTCTTTTGATACTGATTTAATAACTGTCTGATATCATCTTTACTTGTCCCAATTATGCCGCAACCACACTGTTTTGCGACCCCAATGTGTTACCGTTTTTTTAAAAATGAGCTGATTACTTTATCGCAGTCTCAGAATACTTATCGATAAAATAAAAATATTAGTAAAGTTAATCATACTAATAAATTACTATTTTAATTATAAATGTTTGAATCGGAAGAATTAATAATCCCCTTGACAAAAGTTCTGGATATGCTACTGCTATATTGCACATTCCTGCTATTATGTAAAGAGAGGAACTCAAATAACTTCATTTTTTTCAGTTTGAGAACTGTTAATGATGAAATTCTTGAATGATATTTATGTGCTACTAGTCTAACAATTTATTTTATCTATACACTTTATTTTATTTTAATTAATTTAAAACAAATGTTTCTTATTTTTTTAATTAAATAGATACGGTTTAAAATGAGAATCCTTTTAAAGCTAAAAAATCAGTCGTCATCTGTTAGACCTTAAAATTAAAACCTATAGTAATAAAACTGACAAATTTTGTGAGTAAATTTAAATATTATTACATGATAAAACTTGTATGTAAGATAAACTTGCCATAAATAAACAAATTATACATTTTTGACAACTGACAGATGCTTGCATACATGTGTAATTTACTACCTGAAATATATAAAAAACTAAGTAGATAACAATAACTAACACAAAATGTATCAATTTAATACAAACTGCAAATTACATAATTTTTCGATTTTTAGAACAAATATAGTTTAATTAGTAATACACTGGTGACGTTTGAACTCTAAAATTAGATTTCCATATCATAATTCTTTTGCCAAAAGCCAACAATGACGTATAAAGTGAATTATACAAATAATAAAGTAAAACAACAATAAACATATATTAAAAAAATATTCTTAATGGATAAATTTATAATAAAACGAATAAATGTAATGAAAATTGATTATAAAATTTTTGTTTTGGGAAAAATAAATTATTAGTGGTTCTATTAAAAAGACGGGAATATTGATGAACAACCATTTGTGTTTTAAATACATGTGATATATCGTTATGTTTGTTTAATACATTTTATTTTGTTATTGTAATCGTTTTATCTTTATTAAATAATAACAAATAGTAATAATTAATTTACCAATTCAAAGGGAAAAATCTTTAAGGAATTAGTCTTTCACTTAGAGCTAAGCTCATTCGTCTGAGTTGAAGATTGTCGAAAAAAATATTTTTAGGAGACAAACAGATAGTTTTCACAATTAAATGTTCACAATTTTGTCGGTTTTATTTGTATTATTACTATTTTAAAATTTGCTATAACTTTCCTGAGAAATTAATAAAGATAATTACTTCAAAAAGCTCCTAATACTTGACTTGTCTCCAATAATCACAACTTGATTTTCAGAGGTCCCGAACAAAAATATATATTGAGTCAACATGTCAAAAAACATAATATTGCTTAATACGAACTATGAAGTTTAATTTCAATTTGTCACACGGCTTATGACCTTTGTATAAGTTTATTATTTTTAGAATTAATAACGTTTCACTATCTAAATTTTAAAAAATTATGAAATTCAATATCAAACAGTTATATTAATTTGAAAAAACTTTTTTATGACAATATCTCTTGTATATTTCTTACAATAGAACTATTAGAATACTTTAATATTAATACATACTACATAGTAATGTATATGGAGTGTCCTCGAGGTTTGGACCACTCTCTAAATATAAAAGCATTGTTATATGTTAGTTAAAAGACGAAACTCCTTGTTATTCTCCATTCTAACAATTATCAGAACCCGTTTCCATATACAAAATTTCTTAATACATTAGCGTTATTAAATTATGATAATTATTAATTAATTATTTGCATTGTTATGGAAAAAAGTTGCTTAAATAACCTGATACTTGAACATAACTTAAAATGGTGCAATTTTTTGATTAAATAAAACAAATAATTTTGATCAAGGTTATTCTTACACTAAAATATATAACTAAAAATTATAAATTAGAATACATTTCTGGAAAGAACTGTGTTTAATAAAGATAAAGTAAAGAATAAAAAAATTTAAAATTAAAATTTATGAATGTACATTGTGTACATTTTTAATCTTCATACGTATTTTTCTTTTCTGATGAGTATATCTATAAATAAACTCATAAAAATTTATTACAATTTCAATTGTTGCAGCATTTGTTTATAGATAATCGTATACAATATTGTGATTTGTAGTAAATCCCACAACGTAGTTCACGTGCCAATAAACCAACTACTTCCGTTCTAGATGTATTTATGAATGCACAATATTAGCTTAAACCAAGTTTATTTTGAGCATAATTTAAATAATTTCACAATAAAATAAATATCACAGAAAAAATGTTAAATAAAACTTTTAATATGTCTTATGGCATNACAATAAAATAAATATCACAGAAAAAATGTTAAATAAAACTTTTAATATGTCTTATGGCATATTTTTCAGTAGTTTTATTGAAATAACTTTACTATTTCAATTTAAAAGCCTGTTGGATAGAACTATCTAACGTTAAATGTGTTGTTCAGTGTAGCAAAATATTTAACGATTATATAATTATATTGAATATAATTCAATTTTTGTTAAATTACTTAATAGTGATTTAATAAAAAATTATTTATAAACAACAAAATATTATTGGTGGAATTGGAATAAAAGAAATGAAAGAGGAGTCCTAAATATTTCAATCAGTGGAGCAACTATATCAAATATCCAGGAGGTGTTAAAATAGTGTAAGGTTTTCACCCGCCAATTTGTTATATTAATATAGATGGTTGTAACCATAACAGAGTAACGATAGTCGTTGTTTAATACTAAAATGTCCTACTATACTCCAAAAAAACGATTCTATTTGTATTATATTGCTACAACAGTAGTATGATGTAACGTAATACAAGATAAGAAAAAAACTAACAATTAACTTTTATAAATAAAAGTTCTTAATTGAAACTACAGGTATTAAAATTCAAGAAAGATAAAGCAACCAGTAGTTGCGCTACTGATTTTTATACTATTTTCCCATACCAATATATGTTTAATTTGTAATTTTGAGCTAAAAGCTGATAAATGCAATTAGTCGATTTTTTAGAAAAGCAATTTAAACATTTTAATTTTCATATAATTGAATGATAGTAATTAAATTAATATTACATGTAACATTGGAAATTCAAAAGTCATATTTTGTCACTAAAAAATATGTATTATAAAAAAATTCTAAATTCAAATTTTCTCATTTATCATATTTTGGTTATTAGTTACTGAAATATTTTGTTCCATAATCGGAACTCAATTATAAATAATATAATAAATTATTTGAGATATAAAATTCAAAACTATTTAAAAAAATTAATGTATTTTTTTATTTAAATTAACAAAAAGTGATGTATTTCATTATTTTATAATTATTTTTTTCACAAATTTTACTATTGTAATGTATCAGTAAAATTTCTAGACATTAAATAATATTTAATGGATCTATATTAATATTATAAATTTCCTAAATTTTGGTGGAAAGTTTATCATCGATGATTTATATAATTTACATCGGTTATCAT
>NW_026099574.1:36138007-36145682 GCF_025091365.1 Daktulosphaira vitifoliae
TTCTAAATTCAAATTTTCTCATTTATCATATTTTGGTTATTAGTTACTGAAATATTTTGTTCCATAATCGGAACTCAATTATAAATAATATAATAAATCATTTGAGATATAAAATTCAAAACTATTTAAAAAAATTAATGTATTTTTTTATTTAAATTAACAAAAAGTGATGTATTTCATTATTTTATTATTTTTTTCACAAATTTTACTAATGTAATGTATCAGTAAAATTTCTAGACATTAAATAATATTTAATGGATCTATATTAATATTATAAATTTCCTAAATTTTGGTGGAAAGTTTATCATCGATGATTTATATAATTTACATCGGTTATCATACTATGATTTAATTTTCTTTTCCATCTATAATTATTAACTGCTATAATAATTTTTATATTCCTTTTTGTACTTCATAAGTTTTTTGGATGCAATTCCGTTTTTTTGATCAAACATATTTAAAGCTTTTCTCTATTGTAATTTACAATTCAATAGTTAATAATTTTTTTAAATCTATTGATGAATTTTACTAAATTATGAATCGAAATAATATTAATAAGGAAAACGTTCGCTTGTGTCACCAGTTTTCTACTCCACAAACTGTAAGAATACTAAGTATAACTTCGTTATTTAACTTAGCATTATTGATTTATTTTTTATAACTAATTAAATCAATAATGATTGCAAGTATCTAATAACAAATCTTTTAAAGTAATGTCTATCGTTTAGTGGTTTGAATCCTGTTTCTATTAATGTTTTTAATTTTTTTTATCATACTTGATATTTTTCTATTGGTGTTAAATTTTAAGTAATTATTAAAATAAAACATTACATTATAACTTGATAAGATTTTTTTAAATTTATGTTTGATAGAGTAGGATTATGTAGTATAATATATTTATAAAATATAAATATGTATTTCTTTTATACTAATTAATCACANATATATTTATAAAATATAAATATGTATTTCTTTTATACTAATTAATCACAAAAATTTGTTTTATTATGATAACTGATTATAGTTCTAAGTAATTTGTGTTGCCAAGTATTTTTTACAAGGCACTATTTAAAAATATCATAGAATTTGAATATAATATAAAATGTTGCAACTGTTTATAAAGGAATAACTTTGTAATAAATTTAACTTAGATAGTTTATAAAATAGATAAATTCAATCTGTAAAACTAGAAATATTATTATGTTATAAATTTTCAAATTTTGTATTGTAATTTGTGTATGATAAATATATTCTATGTGGAAATTGTAACGATTTTTCAGTGTATTTAATCATATATAATTTAAAAAAAATTATTTTGTTTATTGTAATTAATTCTATGTGAAAATATTCATTAGTTGAATAAATTTAATTATTAAATTGACTAAATTTTAAATGTAAGAATATAATATTTTATGAATTGATGATTTAATTAATATCCTTGGAATTTTTTCCCTGTTTATTTGCTTCATATAACTTCATATGAGTTTTTAAGTCTCGAGACTGTTTTAAGAAAGCAGTTATTTTTAATGAATAGGCAGAAATTATAATTAATACTATACTTCTATATTAATAATGTAATATTGTTATTACAGAAATGTAGAAATTTCATCATAAATTTATATTATATTATATAAAATACTTTACTTTAATTAAGATGAGTTTCAATTAAATTACAATTTAAATAAGTATTGCATTTTCATTTTTGCACTATATTTAGTATAATTTGTTATGTGCACAGGTTTAATAACAACGAATAACTTAATAGAATGTGTCTATCAGTATTACAAATCTTCATTCAATATAGATACATCATATTATAAATATAACATTGTTACATTGTGAACTAATTTTTATTAAAATTATTTTCAGATAGGAAAAAATGTTACAATTACATCAGTTTCAAAAAAATCAGATGTATTATCTTACCTTCAAAATAAAAAGTAAGAAATATATCTTAAAATTTAAAGTTATTAATTTTTTCCTAGAACTTAAGTATTAGATTTCTATTTTGTTTCAAATATTATTTTGAATTCTGGTAATGATATGAATAATAGAATTATTATGTTAAATATACTATTTATACTTAATTGATAACAAAAACTTTAAACCAAATAAAAATCTTTAGTTGTAACTAAAACTACAAATACTAAACCATTTCCTTAATTCATTCTAAGATATACAAATATGCATAAAGTATAGTAAAGTTGTAGTGTTTGTTTAAAATAATATGAAACGGTTTGAATTTTAATAAATGATTTAACTATGTTTAAAACTAATTAAATAGTTAAATTAAATTTATATCATGATTAACTTGAATAGTCTAAATGCAATAAACATATTTCTTTTATAAATAATAGTCAGTTTTAAAATAGGTTATTTAAATGTTTTATTTTTTATTATTATTAATAATAAAATAATTTTTAATTTCTCTATATTAACATCTTTTCTTACATAATTTTCGTCTTAAAATTGTTCAATTATAATTATTATTACAATTGTTTCATAAATATTAGATTAATTTATTTAAAATATTTTGGCCAAAATAGAGCTTGCAAATCAAATTCATGCTTGTTTTTTTCCTACATAGGAAAACATGCTAAATAAAATACAAATTCATCCATAACAATAACAATTAAAATGTTAAGTTTAATAGTACATTTAACAAATTTTTAATATTTATTTTTATAATTTTATGTCTCAATATGGGGTATTTGAATTTTTAAAACAACAAAAACCATTTTTTTAACATTACTATGACCAATTTTAAGTATACTAATTTTTAATTTCTTTTATCAATTTCACTATTTATAATTATTTGATTATTTATTTTGATTTTTATTAGTGTTTAATGATCTGTGAAAGGTCCTAGTGATTTTCTTCATTGAGAAGGATTTAAAAGCAGGACAGATAATACGGTTTATTATAAAATATACTAGATTTTTTAAAAACTTTTGAATCATAATTTTTGGTCATTGTAAAATTTACTTTATTGGATTAATTTTAGTTTTCTACAGTATATAAATGCTATGTATAAACTTTTTAATCTTGTTTTTAAACTTTTTACAGTATATATAGGCAATTTTTATTGATGAACTTAAAAGACTCGGTAATA
This sequence comes from Daktulosphaira vitifoliae, assembly GCF_025091365.1. Classification (NCBI taxonomy): domain Eukaryota; kingdom Metazoa; phylum Arthropoda; class Insecta; order Hemiptera; family Phylloxeridae; genus Daktulosphaira; species Daktulosphaira vitifoliae. The sequence goes on from NW_026099574.1 coordinate 36,141,120, forward strand.
AACGATATTAATTTTGAATTATGTAATTGATAATTTTGTAAATCTACAATATTGACACTGATAGAATTTTGAGGTCTACTGTGGTATATTTTTATATAATGCTATTTTACTATACTATATCATTAAATAATCTAAAATTTGGTGATATCTTTGAAGACTTTCTACCGCTGATTAAAATTATAATTGATGATTTCTAAACTAATTAAGAAATTTAGGTTAATAGAGTTTAGACCTAAACTCTGTTAACCCAGTGAACCTTATATACCTGAATATGGTCTTTTAGTTTTCTAATTGATCAACTCTGCTGTATCACTATTACTATTTTGGTTTGACAAATTAATAATTTAATCACTTATTATGATTTGATTTAAAAAAAAATGTTCTTGTAAATAATTATAATTATTTTATTTTTAACGTTTTTGTGTTAAAATGTTAGCCTTGGATGCGTATAAGAATTAACTATTGCTATAATATATCTTATTTAATTATTCATAGACTTCAATTAAAGTAGTTTACACTATTTTCAACAAAAATAGTAGTTTTTATTATTAAGTATTGAGATAAAACTTATTAATTATAGTAATTCAAAATAAATACTTTTATATTTTATATTATTAATTCTATAAAAAATTAAATTTTTGAGTAAAAATTTTTAAAAAAAAAAGTGTAATTTAAAAACTTTGATTAAAACAACAATCTAAGTCCAATATTAAAAATAAAAATGATGGAAATTAAAAATAAACTAGCTATTTAATTAACAAATTAAATTAGTTTAATGATGATAAATAAATGATTTAAACTTCTTTTAAAAAAAATATGTGTACTTTTTTTTATAACAAAATCCAAAATTTGGACTTGAGGCTTTATTTGAATAAAAGATTTAATAAAATTAGATATTATGAACAAAAATTGTCTTTCCTTTAAAAAATTTTTGGCAAAAATCTAATATTTATGACTATATTCCTCTTTTTTTGAAGTGTGATAAAAAAAATAATTGGACTGCATTAATAACATTTTTAATAACAATGATGATGTTGAAACCACTATAATAAAAGTTTATATTTAAGCAACTTTTAATAAATAAAAGCTTTATGTTGGTTAAAAATTGATTGTATTATTAAGACATATTTTTTTATGGCATTACTTAAAAAAGTGATGAAGTGTACAATAACTTTGTTAAAGAAAACTTGAGCATTAACTCTTCATTGTGTCAAAGTGTGTATATTCATGACTACAAAAGTTGTTTTAAATTTTATGTGCAATAAGGGATCACTGTTGGAATTGTTGTAGAATACAATTTTTTTTATTTCAATGTCAAATTTTTAATTTATGTTGTGAGGAGTTAAATATTAATAATTCAATAATCTTCATGTTCATCCTACCTAGCTCCATGTGAATTTTTTTTCTATTTAAAATTATCAGTCAAAGATGTCATTTTTATATAACTATATTTAAATGGGAGAAACTACGGAATATCAATAATCAAACTACTTATAAAAATATCCTTTCCATAAAAGTTCAATAAAAAATATAAATATGAAAGAATGGGTCTAGTTGTTTTTATTAAGATATTTTAATTTTTATTGTTAGAAATTTGTATAGAAATGTACTACAACATAATATCTTTTCTAATCCATAAACTGTAAAAATACTAAGTATAACTTCGTTATTTAACTTAGCATTATTGATTTATTTTTTATAATTATTTAAATCAATAATCATCGCAAGTATCTAATAACAAATGTTTTAAAAAAAGTCCATCTTTTAGTGGCTTTAATCCTATTTCCATTATGTTTTTAATTATTTTAGTCATACTTGATATTTTCCTGTTAATGTTAAAATTTACAATACAAATATTTTAAAAAATTATTAAAATACAACATTAGATTATAACTTGATGAGATTTGAAATTTGTTACAATATATTATCTTTGAAAGAAAAATTTGTACTTATGAGTATATAAAATAAAATTAGTATAATTTATTTTATTTAGATGGCAAAATAAAATTTAGATAAAAAAACCAAGTACATTGTCTTTAAATAAATATAGAACCACAGCAAGCTATTTTTCAAATAGAAAATAGAAAATTTCATTTTTTACATTTAATAAGTTTTATTCATAAGACTTTTTATTATAATTTTTATTTTAAACATTAAATTTCTTCATTCTTTTTATAATCATATATTTTTTGTATAATATATGAAGAGTGAATGTGTCAAACGTTATATGTGCCAAAAATATATTTGTTCAGAAAACACAAAAAACAATGGTAACATGGGCATGTCTCACACAACGAACACCATCTATGAATGCAATTTTGTACAAGTAAAAAATTTAATTGACATTTGAAACACATACAAGATTGTGGTCTTTGGCACATAGAACATAAATCAGAAATAAAACAATTTTTCATTTTTTTGGCACATAGAACGTTTGACACATTCACTCTTCATATGTTCTCTCCTTTACATAATTTGGACACAAATTATCGTTCAGCTCAAAACCCATTCTTTCAAAAATATTAAAAAAAACTAAAATTAATATCAAACTATGAATTGCAGTAAAATTCTTGTATTCAATACAACGCTTTAGGAAAAACTTAGTCGTTGATCAAAAAAAATATTTTGTATTTTATTCGCGTATTTGATGACTGAACATAAAACAAAACAACTTGTGCATGTGTTATATCTACTATAATGATAAAAATTGCTATCAGATTTCAATCATAATTGGTTATTATTATTATTTAAGTTATTTTGTACCAATATTCAATTTATCAGAATGTACTCGTCTAGTTATTAAGGTTGCCAAGTAAGGTAGGTTTGCCTTTTAAACGCTATAATAGATATATACATATTATTTAATACTCAGGTAAAAATTAATCCAAAATTAAATATAATTGAGGGGTTCCAAAAAATAATAAGTTATTTACAGAATGTTCTGTAAGAAATGAAACGGGTTTCTATTGTTCTCATTGTTAGTAACAATTGACATGTTTCCTGAATCACTGAACATTTTGAATTCCATTAAAAAAAAAATCTACATGGCGACAAATATTTCAAGCATAATCCTTTATTTAAAAATTTCAAAAATTAATATAAGATACACATTATTTAAAAAAATCATCTAATCATTATTTATTTGACATAAAAACAATTTTAACATTTTACTTTTTATCATTTGAAACATTTAGTGTTTATTTTTTCGTAACGAATTCTTATTTTATTTTTCAGCGGTATAGATGTATGTAGAATTATTAAACCAGAACTATCAAAAAAATTTTCTAAAGAAGTTACTATTACTCCTATTGAGAACAAAGAAAGTAATGAGGTTATATCTTTGTTAAAAAAACTACCTGCTATATCTTTTGCAATAATTAAGCATGAACCGGAGTTTAAAGTACCTCAAACTCCTCCTTTGCTATCTTCTACATCACGAACCCCTGTTAAATGTGTTCGTTCGAAGAAACCTAAAGAACTTCAGAATAGAAGCTTATCATCCGAGAACAATTTTAAACAGCCTTTACCGCCAGACAATAAAAAAATTGTGGTAACTCCTAAACCTCTTAGAGAACGAAATGTTCCTTCGTCTTCACTACAAAAATGCCGAACCTTGTCGTTTCCTCTACAAGGAAATATTTTGCATCAACAACAAACAAAGCAACGGAATTCCCCTTCAACTTCTGTACCAAACATAAAGACACCGAAATCAGCACCAAAAAAACGTACTCCAAACCAGCAAGTAAAAACTAAACAAATGCAGAAAAATGTTGATGATAAAACCCAAAAAAAATGTGAGACATCAGAAATATCTCTTGAGAAAATACCCTCAACGCTTCCGGACAATAAGGAGAATGTTCCCAGAACAAGTTCTCCTAACAGTTTATTTACTACAATTGGCAAAAATGATACGACGGAACCATCTGTTAATAATAGCTACACATTAATGGACTTGTCAGTCGATGGTAAGATTAACATAACGCCCGCTGCAGCTCCGTCTTGGGATCTTGATAACTCCAGTGTACCCGAGTACGATAAGTTCGTTATGGGTATCGGTGATACCACTCCTTCGCCGTGCAGCTCGTCAACCGATTATGGTACAACTTCCACCATGTCGGAACTGTTGCCCGACATGGTTGAGCCAGAAAATAGGTCCACGCCATCATCTCAGTTCTGGTATGAAGATATAGCCAAGTCGCTTAGTCAAAACTCTGTGGAATTTCCCGTGAACGGATATTTGAACGAAAATGATATAAAAACAACAGCTGCCGACGACGCACAAACTTTGCAAAAGATTAGAAATCGCTTTTGTGATTTAACAAACACTGTGTTATGCAATAATGAACTATGGAAAGATAAAAAAAGAGTTGCACAACAAGAAGAATCGTTCAAAAAATCAAAACTTGAATAAAAAGTTAAAAATTTTATTGGATTGTGATAATAACAACATACGAAAAACAAAAAAATTATATCTACTTAAAAATTCTACTAGAAAATTATTATACTATGTGATTCGAAGTAATTTAAAAATAATTTTACTTTTTAAAAATAGTCCTTTCATTT
>NW_026099574.1:36145782-36162766 GCF_025091365.1 Daktulosphaira vitifoliae
TCCAATATTAAAAATAAAAATTATGGAAATTAATAATAAACTAGCTATTTAATTAACAAATTAAATTAGTTTAATGATGATAAACAAATGATTTAAACTTCTTTTAAAAAAAATATGTGTACTTTTTTTATAAAAAAATTCAAAATTTGGACTTGAGGCTTTATTTGAATAAAAGATTCAATAAAATTAGATATTTCGAACAAAAATTGTCTTTCTTTTGAACATTTTTTGGCAAAAATCTAATATTTATGTCTATATTCCTCCTTTTTTGAAGTGTGATAAAAAAAATAATTGGACTGCATTAATAACATTTTTAATAANTGAAGTGTGATAAAAAAAATAATTGGACTGCATTAATAACATTTTTAATAACAATGATGATGTTGAAACCACAATAATAAAAGTTTATATTTAAGCAACTTTTAATAAATAAAAGCTTTATGTTGGTTAAAAATCGATTATATTATTGAGACATATTTTTTTATGGCATTACTTAAAAAAGTGATGACGTGTATAATGAATTTGTTAAAGAAAACTAGAGCATTAACTCTTCATTGCGTCAAAGTGTGTATATTCATGACTACAAAAGTTGTTTTAAATTTTATGTGCAATAAGGGATCACTGTTAGAATTGTTGTAGAATACAATTTTTTTTATTTCAATGTCAAATTTTTAATTTATGTTGTGAGGAGTTAAATATTAATAATTCAATAATCTTCATGTTCATCCTACCTAGTTCCATGTGGATTTTTTTTTCTATTTAAAATTATCAGTCAAAGATGTCATTTTCATATAACTATATTTAAATGGGAGAAACCACGGAATATCAATAATCAATCTACTTATAAAAATATCCTTTCCATAAAAGTTTAATAAAAAATATGAATATGAAAGAATGGGTCTAGTTGTTTTTATTAAGATATTTTTATTTTTATTGTTAGAAATTTGTATAGAAATGTACTACAACTTAATATCTTTTCTACTTCATAAACTGTAAGAATACTAAGTATAACTTCGTTATTTAACTTAGCATTATTGATTTATTTTTTATAATTATTTAAATGAATAATCATCGCAAGTATCTAATAACAAATGTTTTAAAAAAAGTCCATCTTTTAGTGGCTTTAATCCTGTTTCCATTATGTTTTTAATTATTTTAGTCATACTTGATATTTTCCTGTTAATGTTAAAATTTACAGTACAAATATTTTAAATAATTATTAAAATACATTAGATTATAACTTGATGAGATTTGAAATTTGTTACAATATATTATCTTTGAAAGAAAAAATTGTACTTATGAGTAAATAAAATAAAATTAGTATAATTTATTTTATTTAGATAGCAAAATAAAATTTAGATAAAAAAACCAAGTACATTGTCTTTAAATAAATATAGAACCACAGCAAGATATTTTTCAAATAGAAAATAGAAAATTTCATTTTTTACATTTAATAAGTTTTATTCATAATACTTTTTATTATAATTTTTATTCTAAACATTAAATTTCTTCATTGTTTTTATAATTAATATCAAAAATATTAATTAATATTAAAATTAATATCAAACTATGAATTGCAGTAAAATTCTTGTATTCAATACAACGCTTTAGGGAAAACTTAGTCGATGATCAAAAAAATTATTTTGTCTTTCATTCGCGTATTTGATGACTGAACATAAAACAAAACAACCTGTGCATATGTTATATCTACTAAAATGATAAAAATTGCTATCAGATTTCAATCATAATTGGTTATTATTATTATTTAAGTTATTTTGTACCAATATTCAATTTATCAGAATGTACTCGTCTAGTTATTAAGGTTGCCAAGTAAGGTAGGTTTGCCTTTTAACGCTACAATAGATACATATTATTTAATACTCAGGTAAAAATTAATCCAAAATTAAATATAATTGAGGGGTTCCAAAAAATAAAAAGTTATTTACAGAAATTCAGTAAGTAAGGAAACGGGTTTATATTGTTCTCATTGTTAGTAACAATTGACATGTTTCCTGACTCACTGAACATTTTGGATTCCATTAAAAAAAAAATCTACGTGGCGACAAATATTTCAAGCATAATCCTTTATTTAAGAATTTCAAAAATTAATATAAGATACACATTATTTAAAAAAATCATCTAATCATTATTTATTTGACAAAAACAATTTTAACATTTTACTTTTTATCATTTGAAACATTTAGTGTTTATTTTTTCGTAACGAATTCTTATTTTATTTTTCAGTGGTATAGATGCGTGTAGAATTATTAAACCAGAACTATCAAAAAAATTTTCTAAAGAAGTTACTATTACTCCAATTGAGAACAAAGAAAGTAATGAGGTTATATCTTTGTTAAAAAAACTGCCTGCTATATCTTTTGCAATAATTAAGCCTGAACCGGAGTTTAAAGTACCTCAAACTCCTCCTTTGCTATCTTCTACATCACGAACCCCTGTTAAATGTATTCGTTCGAAGAAACCTAAAGAACTTCAGAATAGAAGCTTATCATCCGAGAACAATTTTAAACAGCCTTTACCGCCAGACAATAAAAAAATTGTGGTAACTCCTAAACCTCTTAGAGAACGAAATGTTCCTTCGTCTTCACTACAAAAATGCCGAACCTTGTCGTTTCCTCTACAAGGAAATATTTTGCAACAACAACACACAAAGCAACGGAATTCCCCTTCAACTTCTGTACCAAACATAAAGACACCGAAATCAACACCAAAAAAACGTACTCCAAACCAGCAAGTAAAAACTAAACAAATGCAGAAAAATGTTGATGATAAAACCCAAAAAGAATGTGAGACATCAGAAATATCTCTTGAGAAAATACCCTCAACGCTTCCGGACAATAAGGAGAATGTTCCCAGAACAAGTTCTCCTAACAGTTTATTTACTACAATTGGCAAAAATGATACGACGGAACCATCTGTTAATAATAGCTACACATTAATGGACTTGTCAGTCGATGGTAAGATTAACATAACGCCCGCTGCAGCTCCGTCTTGGGATCTTGATAACTCCAGTGTACCCGAGTACGATAAGTTCGTTATGGGTATCGGTGATACCACTCCTTCGCCGTGCAGCTCGTCAACCGATTATGGTACAACTTCCACCATGTCGGAACTGTTGCCCGACATGGTTGAGCCAGAAAATAGGTCCACGCCATCATCTCAGTTCTGGTATGAAGATATAACCAAGTCGCTTGGCCAAAACTCTGTGGAATTTCCCGTGAACGGATATTTGAACGAAAATGATATAAAAACAACAGCTGCTGACGACGCACAAACTTTGCAAAAGATTAGAAATCGCTTTTGTGATTTAACAAATACTGTGTTATGCAATAATGAACCATGGAAAGATAAAAAAAGAGTTGCACAACAAGAAGAATCGTTCAAAAAATCAAAACTTGAATAAAAAATTAAAAATTTTATTGGATTGTGATAATAACAACATACGAAAAACAAAAAAATTAAATCTACTTAAAAATTCTACTAGAAAATTATTATACTATGTGATTCGAAGTAATTTAAAAATAATTTTATTTTTTATAAATAGTCCTTTCATTTTAATCTGTTATATTGTCTTGTTTAATTTATTACTCTTATTAATTTTTACAAGAATAATTTTAATTAATTTTTAGCAGTTAATTAGAAAAAAACCTTCTATTAGAAAAATTTTGTTGTTAAAATTTTCTGTGATTTTTTTAAACGTTTAAATACGCTTAGCACGCCAACTTAGTGTTAATACATGTTGTCTTTTAAGTTATATACGTGTACTATTTAAAATAGATTCTTTCATTAACACTTTGTTGAAATAAATTAGTACTTTATTGCCTATTTACCTGTATTTTGTATCGACCAGTTAATGTATTTTTAAGTAATATCAACTTACAATTAATGTATGTTAGATGTTAAATATTTTTTATGGGGTTTAATTATTATTTATTGCTTATTTAATTTTANAATATTTTTTATGGGGTTTAATTGTTATTTATTGCTTATTTAATTTTAAAGGACTGATGATAAAAATTTGTCAACTGTTTTGTATTTGTTATTTATTTTCTTCAGTTAAATATGTAAGGTCGGTATTCCCAATATCTCGTACTTCCTAAATAAACTTATAAGTTATAACATCTGGCTGAGCTGTATGTTAAATGTCATGTGTTAGAGTTATGCGTTATATAGTTTTAGGTTCACCCAATTATTCTTAGTAACGAATTATTTTAAATATCTTATTATTTCTTCACAAAAGCGTCATTATGTTTGTGTAAGGCTCGTGAATATATAATATTTATTTATTTATAATCGTATATATAATTGTTTAAAAAATCCTGTTACATCGTGTTTCAAATAGTGAAAATAAAAACTATAAAGTAAAAAACTATAGTATAAGTGTAGAAATGATTAAAATACAATTAAATCAAAGTATTTCATAGGGTTAAATGGAGCCGATTGTGCTTTGTACACATCGTTATATTTTATTGATAGATAAGAAATTCCAAACGAAATGGCATGCGACTTATTAATGTTACAGTAATTTTAACTAGTGGTTTTCGAACCACTTGCTATAAATCATTATTGAAAAACCAGTCGGGCTACTCACCAGTGTCACGAGTGTGTTTTATTTCACTTGTGTCTTGTACACCGTTCAGTAATCATGTCTGCTAACCCACGTGTGCTCATTAAGAAAGTGCTCATCAGCGATGCTTGCGATGCTGCTTGCGCCACTGTCTTAGAAAACAACGGTATCAAAGTACGATCAATGTACAAATTGTCCACTGAAGCTCTCATAGATGAGTTAAAAGTAAGAAAATGTTTCTAACTTAAATAATTGTGGTGTTATAAAAAACCGATTTCTTTTTTCAATCAGACTGGGTCGTATGATGGGTTGGTAGTTAGATCCGAAACAAAAGTGACCAAAGAAGTATTGGAGGCTGGAGCACAGTATGGCCTGAAGGTTGTCGGTAGAGCCGGTACTGGAGTGGATAACATCGACTTGGAGTCGGCAACTAATATGGGTGTTTTGGTTCTTAAGTAAGTACAACTGATTTGTAAATCATAAATATTATTTATTGACGGATTTCTTAATATTTGTTTAAAGGGTTAAACATTTAGAGAATTTACTAATTCGTGTATAATGTTGAGTAAATTATCTATCTTATGAAAGATTTTTGTTTTTAAAACTCTTATTGGTGTTAAGAAATAATTTTGAGGGGCTTTATAGTATTTATTATTTTTAATTCTTTTATTATTTTAATCATCGTAATTGATTTTATATTAACGGGTGATAATATGATAATAATTTTATCAGTGAATACAAATCCGTATTTAAGTTGTGGTTTTAAGGGTAAAGTTATGCCCAGCAGCATTCGTTAAAACTTTTACACTTATTATGTATAAATGACCTTTTATTACATACAAATTGATAAATAGATCAAATGCATCAGGATGGAAAAATTATGTTACCGCTCCCGTTAATTTTTGAAAATTGAGCTTGAGACTAAATAAAATTCATACTTTAATTTAGTGTTATTTTTATTCTTGTATTGATTTAATTATATATTTTATTATATCATTATTATTATTATTATTATTTTATTTTATAATTATATATATTTTTAAATTATTCTTTTATCATAATAATTGAGTAGATGATAGACAATACGATAAATGAGATATCGTGTTTTTATCGGTATTCTATTTATTCGTGTTATTAGTAGCATATAGTGAATTGAAAGGGCTAAAATACGTCTAATGATACATTCTGGTGGTTCTGTTGATTATTGTACTGAAAAGTAGAATATTCTTTAAAATTTTAATATTGAATTATCAGATATCGGAAAAAAGTAATTTCGACCCAGCCCTATTTTTAAGTTTAAAATTGATTTTAGAAATCAAGGAGCGCTATCATACGTATACGGGATTAAATTAACTTTTTTAGTCATCATATAAATTGTAAGGAGGGTTATTACTCTTCAATCTATATTTTCGTTCTTGGATATGATCCTCGAGCTATTAATAGTTTGCATAAGAATTATGTAATTTCTTAAAATCAAATATTTAAATAGAACAAAAAAAATTCTTTATAAGTTTAATTTCTATTTTAACATCTATTTTAAATTTAATAACTATACAGAAAATAGTTAAAATATTATTCTACACCAAGTTTTTTAAACATAATAGTTTGATGAGTGAAAGACAATTTTCGGGTTTTTTTTATGTTTAAGTATTTAATATCCTATATAAATAATTCGGTTAAAACGAAGATGTTCAAAAACAGAAATTTTTAAAATAAATCTGAAAAAATAATAATTAATTTGTATTCCAAAATATTTCCTGATTGATTAAATGAGAGATTTTCCTAATAATATGAATAGTTTTTGAATGTATTTTTGTTATTTCACTTTTAAAATACTCAAATTTAATAACTACTTTGATTAACACTTGAATGAATTATTCGTTCAATTTATATATACAATGTAAATCGTTGCATATAATGTTTGGAATTTTTTCGCGGAAGAAAACATTTTTTATTAATTTTATTTTAAATAGGTAATGGTTAGATGAATTTCTTTGAAGCAATTGAGATAAACTTTTGTTAATTTACAAAGCGTTTTATTGTTCTTAATTAAATGTGTGTCATGTTTTATATAGATAAGAAAGTTATTTATCAATTTAGTCTATTAACTCTTAACAATTAATATTAACACTTACAATCTAATTATTTCAATTGGCTTGCTCGATTTTAACGATTTAACACTGAAATGTTTAATTGATACATATATGCATGTATTAAGTAATACTTTACGTTTAATAAGTTAATATATTTTTCCAAATAATACTGAAATAGTGAATACTTTTTAATTTTTACCATTAATTTTACCTTATTTTAATATACTATAGTATAATTTTTAAAAAAAAATTACCATGTGTCACAATGAAACTATGATATAAATTGAATTTATATCCCACAAGATTTTTATATTCATTTTTTTACACTTATTACTGAGCATGCAAATGCTGGTCAATAGAAGTTATAACAATTTAAAGTTTGCATATAAGGCTATTATCAGACCGCGCGCACGTGTGGCAGTTTGATTTTGTCGGGGCACTGCCTTTCAGTCCAACGAGTTTTATTAGGTTAGTATTTGGCTAGATTTTCTGTTCTCTAGGGGTTTGAGGGCGTGATACAGTGAGATGAAAGCAGTTTTATCACGTCAAAATTGATATCAATAAGAAATTTAACTTTTAAATTATAAATAGGATTGTATCTTATGTATTTGAAATCACCGATTTCAAATTTGAAATTTTTTTTTGCTCCATTACAAGGAGGGTTTAATTTTGTTATTTAGTTAATTTTTACTGTTATATATCAATATATGTATATATTTTTTTAGGCTTTTAAGTTCAAAATCGGCATCACTTTTTAAATTTTATCTTTTTTCTTAAAAGTACCTTCGATATAAATTTTTTACTCCTCGCCCCTTATATTTTAATATAAATGATGTATTTATATGTAGAATGACCCATTTATCATAAACCATTTAATTAATCACAGGTATCAATAATTTTTAAATTCTTTCTTTTTCTTTTTGGTTACTTTTAGTTAAATATTTATTTTTGAATTATTAGTTAATTATGTAAGATTTTTTAAGTTTATCCCTTAATCCTTAAAAGGGTTTCAACTATGTTTTTTTCAAATGATAACATATTTTGCATTTATTAAAATATTTGAGGTTATTTTTTTAAATAATAAATTGCATTTTAATTTATAATATATTAAGTTCATTTGTTTACTAAACATAAAACTGTAAAATTTTGAATTTTTGAGTTAAAATACATGTATAATATACGATAATGATAATGTATAATGTATAATATAATATAATATACTAATCGGTAGCTAATGAAAATACGGATTTTTCATTTTTATGACTTGTACATGTTGAATACTTGAGTTATATAATAGTAAAATCTTTTATAATTATATTAACTAACAACTTAAAACTAAGTAACAACTTTTATAAGAAAAATTATATAGATACTGAATTTACAGTATACTTATAATATAATTTTACCATAGCGATATCTATTTTTAAAATATAATAGTTTGAGTTTTGGCGCATTTTATTTTACATTTTATTCTAATATGCGTGAGCCCCCATCCCATAGGAGTCCCGTAAAGGATTGAATCAGTCACCGGAAATGGAAAGCATATATGACCCCAAAATTTTGTTCAAACTAATAATATTTGTTTGCAAATTGCATATTATTAAGAAAAATATCGAAAAATTGATCTTGAAGACAAAAATGAAGGAGTATAGGTTTCCCAATTTACAATCTTATTTATATATACTCTCAAAAAGAGTTTTTTTGCTTTATAAACCGTTAACAAAAACTACATTCGCAAGGTTATTAATGGAGTGCTCGAAGTCTAATAACAGAGTTATATGCTAACTTAAAAGTACTATGACTTTCCAACTATACTTGAATAACATTTTATTTTTGAATATTCGTAATCAGTGAAAATAAAACAAATCGATTAAAAAAATGAAAAAAATTGTGTAGTAGCTAAACTGAATTTGTTCCGAAACTATCTACTGTGATTTAAAATTTTTAAAAATAACTAATAAATCTAAACAAAACTATTAACGCTTTTACAAAAAATTACAATCCCACTAATAGTTAACTTATACAAAATATACGTTTCTGGCAATCCACGCAGACAATCTAAACGAAATTAAAGCAGATATATTCCTTAATTAATAAAAGAATTTAATAATAAAATAAAAGAAACAGTGTTTTTTTTTTTATAACTAGAAGCTATGTCTTTGGTTAACTATGTTTTTCATACCAATCATAATCTTGACATTCTTGTTGTTCTAATTTGTAACAGATTGTATAATATAAATAAAAAAATAAAACAAATACTGTGCATTTAAACGCGGATCCAGAAAACAATCTTTATCAAAGATTTTGTCTCTTTTTATTAGTTATAATTTTTTATTTTTAGAGAAAGTCTTGTATTAATGACATGTAGAAATTACTAGGTAATTTTATTGTATTTATTGAAACAAATAATTTTTTTTATGAATATTTACTTTATTTTATATATTTCAGTACTCCCGGTGGTAATTCAAACAGTGCGTGCGAATTAACATGTACGTTTATCATGTCATTGGCCAGGTAATTCCATTATTTTTGTATAAACTCTATAATTTTAAGTTTCAATAATCAAAGTATAAAAAAATCATCGAGTAGAGCAAATCAATTTGATACTTATAAATGTTATCTGAATTCAATACTTAAAATATTGCGAAATCAGTTTAAAAATAAAATTTTATAAGTATATCAACCATTTAATTAAAAAAAATTAAATGTACTTTGATGTTAAAGTACCCACACGAATTTTTGTTGAAAGTTTTAAAAAAAAGTATTTTAATTAAATTTGGAAGTGTATATAGGATTTTTTTATTGTTATATGTTTCTTTATATAATCTCAATTTCTTTATTGACTCCGATTAAAGAAGCAAAGGTTAGTGACTTCTATTTCTATTGCCAAAAAGTTAATATTTTGCACGAACAATGTGATTTATAGCTATAACAATGTGTATTATAGCTTATTAATAATGATATACATAATAAATGAATCATAAACTAAAATAAATGATTAATTAATATTGAGGCATTCGAAGTCAGAAACAAATCTTAAATCTTACCCAACTCAAATTTAGTTGTTATTTTACTATATATAATTCGTAAAACAATTTTTTGTTTTGAACACCAAAGTTTAATTAGGGAAAAAATTTTTTTAGTTGCCTAATAAAATAAAAGGCGTTGATAGGTGTAAAGTAAAAGGTCTCGGTGGTACATATAAAAACTTAAAGTGTTATTGATCCTAGACAAATTAAAAAAAAATTGTTTTAACTTAGTAATTATTCAAGCTTTAACAACTCATAAGTTTAAGTATTAATTTTAATATACCTTTCTCTGAGTACACTACTGATTTCAAGTAAAAATGTTAAAATATCTTAATAATTTTTTACTATGAAACATTTTTTGAATGAAAAATAATTTTTATAATTGTCTTGATTATTTAAGGCATGTTCCTCAAGGCTGTCAGTCTTTAAAAGAAGGTAGATGGGACAGAAAGTTATACATGGGAACTGAACTTAAAAACAAAACTCTAGCAATTTTAGGATTAGGAAGAATTGGTCGCGAAGTAGCTTATAGGATGCAGGCTTTTGGAATGAAGGTAAATTAATTTTTAACAAACTAATATTTATTTAATTTTTACAATTTTAATCGATATGCATTAGTTATTTAAGTATTTATAACATATTAAAACTCTTGAAGTTCTATTACAATAAAATATGATAATGTTTGTTGTGTTTACAAAAGCGAAGCCCTTTAGTTATCTAATAATCATATGTTAATTTAGTTTTCAGCTATGCTAATTCATACAACTTTTATTTATGTAACTATTTACTGACTAATTTTCTTTTGTTTGTAACATATATTAATATAATATTTTAGGTTATTGGCTACGATCCTATTATAACCAAAGAATCTGCTGCAGGGTTTGGGGTGGAATTGCTTAGCCTAGAAGAAATTTGGCCAATTTCCGATTATATCACAGTGCATACACCATTAATACCACAAACTAAAAGTATATTTTTATAATAATCAACAATATACAGGTCTGTATTCAAACATTCTACACCCCAAGGCAAACATTCTTTACTTTTTCTATATTATTATGTTAATAATCGCAAGACCTTAACTACCGTTTTGAAAAATAAGTTTTGGTGATTACAATAAATTTAGTAAATACTTAACTCTACGCCCTCAAATACAGACTTGATAATAGTTAACTTGTTAAAAAGTGTAAATGCTATTAATTTTTTTTTCAGATCTANAGATAACTTGTTAAAAAGTGTAAATGCTATTAATTTTTTTTCAGATCTACTAAACGACGATGTATTTATCAAATGTAAAAGAGGAGTAAAGATTATAAATGTTGCCAGAGGAGGAATTGTTGATGAAGCAGCACTGTATAGAGCATTAAATGTAAGATTTAGATTATAAATCTTATACTAATTTTTCTAAATACGTTGTATAATTTTAGAATGGACAGTGCGACGGCGCAGGGTTAGATGTATTAACAGAGGAACCGCCTAAGAGCGCTGAACTCAAAAGCCTAATAGCACATCCTAAAGTTATTGCTACTCCTCATTTAGGTGCTTCTACATTAGAAGCCCAAATAAAAGTAAATATATTTTTTTTATACATTTGTTTGTCAGATCAAATAAATATAAAGTAATTCTATAACCATGCATAGTCTCAAGATCGTTCTTTAGTGGCGTATTTAGAAATTTATCACGGGAAAGGTCTCAATTACTTTTAGTATGTAATGTAGTGGGAAGTTTCATTTTTTCATTTTCCTCAACTTCCATAATTTTGTTAATGGGGATTGTCCGGACTCTGTTTCTATTGCTCATTTTTTCTTTTTCGTATTATAATAATTAAAATATGTTAATGTATCTGTTAGGAAAGAAAAATTAATAAATTTACCAAAATGACCTTAAAATGTTAAGATCAAGGCAGCTGCCTAATTTAGCTGGGGTCAAAAGTAATGTTGTCCTGAGTAAAGTTTTAAAAAAAATAGTCATAATTTTTTGGGAACGAAATTATCATAATGGCTAGAAGAGCCTAGCTGTACTTTGAAAAATATATTGGGTATAATCATTTTCTTAAATGATTAATTTTGGTTAACCAGATCAAACCTAGTGTAAAAATAGACGGCATAATTTAGATTCGGTCTAAAGAATGTGAAGATCCCCAACTTGTGTCACTATTAAACAAAACAAAAAAAGTTTTCCATTTTGATTGTTATCTTAGTTGCCATTTTTATGTATTATTGAGGAAAAAAGGTCATCAACTTAGATGTGGCTTGCGGACCTCTTAAGTCCTCTTCTAAACCCACGCCTAGCGTAATTATACGGATTTTTTCAGTTTTCTAAAATGTTTTATTTAACCTTTTATTGATATAATATGGATGAATTTCGTCAAACAAAAATAATAACTTAGAAGATTTAAGCGATTATGAGCAAAGCGAGAAGTTTTTTTATCTTTCAGAATACAAAAACTCCTTCCTCGAAAAATTGAAGTAACTCTATGGCTAGAGGGTATTTAAATAATACTGTCATGTAGTCACAGTTTTTAAATTATGTACAAAGCATTACTCTGTTATGAGTCATTTTAAATGTATAATTGTCGTTTAAGGTCAGAGAGCAAAGGACAATTCATTTTTATTTAACCATAGTGTGTATGAAATAGGCCGCGTTTTTTATTATCATTAAACAGAGATAGTATTAAAGAGTCTTATTTCCATTCGTTAATAAATCTAGCGCCTTTATTTTACTTTACTTAGTTAATTTATTGACTCTATTGATAATTTTACAAAGTATGAATAGCCAACAGATAATCTTGATTTATTCTGAGATTGGTGTCATTTTTATCAACAACTGAATTAATTGAATCTTTGCAATGTCAAAAAGTTTAAAAATCGAGATTTTTTTTATTTCAGATTAAGAATTTATATTAATGAATAAATTTTTAAAAAATTAAGAAAAGTCTTTTTAAATGTGCAAACTTTAGCACTGCTAACGGGAAGTGGATAGTTTGGCGATAGCCTCGTTTTTTTTTTAACATTTTCTGGTTGATTATAAAACATTTTTGTTTGAAATAATTTGAAAATTGTTACAGGATTCACTTCATTCCTCCCTTCCAGTCACTATTTATATAAATATTATTATATAATTGACATTCATTGGAGACTGATTTTTAGTCATAATCCGTCTATAAGCAATATATATTGAGGAAAACTTAAGTCATGTCAAAAAAAATCAATTTTATAATTCACATTTTGTGATTTATTAAGCAATTTTAACAATCTCATGTAAATGAGTACGTTTGTACCGTCATTGTTTTGGTAAATTTATTCAGGTGATATTTAAAGAAAATAAGCGAAACATTACCTTAGCCTACTGATAGTATTACTTTCTAATAATTTGCTACCTTTCAAATAGCACTAGCGAAAATTAAAACATTTGTTTATAATATATGTTATTTCAGGTTGCTGAAGAAGTAGCTCAACAGTTCGTTGCTTTAAGTAATCCCAACAGCAAGTATTCATTGAACGGACTGGTCAATAAAATTAAGAACGGTGCTTGACGAGATTTTTTTTAAGTGTATATACNAAGAACGGTGCTTGACGAGATTTTTTTAAGTGTATATATTTTTATACATGTTGTTTTTGTAAAACTTAGTTGATTTATTTAATTATGACCCATAATAGTTGTTTTAATAAACACAATATTTAATATTATAAACGCTTGTATGATAATAAACGGCTCATTTATTAGACTTTATTTTTGTAATCTCAATTATGAACTGCAGTATATTATGATATCGCGTACAGTTTGTGTAAAAACAAACATTGAAAACAATAGTATACACGTAATTACGTGCAATAACATTAGGTAAAAGATAAGTTCCTTCAAACAAGGTCCCAACAGTTTTCCTCCTCTTTAAAACACCCACTAGTCAAAACATTTCATACGACTTTTGACGTCTAGTAGTCGGACATAATCGTGCGTGCTGGTCAAAAATAATAATTAAAAATGTCAAAAGAAAAAACAAAAGTCGAAGAAGATGGATCCATTCAGAGATTGTGTAAAAAATTCAATATTAATTATAATTTAATTATGTTAAAAGTGACTCTCTTTTTGATGTATGGAGGTGAGTAATGTAGTTAAAGTTGAAAATACTTCATATTTACACATATACTGTTTTACCTTATTTTAAAATAGCTACTTCATCATTATTACCATACTTGACTATTCATATGCAGAGCATCGGTTTATCTGTAGAAGAAATAGCTATTGTATACCTAGCACTACCTCTAACGACTTTTTTAGCTCCGCCTGTATCAGGTACTAATGTTAAATATTTATAATACAGATCATTATTAATGTCCATTTTAGTATTAATTCATATAATTAATCAATAAAAAACCGAATTTGTGAAAAATAAAAAAATAACTGTCTTAGGATTCCTAGTCGACAAATTTGGTCAATATAAGCCAGTTTTGTTCATATCTTTAGCTTTAAATGCAATTTTTCATCATTCTCTAATATTAATACCTCAAACAGAAACACCTGGAGCAATACCATCAGCATATGTTATGAGACATCCTGAATCTGGTAAAGTCGATGTAAGTGAACATTTTTTATTTTTATGTAAAAAAAATAGAATTTAAGAAAATTTATTATAAATTCTAAGATTGACTATGGAAATTTTAACAATATTATAAAATATAATATAAGGTATAATTTTGTAGATAGAATATATAAATATATAGGGTTTGAATAAAACCGTCATTTTGGAACTAAAAAAAACAAAATTTCAACAATATTTAATAAAAGCTGAATATTTTTAAAAATTAAAAAAACTTTTAATAAATAACCTTTTAAAGGTTTGGTGGAGCCCATGTCCTAGTCGTGAGTGTCCAGAGGATGAGGAAATTAATTTGGTATTAGACGAATGTGATGACCACTGTTTAATGAGAGACTACAGTATACCACGCGAAGAAAATGATTTAGTACCTAAGATCGAACAAAGTATAGCTGTTAGGCCACCGACATTTATAGCCGGATCTCCACCCCAAGTATACAAACAAAAATATTGTTATAAAATTTACAAGTAAAATAAATCTATGAATTAAATAATTTGTAGCATTGGTACATCATATT
The DNA here is from genome assembly GCF_025091365.1 of Daktulosphaira vitifoliae. Taxonomy (NCBI): domain Eukaryota; kingdom Metazoa; phylum Arthropoda; class Insecta; order Hemiptera; family Phylloxeridae; genus Daktulosphaira; species Daktulosphaira vitifoliae. Next base: position 36,160,605 of record NW_026099574.1, read on the forward strand.
AATGTTTAAATTTGTATATTTTTATTTGATTAATAATTCTATCTTTTTTAAGCAATCATTGCCAAATTGCATAATGCCATCTTCAAATCATCCAGGTTCGAGTCATAACCAAGGAGTTGATGAAAAAGACTTATTTTTCATTTATGAGAAAACAAAGCAAGCTAGAAATTTGACAAAATCATCGTGAGAAAATATAATTTATACACTATTATTTATTTAAAAACTTTCAAATAATTTACATTTATAACGTTGAATTTGCGCAGAACAAAAAAATCTGATACCAAGAAAAAAGTAAGAATGGGAGTTCTGCTCAATGGTAATGAAACAGTAAATGAAATAGCAAATATAGGAGCTGGACTTAATAATGTCAATGTGACATCTACTAAAAAAGAAGCTACTGTGTTTGTAGTTTTAGATATGCACCCAGGTCTAATGGATCCAACAGAAACATTAGGTAAGATATTACTTAGATATGTTTATATTACTATTTATAGGGTAGAATTTAGGAATCAGAGTGGCAGCTCTGAGTCAGAACCATTGGACCAATGCATAGTTGGATAATTAAGAGTTACAAACATTTATTCCTATTTCACTAATAAAATTAGCAACCTTTCTTGATTATAATTAACAAATAAAAAGTCATCAAGTTATATTACTCTGATTAGGTATTATTATTTTTATAATATTTATATATATTATATTATAAAGGAATGGAGTTGCCTGAACCAGATCAGGATGAACAAGTCACTGATTTTCGTCAACATTTTTCATCAGATATGTTAATTTCATCAGGAGTTAATTTTACTGCACTTCTTGATCATGATTTGCGTTGTGGAGGAAGAGTATTAGCAACAAATTTGACTTACAACAAACTTAAAGAATTGGCAGCTGATTGTATGCTTCAAAAATGTATATTTAGGTAACTTTATCAAATTCAATGTAGTTTTGAACTTTTATGTTTAAAAATATTTTAACATATATAAATTGTTTCCTTTGATCTTTAGAATAAATTTTGAATGAAATGAAATAATAAAATATTATTATATGGCGACGGACTAACCACCCGTCCCGTAGTATAAATGGTTAAGAAACCTCCTTTGGGGGAGGCCGCTATGGCCTTTAATGGGCTAATAAAAACGTAATAAAAAAAAAAAAATTATAAGTATTTATTTATACACTTTGATTGGTATCTAATGGTATTTATTTTATTTTATAGAACTGGAGGTCCTGAACGTTGTCCCCCTGAATACAAACCATCAAATGAAAAAGTATTTTGGATATATTTTGGGTTACGATTTATAGGTACTACTATGTTATCAGCATCAGTAACAGTTATGGATCCAATAGCTTTAAATCTTATACAAAGATACGGTGGACAATTTGGAAGGGAAAGATTATTTTCTACAGCTGGTATGGCATTATTTTCTCCATTAACTGGGTGGTTAATAGATAAAATGAGTGCAAAAAAAGGTATTTATAATATTAATTAAACTTTATATGATAATGTTTGATTATTAATCAAATCATGTTAAATAAAGATCATAGTAAATAAAAATAACTTCACATTTTTTTATAGGTTACACGGACTATTCTTCAGCATTTTACACTTATGATATATTACTTCTATTTTCGATGATAACTCTCTTAATGATGCCAGTTGGTATCAAAATGCCAGCTGATCATATTTTAAAAGATATGATAAGATTATTAAAGTTACCCCATGTAATAGCTTTTTTATTTTTTTTGTTTGTTCTTGGAAATTGTTGGGGTTTTATTGAGTCTTATTTATTTTTATACCTTAAAGAATTAGGTGCATCAAATTATTTGCTAGGCAAGTATTGGTAAAAATAGTAAAAGCTAAAAGAAAATATTAATTAAATTATTTTTAATATTGTTTGAAGGTATTACAGTATCAGTGGCAACAATAAGTAGTGTACCGTTTTTATATGGAGCAGAAAAAATTTCAAAAAAAATTGGCCATGTAAATATTATAGTAATAGCATTCTTTTCTCATGCTGCTAGGTTAATGGGATATTCATACATAGAGTAATAAAGGAATAAAAAATTTATTATAGCAAATAATTTAATTACAATTTTTTCACAGAGATCCTTGGTGGGTTTTCCCATTTGAAGCTATTGAATCCTTAGCAGTTCATTTGATG
>NW_026099574.1:36162866-36164765 GCF_025091365.1 Daktulosphaira vitifoliae
AATGATCAGCTGCACGCAATAATGGACGATAATCAGTATGGAAAAATACTTCATAAGGAACCTGTAATTTATTTAATGTTTTTAAAATCAGTACTTTAAGTGTACCCATTTTTGCTACAATACAATTGTTATATTACAGTGTTCAGTATTTTTTGTGTTAATAATTTTATTTTACTTTTCTTTCAGGTGAAGGTATTCCAATTCCATAATTTAACAAATGACCCTGAGAGTCAGTAACTGAAAACATAGTGCCATCTGGAGACCATTTGGCATCATATAAAGCGGCAAACCCTTGTCCTTCAATGGTATTTTGAAATGAAACTAGTACTTCTCCAGTAATAATATTCCACAAAAATATTTTTCCATCGTGTCCAGCACTTAATACAATCTTTTAATACAATAAAAATTAAAAATAAGAAAAAGATATTGATAATTAAGCAATAGAAATTATATAATTACTAACTTTTGAATGGAATGGATGAGATTCCAATACATATACTTCTTTTTTGTGTCCCGTCAATATTTGCAAAAGTTCAGTAGTAGTTGAATCCCAAACTTTAATGGTCATATCAGTACATGCTGTGATTATCCAGCGATCACTTTGATCCCAACACAAATATGTAACAGATGGTTTAACTTGTTTATTTATTTCTTCATTATGAACTTTATCAGAATTACTAAAAAAAATGTATTACTTATTATAAAGCTAATTTACTGTATGATTTCTATCTTTTATCATACTTTTTTTTTAGCTTAGTTGTCATAAACAATATTTTATATTTCCACTCTTGATTTTTATAGGACCAAATTAATGCCACTCCATCTTTTGAACCAGAGCAAAATCTTAAACCATTATGTGCCCATTGTATTGAATCTACAGAGTCAGAATGAGCTTCTGTTTCCATTAACCGAACTGGAGCAGATTCATCAGTAGAAGATGGAGTCATTTTGTACACCCGGACATTGTGATCAGCACTACCAGTAGCAAACATTATACCACCAGCAGAAAAAGCACCACATAAAATTTTAGCACTTCCATGACGCATGCTAGCACGCTCATGATAAACAGTTAAGTTTGGCCTAAAAATAAATCAGGTAAAATTTTTATGGTAGATTTAATTAAGATACTTACTCAAAAACTGTGCTTCCACTAATTGATCTGAATGGCCAAAATACAACTGATCCATCCGTACTAGTGGATGCTATGTAACCTAAGCCATTAAATGTTTGGGGACAAAAATTCACTGTTACAATCATACTGGCATGTGCTACTACATGAGCAATCTGAAAGTCAAATTATTTATTATTTAACAATATAAGCCATTTTGTAATTATTTAATTTTGAATTTACAGGTCTAGCAGTTTGAAGACACCAAACTCTTAATACTTTATCCATACTTCCAGCAGCAATTAATGTTGCCTGAGTATTAATAGCAATATCAGTGATTTCAGCACTAGCTCCTCTCAAAGTTGATAAAAGACGCCCTGTACTTGCTTCCCATATTTTAACTAAGTAATCATCAGCTCCCTAAAAAATGAAAATAAAATATATTTTTTTAAGATAAGGTTTTAAATAACTGAATTGTTTTTACAATATAACTTACAGTAGCAATATATCTACCAGATGTATCAAAACATACACAATAGACAGCAGTTAAATGACCTAGTACACGTCCATGAAATTCTACATTAGAAAACTTTGATAAGGGCAACAAGTATCTTTTGTTAACTGGGCCTGATGATTCTCTACCATATAATATTTTAACTGAAAAATAAAAAAGTAACAATATAATTAGAATACAGTTGTGAAAATAATAACAAATTTTTACTACCAGTATAATAAAAATAGAGAATTCAGTAAATAATATAATAAGTGCAATTTAAATATACTCAAATAAA
>NW_026099574.1:36164865-36171373 GCF_025091365.1 Daktulosphaira vitifoliae
TGTGTATGCTTGTGTATATACATATACATTTAAATGTAACAAAATATTTTGTTATTAGGAGTTATTAGCTTACATCCTTCCATGGAACAAAATGGAAATACATATTCTAGTGATAACAGACCTCGGATAATTTGTAAACCTCTTAAACCTTCGATTATGGATAAAATTCAAAATAGAATGTAAACAAATTAATAAATTTTTAAATTTTAAAAATATTAATAACCATTACAAATTTATTATGCCTAATAGACAAAAATTGAGTGAAATGGAAGAAGAAGAGTTTACTGTAGAAAGCAAAAAACCAATATTAATCGATGAAAAACCACAAGTTTTATCTATTAAGCCAAAGAAAAAACCCCAAGCAAAACATTCATACAGTACTAGAGCAACAAATATTGAAAATGATCCTCATGTAAAACAAAATAATAAATTCAATAATAGAAATTTGTACATCAATGTTTTTTTTTTATATTTAGGATAATAGATCATCTTCTAATCCAGAAGAAACGGGAGATGAAGATACAGACTACACAGATGGAGGTGCTTCAAATGAAAAAGTTGAAACTGATACAGATACTGATTTAGGGGATAGTTCTGAGTACTCAGATTGGGTTGCTGATAGTGGTACCAACCTTGAACCTCCCAAAAGAACTCAACATAGAAGAAGACGTGTAAAAAGAGATACTACCCCTCCATCTTCACCATCANAGAAGAAGACGTGTAAAAAGAGATACTACCCCTCCATCTTCACCATCACCTCCATCATCTCCTCATGAAGGACCTAAAACCATCTCACCTAGAAAAGTCCAAAAAGTAATTAGAAAAAAAATAAACATTCAAAAATTTTCTAATTTAGTTAGATTATAATTTTTTTCTTTTATTTCCTCTAAATCAATTTAATATTAATTATATTAATTTCATTGTATTTTAATTTAGGAAGTTCCAGAAATTTACAGACCTTCAGAATGGTTTTCTGAAGTTTTACCAAAAAAATCTCCTTATTGTCCTCAAATGGGAGACATTTGTATGTTTTTTGAGCAAGGTTATAATTTATACTTAGAAGCAGTTGAGACAAAAAAAGTGTATAAATTAAAAAAAACACAGTTTGTACCTTGGGGAGATTTAGAGCTTAAAGTAAAAGAAAATAAAATTTAATATTAAATATAAATGTTGATGAATTGTATTTATTGAACTTAGGAACCTCAAATGGTTAAAGTAATTGGTATTAAGTATGAGATTAGACCACCACGCTTATGTGGTTTAAGATTAGCTGTATTAAAAGAAAATGGTGAACATACTTCGTTCAGTTTTGATCTTAAATACCATGATATGCAAGATGTTATTGATTTTCTAGTTTTAAGGCAAACTTATGAAACTGGTTTAGCTAGAAAATGGAAAGAAGGTATTAATATTAATTATAATGTTTAATCACTTAATATATATTGATATATATTTCCATATTTATTTTCAAGTTGGGTTTAAATAATATTTTTTTAATTTTAGGACAACGTTTTAGAAGTATGATTGACAATGCTTGGTGGTGTGGTAAAATTTTAGAAAAAAGTTCATCTAAATCACCATTTTTATGTTATAAAGTTCTTTGGGATAACGAAGAAAATGAAAATTTAAGTCCCTGGGATATGGAACCTATAAATCCCAAAAGTATGAATTTCTACATTTTAAATCATACTAATAATATATTATTATTATTATTAATTAAAAATTTTTTTAAGGAGAACCTCTTAATGGTATGTCTCTACCAGTAACTGCAAAAGAAATGAAAGATATTTTATATCAACCTGAATCTGGAAATAAAGAATGGCCAAGTGGTACTCGTGATTTAATATGTGATCGAATACTCAGAGGTTTGCATGATCTTATGGGTATGTCTCTCGCAGAACCGTTTTTGGCTCCTGTCGATATTCAAGAATATCCATCATATGCTTATATAGTAGAATACCCTATTGATCTTTCAATAATAAAAGTAGTTATTTTTGAAAACCTAAATTTAAATAATTATTAACTAAGTTTCTCTTAGGAAAGATTAGAAAATCGTTTTTATAGACGTTTGGCTGCTGTTCAGTTTGATGCACGTTACATAGCTAGTAATGCTGAGAAATTTAATGAAGAAGGTAGTGATATTGTGAGAAATGCTCGTATTATTACAGAAATATTACTAACAATAATTAAGTATGTTATATTAATTTTTTAAATAGAAAGAAAATCAACCATATTTATGATGTTTAATTGTAAATATTTTTATCCAGATCTAATACACCTGTTGAAGTACCTGCTTTGTGCCGCCAATTACAACAAAATTTTAAAAACAGTGAAGAAGAAAATAAAAAAAATGGTAATACAAATCAAAATCGTCCACAAAGACTTCGACCTCGTACATTAAGAGAAAGGAGTAAACAACCATTTGACTGGAAAGCAGAATGTAAAAAATTTTTACAAATGATTTGGTTATCCAAAGATAGTGAACCATTTAGGTAGTTTAATCAATTTTTCATTAAATCTAAATCTAAATACTTAAAAATTAATTAATGTTTAGGGAACCTATTGATTATAATAAATATCCAGACTATGGGCGTATTGTAAGTACTCCAATGGATTTAACAACAATTAGGGAAGAATTACGTGCAGATAACTACAATAACCTTGAAGAATTCTGTGAGGATATTAGACGAGTATTTGAGAATTCTCAAGTGTATGCCAAGGTTCATCCTAATAAAGAGGTTGGATAAGTTATGTTGTATATTTTTAGTGATAGCTAAAGTAATTAAGTTTTATTTATAATATATATATATATATGTATATATTTATATATGCACAGATAGAGAAAATGACTCAAGGTATGATTGAAATGTCTGAAGAACACATAAAGGAATTATTAGCCAAATGGAAAAAATCCTCTAGACATTCTAATAATTCATGTAATACAAAAACTCTTGATTTATCAATTAATATATTATTAATTACATTTGTATCATCATAGCTTTAGCCAATCATTTGAGTTCTCGTCCTCAAAGAAGATGCCGTTTAAAAAGAAGAAGATCTTATGACAATAGTCCAAGTGACAATGGTAGTGATGATGATTTTAGTATAAGATCTAAACGACCTAGAAGGTTGAAACAAATTATTTTAAAAGAAGAAACATCTGGTCACTCAACAGAAGAAGAAGAAAATTTTGACCCTAACCAGCCTTCAACTAGTTATGCCCATAGTGAGTATCCGAGGTGTTACAAAAAAGTAACAAAACTTTTTGAATAAAAGTGCTTTAAAATTTTATAATTTAGTGATTATTGCCTTCAAAGTAGCTTCCCTTAGCAACTACACACTATTCCATATTTCGCTGCAATTCTCAAAAACAGTTCTATCAATCGCTTTCAGTAAGCCTTTATAAAAGTTTTGCCATTTTTATATTTACATCATCAACCGTTTGAAAATGGGTTCTTTTTAAAGAATTTTTAATTTTTGGAAATAAAAAAAAATCACAATGAGCTAGATCTGGTAAGTTGGAGAGGGGTTGTTGAAATATAGTATAGAAATATTTTTTTCAGTCAAAAAATATTGAATTGAAAAGTAGTGTAGTATTGTCCTGGTGAAGAATCCAGCTTTACTTCTACAGATCTGGTCTTTTCCCTAACACATTCTCTGAATTTAATTAATACCTCTTTATAATAATATTGGTTTACTGTCTGTCTACTAGGAATCCATGTAACCAAAACTATTCCCTTAATATCAGAGAATATTATAGATAATATAGATGAAGTGATTTTATCAATACTCATAGCAGTCTCATATAAGTGTTTCCTAATCATATTCCAATAATCGCTTTATAGATAACATTAATAGTTAAGAAAGTCTCATTACTTATGTGTGACACCTCGTAGTACTGAATATCTAATGAATTGTGAACATTTTATTATTTTTAAATTGTGTTTTGTNTTAAATAATATTATTTTAATTTTAGGACAACGTTTCAGAAGTATGATTGATAATGCTTGGTGGTGTGGTAAAATTTTAGAAAAAAGTTCATCTAAATCACCATTTTTATGTTATAAAGTTCTTTGGGATAACGAAGAAAATGAAAATTTAAGTCCCTGGGATATGGAACCTATAAATCCCAAAAGTATGAATTTCTACATTTTAAATCATACTAATAATATATTATTATTATTATTAATTAAAAATTTTTTTAAGGAGAACCTCTTAATGGTATGTCTCTACCAGTAACTGCAAAAGAAATGAAAGATATTTTATATCAACCTGAATCTGGAAATAAAGAATGGCCAAGTGGTACTCGTGATTTAATATGTGATCGAATACTCAGAGGTTTGCATGATCTTATGGGTATGTCTCTCGCAGAACCGTTTTTGGCTCCTGTCGATATTCAAGAATATCCATCATATGCTTATATAGTAGAATACCCTATTGATCTTTCAATAATAAAAGTAGTTATTTTTGAAAACCTAAATTTAAATAATTATTAACTAAGTTTCTCTTAGGAAAGATTAGAAAATCGTTTTTATAGACGTTTGGCTGCTGTTCAGTTTGATGCACGTTACATAGCTAGTAATGCTGAGAAATTTAATGAAGAAGGTAGTGATATTGTGAGAAATGCTCGTATTATTACAGAAATATTACTAACAATAATTAAGTATGTTATATTAATTTTTTAAATAGAAAGAAAATCAACCATATTTATGATGTTTAATTGTAAATATTTTTATCCAGATCTAATACACCTGTTGAAGTACCTGCTTTGTGCCGCCAATTACAACAAAATTTTAAAAACAGTGAAGAAGAAAATAAAAAAAATGGTAATACAAATCAAAATCGTCCACAAAGACTTCGACCTCGTACATTAAGAGAAAGGAGTAAACAACCATTTGACTGGAAAGCAGAATGTAAAAAATTTTTACAAATGATTTGGTTATCCAAAGACAGTGAACCATTTAGGTAGTTTAATCAATTTTTCATTAAATCTAAATCTAAATACTTAAAAATTAATTAATGTTTAGGGAACCTATTGATTATAATAAATATCCAGACTATGGGCGTATTGTAAGTACTCCAATGGATTTAACAACAATTAGGGAAGAATTACGTGCAGATAACTACAATAACCTTGAAGAATTCTGTGAGGATATTAGACGAGTATTTGAGAATTCTCAAGTGTATGCCAAGGTTCATCCTAATAAAGAGGTTGGATAAGTTATGTCGTATATTTTTAGTGATAGCTAAAGTAATTAAGTTTTATTTATAATATATATATATGTATATATTTATATATGCACAGATAGAGAAAATGACTCAAGGTATGATTGAAATGTCTGAAGAACACATAAAGGAATTATTAGCCAAATGGAAAAAATCCTCTAGACATTCTAATAATTCATGTAATACAAAAACTCTTGATTTATCAATTAATATATTATTAATTACATTTGTATCATCATAGCTTTAGCCAATCATTTGAGTTCTCGTCCTCAAAGAAGATGCCGTTTAAAAAGAAGAAGATCTTATGACAATAGTCCAAGTGACAATGGTAGTGATGATGATTTTAGTATAAGATCTAAACGACCTAGAAGGTTGAAACAAATTATTTTAAAAGAAGAAACATCTGGTCACTCAACAGAAGAAGAAGAAAATTTTGACCCTAACCAGCCTTCAACTAGTTATGCCCATAGTGAGTATCCGAGGTGTTACAAAAAAGTAACAAAACTTTTTGAATAAAAGTGCTTTATTTTTAAAATTTTATAATTTAACGATTATTGCCTTCAAAGTATCTTCCCTTAGCAACTACACACTATTCCATTCTTCGCTGCCATTCTCAAAAACAGTTCTACCAATCGCTTTCAGTAAGCCCTTATAAAAGTTTTGCCATTTTTATATTTACATCATCAACCGTTTGAAAATGGTTTCTTTTTAAAGAATTTTTAATTTTTAGAAATAAGAAAAAATCACAATGAGCTAGATCTGGTGAGTTGGATAGGGGTTGTTGAAATATAGTATAGAAATTTTTTTTTTCAGTCAAAAAATATTGAATTGAAAATGTAGTGTAGTATTGTCCTGGTGAAAAATCCAGCTTTTCTTCCACAGATCTGGTCTTTTCCCTAATACATTCTCTGAATTTAATTAATACCTCTTCATAATAATATTGGTTTACTGTCTGTCTACTAGGAATCCATTTAACCAAAACTATTCCCTTAATATCAGAGCATATTATAGATAATATAGATGAACTGATTTTATCAATACTTATAGCAGTCTCATATAAGTGTTTCCTAATCATATTTTAATAATCGCTTTATAGATAACATTAATAGTTAAGAAAGTCTCATTACTTTTGTGTGACACCTCGTAGTACTAAATATCTAATGAATTGTGAAAATTTTATTATTTTTAAATTGTGTTTTGAAGGTGAAAAGCGTACATCAAGCCAGAAAAAAAAATCTATTGATATGCCATCTACTAGCAAAACTGAAGTCAAAGAAGAAGT
>NW_026099574.1:36171473-36173904 GCF_025091365.1 Daktulosphaira vitifoliae
ATAAAAACATTCATTTTTGTAAACAACTTTTTTAACCATTAATAGTATGTGTATTCCTATTTCTTTTGATATATACGAACAGTCACATACAAAATAAAGTTATTATAATGATACATTTAAATAATTTGATTACTCAATTTATCATTGAGATTATAATTAAAATAAAATAGTTTACCTTAACAGAGATATTTTTATTTGTGTATATAATTCTAAGATCCAGATGCAGTTTGGAGAGATTTCAATGAAAATAATTGATTTTAGTTTGCTTACTATGTCAGATTTAAAGTTTGAATTAGAACATAAAATAGTAAAACTGATTAATAATTCTGATTAAAATTGATAGAATTATATAACCATTGACTAGTAATTATTTATAAATAGTAAGTCGTCTTAGACATATTTAAAATTGATTTGTTTAGAGTTGAACACTTCTAACAGTAGTGTACTAACAGAAACAGTAAATTAAATATTGTTACAAAATTTAATTCTCTAATCTGCTTATTATTTTTCTAATGAGGATTAAAAAGAATTTTACTGTTTGTTAACCTATTCTACAGAATAATTATGACATTTTGATTGGCTTTATAATGTATAACTTTAATAGTTTTATTAATTATATAAAAATGGTAAATGGATTCATTTTACTTATTTTTTTTTCTAAAAAATGAAATAATTTATTGAATTTTAGATTTTTTTATCTTTTNTAAAAAATGAAATAATTTATTGAATTTTAGATTTTTTTATCTTTTAACTATGTTATTGCACTTGTTAATTCAAAAATATCTTATATTAGAGTAATTTTATTATCACATATTTCAATTTTATTTTAACCAAGCCAACATTTAAGTGATTGAAACTTTTTCATTTAATTTATAAGTACAAAAAGAATTTTCATAAATGAGAAGAAAATTGCACTTGTTAATTCAAAAATATCTTATATTAGAGTAATTTTAATATCACATATTTCAATTTTATTTTATCCAAGCCAACATTTAAGTGATTGAAACTTTTTCATTTAATTTATAAGTAAAAAAAGAATTTTCATAAATGAGAAGAATGTTTCTAAAACTATCTATAAGACAAAATAAACAAGACATTTATTATGAAGGAAATAAGAAAATATTTGATTTTGTTATTTTTATTTCCATTATAAATAATCCACGTCAATAAAAGAAAAAGAATTGTTCATGGATACCAAATAAGTTCTCAATAATTATGATTTGGCATAGTGTTCATATTTTAACATTTAAATAAAGCTTAATGTCATGGTAAAAAGTAAATACAAATAAAATTAAAAAATAATAATAATTAAAAAAAAAACATGATAATATTTATGAATGATTTACACTTACTCAGTCAATAGCAACAATACATAAATTAAATTCGAAGTCATGTAATTTACATTTATATAATATAAAATTTAGGAATAAAATTTAAAAACAAATGAAAAAGTATAAATCATAATAACACAACAGCAGGTAATAATAATTCATAAAATGGATTATAGACATGATGTGATTCATTTAGGCAATTTGACTAAATAATTTATATTGATATACAAAATAATACTTTTGAAAAAGTACATAGAAATAATACAGTAATTTTTTTTTTTTTTGTGTCTTTTNTGTGTCTTTTTTCTTGTATAGATCTTATCTCTATTTTTTAGATAAATGTACAATACTATAGACACACTATAAAAATGACTAATGTAATTAATTTATATTGCCGATACAATAATGCAACAAAAAGAAAGCATATAATCATAAAAATGAAATAACATAAAAAAAAAATTATTAATAAAATAATTAATAATAATGTTATAAAAATAATACCAACATTTAATACATACTTAATTTATATCTAATAGCATATTACTATGACATTGAGAAATTTTTAGAAAAGATTAAAAGAAAAATCTAAGTACAAAGTTTTGGAAAATTTACAAAACAAAATGTACACCCATAAGTCGTATAGCTCTCACAATACAATGCGTAATAGTTATATTTTGTACTTATAAATAAAATGGAAACAATAATCTTAAAATTCTCAAATCATTTTTTTGTTTTGATATGTTCATGGCTTATTATTTTTTTATTATAGATGGTTTGACTAGTCATACTGCTGATACTTGAGCATCATCATCTAATATAAAAATTAATCTTAAAAAATGTTACAAAAATTAATTCAAATTTAATAAATTTTACCATCGTCATCATCAACATCGTCTCTCATATAATAAGTCGATGTAACGCCCTCATGGGAATGTGCTCTTCCCAGCCGATGCATTCTGGCTGCCATTTGAGCAACGCTCGTGTTGTATGCTGGTGGAGGTCTTGACCTGACACAATTGGATCCCGCTTGGACATTTGGAACATATATTGGGCGATTTCCAATTTGGTAACCCGCTAAAATACAAAATTTAATTAGTACA
>NW_026099574.1:36174004-36214352 GCF_025091365.1 Daktulosphaira vitifoliae
GATCCCGCTTGGACATTTGGAACATATATTGGGCGATTTCCAATTTGGTAACCCGCTAAAATACAAAATTTAATTAGTACAACTTAATCAATATAATCAATTAAGATTAATTGTTACATGGGGGCTGAAGCACTGAATGTCTCCTTAAATGTAGTGGAGGTGGAGGTGAAGCTCCTTGAGGCATACAAATGTCCACTGATCCACTTGTCTGGGTTNTCCTTGAGGCATACAAATGTCCACTGATCCACTTGTCTGGGTTGAATGTCCTGAATCGCTCGATGTCACGGATCCCGCTAGGACAAACTTTAAATGAGTATACAATTTTTGCTGAAATTAATATTTCATAAGAAAAAAATTCTTACTAGATGTAATTGTTTTTCTAAGAGATAGATTAGATAAACTGGTAACACTGCTACTCTCAGCATTTAAATCAACTGATGATAAAAGTAAAGGTGGAGGTGGATTTAAAGGTGTGGTGTCAGAATGTGATCGTTCATGTGATGTAGCAGGAATGTTAGTAGGCTGGTGAACATTTCTACGTGTTGGAGGGCCTGGAGAAGGAGCCATATGATATCTGGGCTGATGTAATCTAGTTTTGCTAGGTTCACTTAAAGATAATAATTTTCTCACTGCTTGAGGTGATGCAGAGCCTAATTATAAAATTTTAAACATTATAATACTAGAAAATTTAAATGAAAAATGTATAAACAAACCAAATTTAGGACCACTATTTTTCAATCCTTCACTAGCACTGCTGGCACTACTAGCAGTTGAAAGTGTAGGAGAAGGATGTCGTTTACGAATAGGTCCAGTGCTCATAATAGATCCACTGGTGCTCGAGCCTTCACAACTCATTGACAGTTCGTGAAGTTTTTCTTCATCTGTTATTACCTTCATTTTGGCAAGATAAGCTTTAACTCTCCTTACCATTTGAGCCTAAATATAATTGAGTTATTTGATAAAAATAATTTTAAGTTTGACCACAAAAAATATTAAATATACAAAAAAAAAAAACACAAATAATAATGATAAAATTACATACTTCTTCAAACATTTTCTTTGGGTTTGGTGCTGCAGTTGACTTTTTTCTTCTTTTGACTGTAGCAGCTCCAGCTTGATGTGGCCCTCCACTTACACCTGTTGTAAGTTGGTTTAAAGCTACCATAGCATTAGATGTTGGTTGTCCACCAAGCTCCAACATCGTTAGTAAGTCATATGGAGATGAGCACATATTAGTAAGATTCCTAACTTCTTTGGCAATCATTCTTAGCTTTTCAAAATTAATTAAATCTTCTACATGAGTATCATTCCCCAAATGTATAAATGTTAAATCTTTCTTGACAACAGGATAAAATGGAATCTAAATTTAAAATAATAAGAAATTATATAAAATCTTAAACCAAATCATTTAATATTAAGCTATTACAATTGGAGGTTGAGATTGTTCGTTGCTGACTAATTGACGGTATTTGCTCATGTTTCGAGAAGGATCCATCAAATCTTGAAGATCCCCAAATAACCGTTGGTACTTAGTGGGTAGTTTTTCCCAAGATTGTCGTAGACGACTTACAGCACCATGGCCAAGACCCGAGATGATGGCAAACATAGAATTGAAATTTTTACATTCTTTACATTGACCTGTCAATTGAATAAATAAAAAAAGCTATTATGTATCCAGAGTGATTAATATCTTTAAAAATATAAAACAAATCATAATTTTTTTTAAAGAAGTTAATAGTATCTCATGTTCTAAAAAATTTCAAAAATTACTTGGCCCTATCTCCCTTCTCTCTCTCTATTTTAAAATAGTACCAAATTAATTTTTTTTTAAATGGAAACATATATGTAACCCAACTAAAAATAAGGAAATTATCCAACTAAAAAAATTATTGATTGATAACAATTTTTAAACCAGTATTTTAAAAGATATTAGTAATTCTATATTAGGGTGAGAAGGATAGTGTAGTTCATAAATGCCCAGAGATAAAAATAAACATACTCGCACTTCACCTCAAGTCATTATAATATTGTTAATAACTTTCAAAATACAAGTTCAAAAGTTGTTGGCAACTGGTCATTTTTTAATTAGAGCATTTTCTTATTTTTAAGCTATTTTACCAAAAGTTTACGATTAAAAATTCAAAAATTAATACTATTTTAAAGAAGAGAGAGAGGAGGAATGAAACCAAATTTGTTTAAATTATAAAACAAAGGATACCGTAAACTTCTGAAAAAGTATAGTTAATCAATTATATTCTATTATAGATAAAATGATTTCTTTTAACTTACGTGCTACTTTAATAAATTGTTTGATCATTTTTGACCGTCTAATAAGGTTATGTTCTGAACAAATTTCAGTCACTACCCAAAACATTTCTGTGTTAACCAACTAAAAAATAAAATTGTGATCATTTTTTTATTCATAATAAAGTACATTCACCATACCTCAGCAAACTTCGAAAGCATTGGCGTACCATATCGGCTGTCTAATTGGAATAAATCATCAACATATTCAGTAGCTTCAATTTGTCTAAATATTGAGAAATCTTGGAGTGTTAATTGAACTGCCACTTCCACAGCATTAAGTTGCAAAAAGTGAACATTACTTTCTCGTACTAAATCAGCAGCAAGTTCATCTCCAACAAGAGTCTCTGTATTACCAACATTTTTTAAATAATATCTACTACTTAACCCGATACGTTCTGAAAGGTTTTGTAATTGATCAGGCAACCTTCTTTGTTTGATTATACCCCCTTCAGATACAGACACTTCACAAAGAGAAAAGTTTGAGCTCGGTTCAGTGATACCAAATTCTTGTAATGCTAGCATGACCACCTCATGGGCTGTTGTCTCTTTATGCACTAGAAGATACTTGCAAGTCTGATCAGGTTTATAAACTTTGAGTACATGCTCAGG
Source organism: Daktulosphaira vitifoliae (assembly GCF_025091365.1). Classification (NCBI taxonomy): domain Eukaryota; kingdom Metazoa; phylum Arthropoda; class Insecta; order Hemiptera; family Phylloxeridae; genus Daktulosphaira; species Daktulosphaira vitifoliae. Next base: position 36,176,921 of record NW_026099574.1, read on the forward strand.
ATAATCGGCGGCAGCCATTGCTCGTGGATCATCCAAATAAGACATAGACGTGAGATCTGGATGGCTATGAGACTGTTTAAAATTTGAGCTAGTATCAGATTTGCCAGACACCGAAACGGAGCTATCATCACACACGTCACCCCCGATGATATTTTTTGGGAGAATATTCATCTTCATTAGAGCTCGCTGCAAACGTTTTTTAGGACCTAGGGTCATAAAGCCTCCTCCACTAGACGAGTTTGCTGAAGTAGTATTAACAGTGGAAGTCTTAATTGGTTGTTGAATAGGAGGAGGTAGGTTGGCAGTGAGTAACGGCCGTGCTCGAGGATCATCTTGAAGCCGGGCAATTTCGACCGATTGTTTTTGACGATTTCTCGTTCTAGGAGAATTATCTGGTGTGGCCAGCATTTCTTTGAACACTATAAAAAATAATTAATATAAAATTAAAACTTCACAAAACTATGTCAAGAAAAAATAAATTTAAATGTGCTTACCCAAAAGATTTGATTTTACAGTAATGCTTAAGTGAGTGGTCCCTCGAAGAATTTCTAAAGCTCGTGTATGGGTTACATGTTCAAAGCTCTGTCCATTGACTTCCAAAATTTGATCACCGCGTTTAAGACCAACTTCTTCTGCTTTTGAACCCTTGTCCACCTGCAGACGAAATACTTTATTACTTCACTGTATTCGCATAATAAAGAATAAATAATTGATTACCTTGGATATAAATATGCCGAATCCTCTTTCGTATCCTCCTAATATGGAAAAGTGTAGCACCTGATCTCGACACGGTCTGGCCAATGTGACGCACCTGGCTCTTGCTTTTGCGGCGCATGCAATATTTAACAATCGCATTTGTCCACTCATTTTGTTCTCTTCCAGGCACGCTTCAAACTTTTCCACGAATTCCATCATAACAGGGTCCATTTCAAAATCCGTAAAGTGATTGTTGACCCATAAAAGAACTACCCTCGTGACCCGATCTCTGGCGGACGGTTCACTAAACCAATTCAACAGTTGGTTTGCTACTTCCATAGAATTTTTAATAAAAGTACGATGGGTCAAGAGGAAGTCTTCTACGTATGTGGGATCAATAACCGAGTTCTCCTCGATCAATTGAAGCATCAGTCTTTCTGGCGTTCCCTACAATAATAATGATTTTTATTCATAATCGATCGAGTGACGGAACCCTACAATCGCACCCCTAGGAGTTACAAATATTGTAAATACTCACTCTTATAACTACATGACCCCGTCTTCCGGCCTCCAGAGTGCCTCTTTGTTCGGTAACCATGACCAACTTGCCATCGTCGTCTTCGTGTTTCTTGGTGTTTTCCTCGCCCTGATGGAGTATCCTGTAATAGTCCGTCTGGGTGATGCACACGAACTGGCAGTCATCGCATTTGGTACGCATAACACCCCTGTGATACAGACGCTCCATTGTAGGTACGATACCGAAACTGTCGCCCATATGCAGCTGGTCGGGTACACCATCAACGTGCTCGACTTCGACGTGACCATTGATGAGTACGCTCCACGAATCCAGTTCCTCGCCGTCGTTCATCACTACCGTGCCGGCCTTTTCAACCACAGCGAACACCATAACGCTGCATAGGGCCCTCCGTACGGCCAACGTCATGTTGGTAAACGCCTTCAAGTGCTGCGTGAACTCGAGCAGCACCTCGACGTCGTCTTCTGACCTTTCAGACGGGTCTTTCTCGAGACACTCGCGTACCGTGTCGCGCACCGTCAGGCTCTCGCTACTATCGCCCAAGTCATCTTCGTCCGAGTCTACAATGGACTCCACCAGTCCCGACAAATCCACTTCATCGGCCTCCACCGACACACTGCCCGAGTGTACGCTGGTCATGGTGTCGCTGCCCGAATACGCGGAACTCGTGTCCGAACTGTGCGAGCTTCGGTTGCTCTTCTGATACAATTCAGGTCGAATCGCAGCACAGTACTACAAAGCAAAAATAGTGTTGGTTACACATTGAAAGTACAGTAAAACCTAAGTCTATGAACTTCTGAGAGACACGTGCGTGCGGTTCATTAATTATGTACACTAAAACCGTTAAATCGTTTATCAATCACCACAACAGTTCCAATTTCAAAATAAACATTAAGAATTTACATCAGAATTCAAAAGGAATCCGTAATGGATTCAATCAGGCGTAATGCCTGATTGAAAAAACAAGCGGATTATTCTTTTTCCCATCCGAAACTCGTGAACTTTTGTGTCGATACGTCCGTTTAATCAAGCGAACCGCACACACAAATTCATACACTATGCATTATAATGAAGATGGATTTAACACTTACGCTGTCGTCGAATACAAGATTGATAGCTCCGCCACGTTCCATACCGGTGTACCGAGGGACGGAAGCACTCACTGAGCGTAAACCGCTTTGGGAGTCTGCATAATCCATCTAAAACACAATATAATTAGTCATGGGTTTTGACTGCTCAATTTCGAAGACTAAACAAAAAGGTACGAAAATACAACGCAAAATGTGACCCGGAAGCACTACGACAACGTCGACGGGATAAATGCCGACCATCGATGATGCATTTCACTTGCACGATTCCGACCAAAGTTTACACATCAGACTCGTGTGTTAATAAAACTGCGCTGGCAAAACAACGACATTTAATTTCTGTTTCTGGAAAACGACAGGCACGCAAATGATGGACAAGGACAAACTGCAGCGTTCCATACAGACACACACATTCAATACACGTTGCGGCGGCATTGTATTTGTTGTGCACTTCGTGTCAACTCATGAAGAGCACAACAAATGCGCATACGCCCTGTACAGCGCATATTATACATATATTATAATGGTCGACATCCGGTCACACGATCGAAACGAATTGCAACTTAATTGTATTTCTGACAAAATGCGATTCAATCGAATTTGGAAACCCAATTTTTATGAAAGTTTCCATCGGCACAACAACCGTAGCCTAAACATTCAAGCGTAAAGCGCGCTGAATGCGAGGCGTTGCCTATAGAGAGCAGAACTCGAACATTATTATCCTCAAACGCTACAATAGAATATCTATGTACTTAGTGTAACGACCTATATACATAACATTTAATCTATTATAATGAAACAGCCGCGTCGCTTCCAAGTACGAACTAGGGCGCTCAAAAACCCCGTGAATAAATAACCAGAAAGGTTTTGTTGTCGGTGATTCTAAAACTTTATTGTATTCCGTCCAAAACTAAATCCGTACTCGCCGCCAACGGAAGGCCTTCCGCGAGTACTCCATCTCATGAGGGTGTTGTACTTATCGGTGAGCACATCACTACCGTATAAAGTCCATTAAACGTGTGACTTAGTGGTGCTGTAGGAGTTGTTTTGTCGACAGTTGATACCGGACAATAATTAATTAAAATAGGATATTGTGCGAGGTAATTCGTCGTCAACAGCGCTGTAGTCAATTGGAACGCTAAAAAAGGTAATTAGCTACGGGTATAGTAGACGGCTGAATATTGTGCAGCATTCTGTTCGTCCTTTCGCAAACGGTTAAGAATACGGTTCGCGCAAACACATGCAACCAAATTACTACAGAATGTTTCGACGATCGCAATCTTAAAAAAGTTGAACGTCTAAAGAGTGTTTGATGTGAATTTCTCAACAGACTTCGCTCGGTTGACAATCACCACAATTGGAGGAAAACTAATGAAATTGCCAACATATAGTACAGACACGACTAACCGCCTAATGTCAATCATTCGCTACATTAAACATACATGATAAAATACCGAATGGGGATGTACGTATCATACGTTGAAATGCTCTAGATTTTTAATTATTTTCACTATTTTTAGAACTCTCTAAATAATATTGTCCGATAATATCACTGAATTAGCGTTTAAATCTTTGATGCTGAACGGAATCGCAAATTTTTTCCCGTGTCAGCCAACAGACGGAGGCCACGTTTTTTTTATGGCGTTGTGACAGCAGAACACAATTACAACGACGGTACAACTAAATTTTACAGCCATTAATTTGAATACAAAACGTTCTATTTAAAAAAAAACTAGCGCTATTTGTGAGGCCTTATAAATTCATACGTAAAATTTTAGTCCAATGTGAAATGCCACGACTTTGAGTGAATTTTGTTACTTATATTAGCGCTCCTGTTTAATGTGGCATGTCAAAGGTCGGTGAGCTTTTACTTAATGTAGATGTAATCGCCAAAGGGATACACTTTTACTTACACTTGTGGTGTCTAAAACTGAATACCAAAAACGCCCACCGGTGTTATTTGTTACTTTGCTATTTCTCTTGCTTTAAAACGAGTCTTTAAGTAATAATAATACTTGCTTATTTCCTACGAGTTAATCTTACTCGGATCAATATTTAATCAACAGAAAATGGATAGAACTCCTTCGGCAGTAGAGTAAAAAGTGCTCGATTTTTTTTTTTTTTTTTTTTTTGCAGTGTTTACATGCTTAATGTTTTAAACTGTCTAGAAAGAAATCAATTAGGAGCAGTAAGTGCACACTTTAATGGAGTGCTCATAAAAGCTACGATAAAAACAACACAACGCTATGACGAACGCGGCATATAATATACTGGTAAAATTATTTGAAAATTTGTCGAGCAAAAATAATTAGACGTCTCAATCAAACGTAAAAGTTCATCCGACTCGAGAGTTTCTTCATTAGAAATTCCTGCACAATTAAAAAGTTTTACTATTAATTTTATTCTGCACCGTGCGTGATGAACCGCCATCAAACTAACGAATAAATGAAATAAAATCTTATTAATTTTGCTTTACTTCAAATTGAAATATTTACACAATGCGTGTATACACCATACACCACAATGTCTCGTTAAGCAATAACAATGAACGACCAGACCATGGAATTCAGCCCACATTTCCACACACGCATCCAGTGTACTGTACATTACATATTGTATTCGAACGTTGCCTGTTATTTCGCGTTCCTGTGATGTATGATAAATAAAATACAATAATAGTTCAATTGCACTGTAGTGTGGGTTTATCTGAGTTCACAACCGAGTGCCTAAATTATTTATCAATACTGTGGTTTGTACGCGAGGCGCGGCTGTAAGGGTATAAATCCGAGTCGTCTAATTATTTTAATTACGATATTGAATTCACTGAACGCAGAAATAATTTAATATATCAATAAGAAGTGTAATTTTAACCGTCCGGTCCGGTTTCCACGACCGCATTATAATAATTTTATTGTTCTTTGTTATTTAGAATACATTTTTTTTACGTGTAAACCTAAATAATTGATTATTAGAATATGCAGCGGCCGGAAAAATGTACATTTTTCGTCTTAATAAAAAACCAATACGATTATGCATTGAGTTTTAATAATAAAAACACATTTAAAAACTATCTCGCAGCGGTTATAAAATTTGTAAAATACCTTGACTTTGATAGATTCAATCTATTTTCTAGTCCGAAACTTGAATTTAAATATTCAATGGAACGTATGTTTTTTTCGATTTTATAATCATGTACATAAAAATAGGGTTAGCATATAAAAATGGTCGTTAAAAACTTTCAGTGAGCTTGTAGTATTATTTAATGCACTCTTTCGGTTTAAAATTTGATTTATAGAGTACTTTAAATAATGTGTACGGCGGTGAAAAGGGATAAAATTTAATACAATAGCGAATGAAATATGTTGTTTTTTTCTTTGTACCGAATACCAATTATTCGTTCGATGGATTTCGATCATTGATTCATTGGACGTTTAATGAATGTTTACCGAACCGACCGGCGAGTCTTAATGGCCTTAAATGGGATGAAAAAAAGTTCAAAAAAAAAACAATTACTGTTGGGCGCTTGGCAGTGAAAGCAATCATCTCTCCTGTTGCGTCAGGACCCTTAAACTGCTTCTACATAATCAACACTACTGGCGGTCGGGTTCATAATATTGTTATTATTACTTATTTAATATCATAATGTTAAAAACAAAATAAAATACAACACGGGTGACTGAACTGAAGTAAGGGATCAAGCGGATGCAAGATAAATGACCACGGTAAGAGCAATCGTGTATATAACAAGAAAAAAACATTGACGCACAGAAACCACGAGGAAATGATATTGGAGGGAGGGGGCAANTCCGTCTGGGTGATGCACACGAACTGGCAGTCATCGCATTTGGTACGCATAACACCCCTGTGATACAGACGCTCCATTGTAGGTACGATACCGAAACTGTCGCCCATATGCAGCTGGTCGGGTACACCATCAACGTGCTCGACTTCGACGTGACCATTGATGAGTACGCTCCACGAATCCAGTTCCTCGCCGTCGTTCATCACTACCGTGCCGGCCTTTTCANTTGGATCAATATTGTGCTTAACCTTCTCTCTTGTATTTATATATATATATATATTTAATAAATATCGGAGGAGGGGGTGTAGACCACTTAGAGACAATAAAGTGACGTAAGGAGGAAATAATTTTTTTTTTCTGTCACTGATTCAAAGGCGATTGACTATCGAAAATAAAGAAAACGCGCTCGGAAGAAAATCGCCGACATCAAGAAAACTTTTTTTTTTTACCCGTTTTAGTTCTGAAATCGAAAACGTACCNGCTACTATCGCCCAAGTCATCTTCGTCCGAGTCTACAATGGACTCCACCAGTCCCGACAAATCCACTTCATCGGCCTCCACCGACACACTGCCCGAGTGTACGCTGGTCATGGTGTCGCTGCCCGAATACGCGGAACTCGTGTCCGAACTGTGCGAGCTTCGGTTGCTCTTCTGATACAATTCAGGTCGAATCGCAGCACAGTACTACAAAGCAAAAATAGTGTTGGTTACACATTGAAAGTACAGTAAAACCTAAGTCTATGAACTTCTGAGAGACACGTGCGTGCGGTTCATTAATTATGTACACTAAAACCGTTAAATCGTTTATCAATCACCACAACAGTTCCAATTTCAAAATAAACATTAAGAATTTACATCAGAATTCAAAAGGAATCCGTAATGGATTCAATCAGGCGTAATGCCTGATTGAAAAAACAAGCGGATTATTCTTTTTCCCATCCGAAACTCGTGAACTTTTGTGTCGATACGTCCGTTTAATCAAGCGAACCGCACACACAAATTCATACACTATGCATTATAATGAAGATGGATTTAACACTTACGCTGTCGTCGAATACAAGATTGATAGCTCCGCCACGTTCCATACCGGTGTACCGAGGGACGGAAGCACTCACTGAGCGTAAACCGCTTTGGGAGTCTGCATAATCCATCTAAAACACAATATAATTAGTCATGGGTTTTGACTGCTCAATTTCGAAGACTAAACAAAAAGGTACGAAAATACAACGCAAAATGTGACCCGGAAGCACTACGACAACGTCGACGGGATAAATGCCGACCATCGATGATGCATTTCACTTGCACGATTCCGACCAAAGTTTACACATCAGACTCGTGTGCTAATAAAACTGTGCTGGCAAAACAACGACATTTAATTTCTGTTTCTGGAAAACGACAGGCGCGCAAATGATGGACAAGGACAAACTGCAGCGTTCCATACAGACACACGCATACAATACACGTTGCGGCGGCATTGTATTTGTTGTGCTCTTCATGAGTTGACACGAAGAGCACAACAACAAACGCGCATACGCCCTGTACAGCGCATATTATACATATATTATAATGGTCGACATCCGGTCACACGATCGAAACGAATTGCAACTTAATTGTATTTCTGACAAAATACGATTCGATCGAATTTGGAAACCCAATTTTTATGAAAGTTTCCATCGGCACAACAACCGTAGCCTAAACATTCAAGCGTAAAGCGCGCTGAATGCGAGGCGTTGCCTATAGAGAGCAGAACTCGAACATTATTATCCTCAAACGCTACAATAGAATATCTATGTACTTAGTGTAACGACCTATATACATAACATTTAATCTATTATAATGAAACAGCCGCGTCGCTTCCAAGTACGAACTAGGGCGCTCAAAAACCCCGTGAATAAATAACCAGAAAGGTTTTGTCGTTGGCGATTCTAAAACTTTATTGTATTCCGTCCAAAACTAAATCCGTACTCGCCGCCAACGGAAGGCCTTCCGCGAGTACTCCATCAATGAGGGTGTTGTACTTATCGGTGAGCACATCACTACCGTATAAATTCCATAAAACGTGTGACTTAGTGATACTGTAGGAGCTGTTGTCGACAGTTGATACCGGACAATAATAAATTAAAATAGGATATTGTGCGAGGTAATTCGTCGTCAACAGCGCTGTAGTCAATTGGAACGCTAAAAAAGGTAATTAGCTACGGGTATAGACGGCTGAATATTGTGCAGCATTCTGTTCGTCCTTTCGCACACGGTTAAGAATACGGTTCGCGCAACCCCAAATTACTACAGAATGTTTCGACGATCATAATCTTAAAAAGTTGAACGTCTAAAGAGTGTCTGATGTGAATTTATCAACAGACTTCGCTCGGTTGACAATCACAATTGGAGGAAAACAAAATGAAATTGCCAACATATAGCACAGACACGACTAACCGCCGAATGTCAATCATTCGCTACATTAAACATAAACGATAAAATACCGAATGGGGATGTACGTATCATACGTTGAAATGCTCTAGATTTTTAATTATTTTCACTATTTTTAGAACTCTCTAAATAATATTGTCCGATAATATCACTGAATTAGCGTTTAAATCTTTGATGCTGAACGGAATCGCAAATTTTTTCCCGTGTCAGCCAACAGACGGAGGCCACGTTTTTTTTATGGCGTTGTGACAGCAGAACACAATTACAACGACGGTACAACTAAATTTTACAGCCATTAATTTGAATACAAAACGTTCTATTTAAAAAAAAACTAGCGCTATTTGTGAGGCCTTATAAATTCATACGTAAAATTTTAGTCCAATGTGAAATGCCACGACTTTGAGTGAATTTTGTTACTTATATTAGCGCTCCTGTTTAATGTGGCATGTCAAAGGTCGGTGAGCTTTTACTTAATGTAGATGTAATCGCCAAAGGGATACACTTTTACTTACACTTGTGGTGTCTAAAACTGAATACCAAAAACGCCCACCGGTGTTATTTGTTACTTTGCTATTTCTCTTGCTTTAAAACGAGTCTTTAAGTAATAATAATACTTGCTTATTTCCTACGAGTTAATCTTACTCGGATCAATATTTAATCAACAGAAAATGGATAGAACTCCTTCGGCAGTAGAGTAAAAAGTGCTCGATTTTTTTTTTTTTTTTTTTTTTGCAGTGTTTACATGCTTAATGTTTTAAACTGTCTAGAAAGAAATCAATTAGGAGCAGTAAGTGCACACTTTAATGGAGTGCTCATAAAAGCTACGATAAAAACAACACAACGCTATGACGAACGCGGCATATAATATACTGGTAAAATTATTTGAAAATTTGTCGAGCAAAAATAATTAGACGTCTCAATCAAACGTAAAAGTTCATCCGACTCGAGAGTTTCTTCATTAGAAATTCCTGCACAATTAAAAAGTTTTACTATTAATTTTATTCTGCACCGTGCGTGATGAACCGCCATCAAACTAACGAATAAATGAAATAAAATCTTATTAATTTTGCTTTACTTCAAATTGAAATATTTACACAATGCGTGTATACACCATACACCACAATGTCTCGTTAAGCAATAACAATGAACGACCAGACCATGGAATTCAGCCCACATTTCCACACACGCATCCAGTGTACTGTACATTACATATTGTATTCGAACGTTGCCTGTTATTTCGCGTTCCTGTGATGTATGATAAATAAAATACAATAATAGTTCAATTGCACTGTAGTGTGGGTTTATCTGAGTTCACAACCGAGTGCCTAAATTATTTATCAATACTGTGGTTTGTACGCGAGGCGCGGCTGTAAGGGTATAAATCCGAGTCGTCTAATTATTTTAATTACGATATTGAATTCACTGAACGCAGAAATAATTTAATATATCAATAAGAAGTGTAATTTTAACCGTCCGGTCCGGTTTCCACGACCGCATTATAATAATTTTATTGTTCTTTGTTATTTAGAATACATTTTTTTTACGTGTAAACCTAAATAATTGATTATTAGAATATGCAGCGGCCGGAAAAATGTACATTTTTCGTCTTAATAAAAAACCAATACGATTATGCATTGAGTTTTAATAATAAAAACACATTTAAAAACTATCTCGCAGCGGTTATAAAATTTGTAAAATACCTTGACTTTGATAGATTCAATCTATTTTCTAGTCCGAAACTTGAATTTAAATATTCAATGGAACGTATGTTTTTTTCGATTTTATAATCATGTACATAAAAATAGGGTTAGCATATAAAAATGGTCGTTAAAAACTTTCAGTGAGCTTGTAGTATTATTTAATGCACTCTTTCGGTTTAAAATTTGATTTATAGAGTACTTTAAATGATGTGTACAGCGGTGAAAAGGGATAAAATTTAATACAATAGCGAATGAAATATGTTGTTTTTTTCTTTGTACCGAATACCAATTATTCGTTCAATGGATTTCGATCATTGATTCATTGGACGTTTAATGAATGTTTACCGAACCGACCGGCGAGTCTTAATGGCCTTAAACGAGATGAAAAAAAGTTCAAAAAAACAATTACTGTGGGGCGCTTGGCAGTGAAAGCAATCATCTCTCCTGTTGCGTCAGGACCCTTAAACTGCTTCTACATAATCAACACTACTGGCGGTCGGGTTCATAATATTGTTATTATTACTTATTTAATATCATAATGTTAAAAACAAAATAGAATACAACACGGGTGACTGAACTGAAGTAAGGGATCAAGCGGATGCAAGATAAATGACCACGGTAAGAGCAATCGTGTATATAACAAGAAAAAAACATTGACGCACAGAAACCACGAGGAAATGATATTGGAGGGAGGGGGCAAATGAATGAGGAAAGGCAGAAAAAGGCAAGTGACGTCGGTCGTGCCGGGTGGTTGGTAACTGGCTGAGGCGGCGGTGGGCTTCGGTATAAATGAGCGCAATGCGTGGGTGTCTGCCGTTACACAGCTTTGTGGTGGTTCGTTCTTCTCCGTTGTTGGATCAATATTGTGCTTAACCTTCTCTCTTGTATTTATATATATATATATATATTTAATAAATATCGGAGGAGGGGGTGTAGACCACTTAGAGACAATAAAGTGACGTAAGGAGGAAATAATTTTTTTTTTCTGTCACTGATTCAAAGGCGATTGACTATCGAAAATAAAGAAAACGCGCTCGGAAGAAAATCGCCGACATCAAGAAAACTTTTTTTTTTTACCCGTTTTAGTTCTGAAATCGAAAACGTAGTACCCCAACCGAACACTTCGGTCGCCGAATTTTCTCGGCAAACGTACGCACACGAGCACTAGCCGCACTTTGTCGAACTATATGGGAAGAAAGTATAAAAAAAAAGAAATTACCGTCATCCGACCAACACCACAAGCAGCTGTCGGCGATATTGGAGAATGTCTATAAAACGATGCACATTACTCGACCGCATTACACCCGTCGGAACAATACCGAAGAGAGCACACCATAATGGAAATATCGTACGGAGATTATACAGAGTGTACCCACCCGCATGGTCGTCCTGTAGGAAGAAAAGAGAACAAGTGTCCCTATAATAGTGTACATCAATTCAAACAATAAAAATAATAATACTAATGGTATGTGTGTGTGTGTGTGTAATACGAGATACACGAGCTTGGTTGAAAAATCGTTCGTGTCATTGAATCGACTGAGAAGAGAAAAACGAGGAGTCGTTGACATGAATAATAATTATTATATTCAAACAATAAAAAATGACGATGGACTACGAAAACAGCTGATCGCGACGACNTGATACGTCCGTTTAATCAAGCGAACCGCACACACAAATTCATACACTATGCATTATAATGAAGATGGATTTAACACTTACGCTGTCGTCGAATACAAGATTGATAGCTCCGCCACGTTCCATACCGGTGTACCGAGGGACGGAAGCACTCACTGAGCGTAAACCGCTTTGGGAGTCTGCATAATCCATCTAAAACACAATATAATTAGTCATGGGTTTTGACTGCTCAATTTCGAAGACTAAACAAAAAGGTACGAAAATACAACGCAAAATGTGACCCGGAAGCACTACGACAACGTCGACGGGATGAATGCCGACCATCGATGATGCATTTCACTTGCACGATTCCGACCAAAGTTTACACATCAGACTCGTGTGTTAATAAAACTGCGCTGGCAAAACAACGACATTTAATTTCTGTTTCTGGAAAACGACAGGCACGCAAATGATGGACAAGGACAAACTGCAGCGTTCCATACAGACACACACATTCAATACACGTTGCGGCGGCATTGTATTTGTTGTGCACTTCGTGTCAACTCATGAAGAGCACAACAAATGCGCATACGCCCTGTACAGCGCATATTATACATATATTATAATGGTCGACATCCGGTCACACGATCGAAACGAATTGCAACTTAATTGTATTTCTGACAAAATGCGATTCAATCGAATTTGGAAACCCAATTTTTATGAAAGTTTCCATCGGCACAACAACCGTAGCCTAAACATTCAAGCGTAAAGCGCGCTGAATGCGAGGCGTTGCCTATAGAGAGCAGAACTCGAACATTATTATCCTCAAACGCTACAATAGAATATCTATGTACTTAGTGTAACGACCTATATACATAACATTTAATCTATTATAATGAAACAGCCGCGTCGCTTCCAAGTACGAACTAGGGCGCTCAAAAACCCCGTGAATAAATAACCAGAAAGGTTTTGTTGTCGGTGATTCTAAAACTTTATTGTATTCCGTCCAAAACTAAATCCGTACTCGCCGCCAACGGAAGGCCTTCCGCGAGTACTCCATCTCATGAGGGTGTTGTACTTATCGGTGAGCACATCACTACCGTATAAAGTCCATTAAACGTGTGACTTAGTGGTGCTGTAGGAGTTGTTTTGTCGACAGTTGATACCGGACAATAATTAATTAAAATAGGATATTGTGCGAGGTAATTCGTCGTCAACAGCGCTGTAGTCAATTGGAACGCTAAAAAAGGTAATTAGCTACGGGTATAGTAGACGGCTGAATATTGTGCAGCATTCTGTTCGTCCTTTCGCAAACGGTTAAGAATACGGTTCGCGCAAACACATGCAACCAAATTACTACAGAATGTTTCGACGATCGCAATCTTAAAAAAGTTGAACGTCTAAAGAGTGTTTGATGTGAATTTCTCAACAGACTTCGCTCGGTTGACAATCACCACAATTGGAGGAAAACTAATGAAATTGCCAACATATAGTACAGACACGACTAACCGCCTAATGTCAATCATTCGCTACATTAAACATAAACGATAAAATACCGAATGGGGATGTACGTATCATACGTTGAAATGCTCTAGATTTTTAATTATTTTCACTATTTTTAGAACTCTCTAAATAATATTGTCCGATAATATGACTGAATTAGCGTTGAAATCTTTGATGCTGAACGGAATCGCAAATTTTTTCCCGTGTCAGCCAACAGACGGAGGCCACGTTTTTTTTATGGCGTTGTGACAGCAGAACACAATTACAACGACGGTACAACTAAATTTTACAGCCATTAATTTGAATACAAAACGTTCTATTTAAAAAAAAACTAGCGCTATTTGTGAGGCCTTATAAATTCATACGTAAAATTTTAGTCCAATGTGAAATGCCACGACTTTGAGTGAATTTTGTTACTTATATTAGCGCTCCTGTTTAATGTGGCATGTCAAAGGTCGGTGAGCTTTTACTTAATGTAGATGTAATCGCCAAAGGGATACACTTTTACTTACACTTGTGGTGTCTAAAACTGAATACCAAAAACGCCCACCGGTGTTATTTGTTACTTTGCTATTTCTCTTGCATTAAAACGAGTCTTTAAGTAATAATAGTACTTGCTTATTTCCTACGAGTTAATCTTACTCGGATCAATATTTAATCAACAGAAAATGGACAGAATTCCTTCGGCAGTAGAGTAAAAAGTGCTCGACTTTTTTTTTTTTCGCAGTGTTTACATACTTAATGTTTTAAACTGTCTAGAAAGAAATCAATTAGGAGCNTTTTTTTTTTTTTTGCAGTGTTTACATGCTTAATGTTTTAAACTGTCTAGAAAGAAATCAATTAGGAGCAGTAAGTGCACACTTTAATGGAGTGCTCATAAAAGCTACGATAAAAACAACACAACGCTATGACGAACGCGGCATATAATATACTGGTAAAATTATTTGAAAATTTGTCGAGCAAAAATAATTAGACGTCTCAATCAAACGTAAAAGTTCATCCGACTCGAGAGTTTCTTCATTAGAAATTCCTGCACAATTAAAAAGTTTTACTATTAATTTTATTCTGCACCGTGCGTGATGAACCGCCATCAAACTAACGAATAAATGAAATAAAATCTTATTAATTTTGCTTTACTTCAAATTGAAATATTTACACAATGCGTGTATACACCATACACCACAATGTCTCGTTAAGCAATAACAATGAACGACCAGACCATGGAATTCAGCCCACATTTCCACACACGCATCCAGTGTACTGTACATTACATATTGTATTCGAACGTTGCCTGTTATTTCGCGTTCCTGTGATGTATGATAAATAAAATACAATAATAGTTCAATTGCACTGTAGTGTGGGTTTATCTGAGTTCACAACCGAGTGCCTAAATTATTTATCAATACTGTGGTTTGTACGCGAGGCGCGGCTGTAAGGGTATAAATCCGAGTCGTCTAATTATTTTAATTACGATATTGAATTCACTGAACGCAGAAATAATTTAATATATCAATAAGAAGTGTAATTTTAACCGTCCGGTCCGGTTTCCACGACCGCATTATAATAATTTTATTGTTCTTTGTTATTTAGAATACATTTTTTTTACGTGTAAACCTAAATAATTGATTATTAGAATATGCAGCGGCCGGAAAAATGTACATTTTTCGTCTTAATAAAAAACCAATACGATTATGCATTGAGTTTTAATAATAAAAACACATTTAAAAACTATCTCGCAGCGGTTATAAAATTTGTAAAATACCTTGACTTTGATAGATTCAATCTATTTTCTAGTCCGAAACTTGAATTTAAATATTCAATGGAACGTATGTTTTTTTCGATTTTATAATCATGTACATAAAAATAGGGTTAGCATATAAAAATGGTCGTTAAAAACTTTCAGTGAGCTTGTAGTATTATTTAATGCACTCTTTCGGTTTAAAATTTGATTTATAGAGTACTTTAAATAATGTGTACGGCGGTGAAAAGGGATAAAATTTAATACAATAGCGAATGAAATATGTTGTTTTTTTCTTTGTACCGAATACCAATTATTCGTTCAATGGATTTCGATCATTGATTCATTGGACGTTTAATGAATGTTTACCGAACCGACCGGCGAGTCTTAATGGCCTTAAACGAGATGAAAAAAAGTTCAAAAAAACAATTACTGTGGGGCGCTTGGCAGTGAAAGCAATCGTCTCTCCTGTTGCGTCAGGACCCTTAAACTGCTTCTACATAATCAACACTACTGGCGGTCGGGTTCATAATATTGTTGTTATTACTTATTTAATATCATAATGTTAAAAACAAAATAGAATACAACACGGGTGACTGAACTGAAGTAAGGGATCAAGCGGATGCAAGATAAATGACCACGGTAGGAGCAATCGTGTATATAACAAGAAAAAAACATTGACGCACAGAAACCACGAGGAAATGATATCGGAGGGAGGGGGCAGATGAATGAGGAAAGGCAGAAAAAGGCAAGTGACGTCGGTCGTGCCGGGTGGTTGGTAACTGGCTGAGGCGGCGGTGGGCTTCGGTATAAATGAGCGCAATGCGTGGGTGTCTGCCGTTACACAGCTTTGTGGTGGTTCGTTCTTCTCCGTTGTTGGATCAATATTGTGCTTAACCTTCTCTCTTGTATTTATATATATATATATATTTAATAAATATCGGAGGAGGGGGTGTAGACCACTTAGAGACAATAAAGTGACGTAAGGAGGAAATAATTTTTTTTTTCTGTCACTGATTCAAAGGCGATTGACTATCGAAAATAAAGAAAACGCGCTCGGAAGAAAATCGCCGACATCAAGAAAACTTTTTTTTTTTACCCGTTTTAGTTCTGAAATCGAAAACGTACCACCCCAACCGAACACTTCGGTCGCCGAATTTTCTCGGCAAACGTACGCACACGAGCACTAGCCGCACTTTGTCGAACTATACGAGAAAGTATAAAAAAAAAGAAATTACCGTCATCCGACCAACACCACAAGCAGCTGTCGGCGATATTGGAGAATGTCTATAAAACGATGCACATTACTCGACCGCATTACACCCGTCGGAACAATACCGAAGAGAGCACACCATAATGGAAATATCGTACGGAGATTATACAGTGTGTACCCACCCGCATGGTCGTCCGGTCGGAAGAAAAGAGAACAAGTGTCCCTATAATAGTGTACATCAATTCAAACAATAAAAATAATAATACTAATGGTATGTGTGTGTGTGTGTGTAATACGAGATACACGAGCTTGGTTGAAAAATCGTTCGTGTCATTGAATCGACTGAGAAGAGAAAAACGAGGAGTCGTTGACATGAATAATAATTATTATATTCAAACAATAAAAAATGACGATGGACTACGAAAACAGCTGATCGCGACGACGGCGACTGGATCAACGCTCTTTGCCCTTCTACCGCTCTTTCCTAGGCCGTTTTTCATCTCTACGCTCCGTTTCCCGTCATTAACAATCATAATATTTTATTTTTTTAAGGTAAAATTTGTTGTTTAGCTTCATAGCGGAAGTCCTACTGACTTCATACTGTCGTACATGAATCACACACAAATGTGTTCCATTACACAAATCACACACATTATAAATAAACACATACATGTATATTATCATAATAGAAAATTTTAATAGTTGATGTTGACGGCGTGAGTCATCTATTTGAAAATATGTTTTCACGCGTTCGGTACAAGTCTTGCGACGACAAAGATTTTTGTAATTCCAACATTGTTTTTTTCATGGCCTTAAATTATGGAGATATTTTTCTCCTTTTTTCCGAGAAAAAGTTTATTTTTCGACGAGCAAGCGAAAATCAACAAACAAAAATAACGAAAGCGGCGTTTGATTCAAATGAACTAAGAAGAATAATATTATTGTAAATAGGTCATCCCTCCAAAAAGCATCAGTCTCGACTTCCTGGACATCACAACAAGACACGACAAATCTCGATCGGCTTATGTCAACAAAGTTTATAAGTCTTACAAGTTTTCACAAAAATAAACCGAAATTGAAAAATAAGAAAACATTTATCTTCTAATACGTAATCAAGTTTGATAATAACAAAACGGAAAAACTTTTAATGACAGTTGGTTTGTGTTTTCGTTAAAATCTCAGCTAAATAGACAACACTATAGAAAACGTTTTTTTTTTTTAATTAAAAACTGTCAGTTAGGTGTACTTTGTAGATCATTATAAAATGACATTTAATACCTGGACTTAACCGATTTGTTATTTTTTTTTGAAATTTCAATTTACAGTAACGTTGATAATTTTAGTATGCCTCTTTAACGTAACCAATGGGGTGAATATTAAATAAATACTATTTCAATTAATTTTGCTTGAGTATAGATTATAATAACGTTTTCGTGGAAATGTCAAAAGTATTTTTACTAAAAAAAATATAAATATATATTTTATAAGCTTCCAGGGTATGTAATTTTTTTTCATTATAATAACGTTCGATTTACTGTTTTTATTTTTAACGCGAATAAAATATCTATTTAATACTGCTAAGAATACGATTCTATAAAACACAATTAAAAATCCAATGTTTATAATTCTTTTTTTTTTTTTTGTATCTTTAAATTATAAGGGCAGTTAAGATTGATGTTTGACGAACAAATTTAATGTTTTTCATTGCTCAGTAAAAAAAAATAAAGGTCAGTTTGTTTTTCGTAGGCGTTATAAAGTTTAGTAATAAATTATTAGAGTTTAATATAAACTTGGTGTAATAAACCATTGTAGAGTGAATAATAATTGAAATTAAAAATTTAGAATCGCCCAAGTCCACCAGCTAACAATAAAGAAATTACTCATCTATAACGCACAAGACCTATGCCCTTTTCATAACATTCTGTACTGCCGGAGAACAAACACATAAATGTAATTGTTATAAAAATAACGATTACACTTATTTTATCTTATGATTGCACGCAAACGAACCGCGTTTAACAATACCTTTCATATTTTTTAGCAGATAATTTGCATTATACATTGTACATTGTATATCCGACGAAATGATCAGTTCGTGAGAATAAACAGACTATCATTATAATTTAAATTAACCGAGTAGGCAGAATAAGAGTATAATGGACATTTAAAGATAAACGTCAAACATTTTATCGATTAAATATCAATTATTCGAGACCCATAAAAACATTATGCTTCATTACAANATCAATTATTCGAGACCCATAAAAATATAATGCTTCATTACAACGAAACGCCAAAGTACAATAAAATTACTCAACTTGGCATGTTAATTTAATTACTTACACGACGATGGTCGTAATAATTATCATCATTTGTAACAATGCGAGCCAACAATGAAAAGGGACACCAGTTGAAGGTTGAAATAATCAAAATAAAAAACGGACCAATGCGCGATTTTATTTCTAAGGCTACAAAGGGTTCAGAGTTATTGAACGCGCCAGTGGCTTTATTCCAAACGCCAGTTGTTTGCTTAAAACAATACGAACACGCTTTTAGAGTAATGAAATAATAACAAATGAAAACGAAACGTTATCACAAATATCGATGGTCAATGGGCGTAAAATGAGCACTCGAGAAATAGCAATAACGCGATTCAAAAGACTCTCAAAGGCCTAAAGCTCACCAAAGATAATATCTCCGGTGACATATCTCGATGTAACACCTCAGAATCGAGATCCTTATGATGTCGTAGGGAGACATAACATTCTTTGAAAAACCATCAACAGCGAGACCGATATTTGTGTTGCTATCTTTTTTTTTTTTTGTCATCATACCCGCGCGTGTGGAGTTCAAAAACCAAGAATGGAATAAAAAAAAAACGCCAACCAATGTTCTACGAGCAGAGATCATTCAACCATAAACAGCGATAAAATCCGACACGGAATGGTAACAGCAAAAGCGAGACACATAGAAGAGCACAGCAAATACGTTTTATGATCTTATTTTATACACTACCAGCGATTTTCCAAGTTAACTCGAGCAAGTATAACTTTAACGCGGCTCGAAAATATTCGCAATTTTATAGTTGGTCGGGACACCCGTTTTATTTTATTTTTTAATGCTATTTTCAGTTTTCTAAAGAGTGTTTTTAACAGTAAACATTGTTAAAAATAATTGATAGAGCGCAAAATCGACATTTTCTCGATTACGGTCTACAGCCAATAGTACCAGTACAAAAAGAATTCCCTGATGCACTACCGGTCAAATTATAAGTTACGTTATATTTTTCAAGGGGAAAAAGCCGACAACAACAACAAAAAAGGACGCGAACAAAGAAGATAACAGCGTTCCTACAGTAATGATGCGCTCTGCTCGAAATGTTCTACCTACACGTACAATTGCTTTTACTCGACATTTTTCTAAAAAAAAAAAAAAAAACACTTACCACCAACATTTCCGAAGGCTCCAACACGAAGCATTCGTTAGGCCGCCTAGCGCTGCCTCCGGTTCGTTTTCCAAAACTGAAACAAAATAACAACATCATTATTACAAAACATCGTTTTAATTAATATTCTAAGTGTAAACTTGAACCTAATCGTCTACCGCCCCGACATGTATAACGAGTATTGGTCGCGAGCTCCATAATTTATCCAATTTATGTTAAATTAAATGTAACGCTAACAATAGCGAGTAAATTCATACACCCGGCCGCCTAAAAATCGTTCGCTCATTTAAATTGTTTAGCCGTCATAAGTCGCGTTGATGTTTTTAAAGGAGGGAGACAAGATGAAACTAAGCCCTCTAAAAACTGACAGTCGACTCTCGTTTTTTTCCCCCTCTTTTTCTACCACCGTCCCGTGTTGTACCTTCAGCCGCAAATAAAATAAAAACCGATGTCAAATAACGTGTCTACCTGACGTTCGAGGCACACCACAGCAGGTCATATCGTATAGAAAACGCCGAGTTTGCCCAGTCGACAGGGATTTCAACTCAATTATGTCACTTCGCCCGGTACGAATACGGTAAAGACGCACTGGCCTATGGCGAACTGAGACCGTGCGGACACGCGGCTGCCGGCCGGGAGGGACCGAAATACAGTGACGGAGATCTAAATTTTCGGGTCACGGGTTGTACAAACATTTAAAGGCACACACACGCACAATGCGAAGAGAGCTAAAGGGTATGCGACGACGCCTCTACCTCCGACTGCGCTCTCGTCGACGACGGCACATTTCGCAATAAAAAACTACGTTTGTATGTAGTCGTTTCATAAAATAATTTCAAGTCGAAATAAAAATATAACCATACGCCGGTATTTGATAAACACGAAAGTCATGTGCGTGTGCCGCCGCCGCCGCCTTTCCGTTAATCCGACGGCCATTAAACTAGTGTATTCGTGGAGAGGGGCGAGAGTGGAAGGCGATGAAAACGGAGGAAACTGAAATAAAAGCTGCCGTTTACTAAAAATGCTGCGGGTAACTGTTGTAGCAGCATCATATCATACAAGACACGACCGCAATCGTCTTGACCCCGTCGGGGTCATCTAATATGAGTAAAAAACACTCGAAAGCAAATCGATTCCACCAACCTCGAAATAATTATTTCCAACGGCGATAAACAGGCGAGAGATAAAAATGAGAGAAAAACGGTCAAACCCGTTTCTCGATTTTAAATTGGCCGTTAGTACACACTCAATAACTGTTGCAATAATCGATCGATTACACAACACGATCAACTTTGAAAACGTTACGATACGTTTTTCTCGTGTTGTGGGTGGACTAATATTACATTTAAACGGTAATATTCATGACACGACGTTCCGCGTCCGTGTCAGTGCCCACCCCTTGTGTCGGAGGGGGCCCGTTGTGGCTCACACCGTAATACTCATTACTGTACTAAACGTGTACGTGGAAATAATTTGCATTCATAAACGGCGAACGCATCGATTTTCAAACCTCCCCGAAGAATGTGCCGTCGTTCCAGTAAATAATTAATCATTTTGTGTACCTGCAATAAAAGTAACGGTCCGGTGTACCGAAAACTAAATTATGTACACACCGACGTGCGTAACAGGTTTTTTTTTTTATTATTTTTTTTTAATCGAACAATACTACAACAATTCCAAACGCTCGCTGGTCTCTATCGATTGGCGACAACAAAATATGACCGAATTGTCGGCGTGTTCGTGTTTCTATTTAAACACAATTTTCGTATCTGCAAATACTTCAAAGCGTTGACGTGCGAAACCGAAAACAAATCATATTTTCCTTGGTCGAGTTATTTGTTCGCGATAAAACGTCACGGTCACAACTTCTAGGTCGAGTGTGTCGGTGTGCGCTGCTAATTTTACAAAATAGAATTTGTAAATATTGTTTTTTATAAAAATCAAAAAACGCCTAATGAACATATACGCGCAACACGATTAAACGTACTTGACGCATACAAAAAACTCATAACCGCAGCGCGTAACGTGACCCAAAAGTGTAATTGATCTTAAAAGACTATCGGGTTGGCGGGTACTCCACGTGAGACACGCCGGTTAAGGACGTTCTCTGCCAAAGTTCTGCCGAGTTTGGAAAGGCTCGCCCCTCCCCCCGCTCCCGCTCGACCGCGCGGAGGAGGTTACTTTTAATCACGGTATTTAAGGCTATCGCCGAGATGCAACGGAGGGAGTGCACCACTCTATCAAAGTTGATCACTGAATAAGTAATAATGTTATAGCTACTTAAACTAAAACGCAGCGACCGACTAAAAGTTGCCGGACTAAACATAATTGAACTTAAACAGAGCTTTATAAACGATTACAAATGACTGATGGAACTTTAACAAGTTCATTATGCGATACGCGCTGTCAATCCGCACAAAAAACCTTCCCCGCCGCTTTTGAGAGAAACGCGATCGCCTTGATTTGATAAGTCCGTGTTGGCGAGTTTAACGGCATTTTTGCGTTCAACGGTCACCGACATCTTGTCGTGGAAACGCCTTTGACGAGTCCAATCACGACTAAATCCGATTGGAGACCAGATGAAGGGGAACTGGACAAATGATCAGGAAAAAATGATCATTTAACGGTCCCTCAATCCGTGTTTACACGGCCATTGCTCGTAGGAGGAACATTTACCAAAGTAATTTGTGAAAACAATCGAATCGTGTACGATTTTCGTGGTGTTTACAACCAATCGCAAGTATATTTACAATACCGTTTAGTAAATTCAACAACAACGTGTACAACAATCTCGATTAAAAAATCGCATTTACAGTCATGACAATTTTTTCGAAACAAAATTTAGCTACAGCGCCCAAGTGGATTTATTTAAGAAAATACACCATAGACGAGAATGGATCGGAGCAATCTATATTAATTAAAAAATAATAAACGGATGAAATATGGCACGACAGATAACGGCGTGAACAAACTGCGTTCGCGGTAAAAACTGGTATCTGGCAACATAATTTGTGTCAGAAACCGCTAGAAACTTTCAATAACTCGTATAAAATTAGTTGCCGATCAAATTCCGTACACGAGCTCCAAACGCACAGAGCCCAACGAGATCAATTATTTTCCGCTTTACAACCGTTACATATAAACTTTATAGACGAACGCATGATACTTAAACATACATCGGCGTGCAGTGTCAACGAGACTGGAAAGGAATTCAAAACGAAAACCGTTTAGTTTAGCGATTGCCGATCGGAAAAACGTACGGCCTCCTCACGACAGTCGATGGCGTAATGGGATTTTGTTATGATGAATAAAAAATGCGATTGTACAATTTTCAACGGCCATTTCGTTATTGAAACATGATGCGTTGCTCGGTTATTAATGAATCACACAACCGTCTTCTAATGGGTCGTCGATAATTACTTTTGTACGATCGCAAAACAAGGTCGCAACCGCCGGCCATCGCGACAGTGTTCACGTACCGATCTGCCTGTTGTGACACATTCTCGATTCACAGTTGCGACAATTATCGATATTCGGCCAACGACATTGTCTGTCCGCTCGTTAATAATCATTATGGAATCGTGTCCCGCGGCAAACGTTTACACGCCGCCGCATAGGGTGCACAGCTGATAAATTGGGTTCGAATTCCTGAGAACAGGTCTGGAAATTAGTGTTACCATTGACAGAGTAAAATTGTTGTTGAGACTCGCACCGACGTACAATTTTTTTCACTCGTGCACAGGATTCGAAAGGACAGTAATAGGTCATTTCGGACGGGACCGTTTGTTGCGAACACGTCTCTTGAGTCAAATGCAAACTCGATGGTATTGACTATTACCTAACAGCCGCCGACTGACTCTACCTGTCGCACGTACACCACGTTGTTCTCGACTCGTACACGCTTTGGTGTCATTAGTGGACCGAAAACGCGGCGCGTTAATAACTGTAGGCAAACTATAACAATATACACCGGGCGAAAAAAAAACCACCGCGACTGAACAGAAGAAAAGTATTTCACTGTTGTTATTTTTCCGGACAATAATCCTAACGGAATTTCTTCGGATAGTCGTAAGAGGATTGCCATTGGTAGAGAAGCGATTTAAAAAAATAATAATAATTTTGCAAACGCAATGATAACGTTTTGAATAAACCGACAAGGTAATTTGTTTTACTGGACAAACGACATTATCAGGAGAAAAAATTAATAGCTGTCTAAGTCTTGCGCGTAAGATGCGACGTGCCCATAGACGTTATCTTTTTAGAGAACATGTACTGAGGCCGACATTGTGATATTGTGCACTTTTTCTGTGTTATGCTGTCAACACAGCATCGCGTTCATGACACGTGCAAACGTTTTTACATGATATTATTTATTTTAATATCGCCGCTAAGGGCTCTAGGCAAGTGAGATTATTCATACGAGAATTTTTTTTTTTCCCCAAAGAATTCCGTTTTGCCGATCACAACAATAATATCGTAGAAATATCGATCAATGGACGTACACAACAACAGTATAGTTTTGCATTATTTTTTTATTATATTCGAGAGAAAAAAAACGTTTTATGATTAATCTAAGTCACTGCAGTAATAAACCACTCGAGCCGTTTGACGTTTTGATGTGAATATAATATTATCTTTTTTTACTGTGCCACTTACGACAACGTCATAAGTTTTTTATCTTATATATTTTAATCGATTCTATTCTAATATCAACAAAGATAACACAAAACATTTATCGGCTAGTCAAACAGATAAGTCTATTGTTATATGTTTTTTTAGTTTCTAAAGAACTCTTCATTTTTGCACATTTACACTTGGTATTTTTCGCGATTGTGTCGCCACTCGGTTCGAATTATGTCTAAAAAATTTCGAACGGCTTTCATTTAAACGGAAAATTTCTATTGTTAATTTAATTAGCGAGTAAACACCAATTATGTACACGGTGTAATGTTAAAAAAAAAACACATGAAACAAAAGAGTAAGGAGTTTATCGACCTATTAACTAATAAACTGCGTCATCAAAATGTACTTTCAGACGATGTCGTCTGGTATGGCGAATTACATATTCTATTGAACGAAGGGGTTGCTAAGTAAGAGAAAAGAGATTGTATTATACAAATCTTCATTGTATTTTAATGAATAAACGAAATTAGTAAAATAAACTTTGCGCCATTCCCGTGCTTCCCCTGATATTGTCGGTTATCTTGGGTTCTCCGAATTAGGAGGGGCAAATAGGAATTCTATAGTTTTCTTAGACCGACAATACCAATGCACTGAATCGCCTTCGAAACATTCGATTTACACTAAGCAAATTCAAAGAAATTTTACTGACCAAAACGAGTATCTCCGGTGCGGTGACACGTCGACGGCCAAATGTGAAGACGACTTTTCTGTCATCGAATCTGCTCTGATGGCCCTGATCCGGGGCACCACCGCGTCTTTGGCCACCGTCGAATCGCCCACAATAATGGCAAATGGCACTTTGACAGATTTGTCGGCGGCAAGACGTGATGTCGAGACCGGAACAGCGTCGTCGCCAACCCCAACAACCGACGGCTGTTGTTGGGAAGACGACGGCGGCGTCTTGAGTCGTCTCACGGATCGCCTNCGACGGCGGAGTCTTGAGTCGTCTCACGGATCGCCTGGGCGAACTCGTGGGACTAAAACCTGTGCGGCGGTCGTACACCAGCAACAGATTGGGACTGGAATGTTGCTTTTTGGCCGGGCCGCCGGAAGTCAGGGTAGGACTAGAGGCGGTCGGTGCGAACGACTTGAAGTTGTGAACTTCCGTGAGAACTGGTGCACTGTCCGCGCCCCTCTGTATTCTAGGCAGCACAGAATGAGCGAGCCGGGCACAAGCGCTTCTGGATTCCCTCTGCAGGTTAACCAGGGTCTGCAAGTACGGCAGGTTACTGGACGCTGATGCCGCCGCCGCCGGTTTCCGTTCCCGGCTATTATGAAACGAGTTCCATCGACGGATTGGTTCCAGAAAATACTGTCGAGACCGACGGCACGAGGGTCGCGATAATTCTGGGCTCGACTCGTTTTTCAAAATGCCACCGGTTTTGGAAGAACATTTGGACGGGCGCCTTTTGGGGACGCACTCCACACCACGCCGTTGGTCTTCGATACGTTTCTCCAGTTGTTTGCAATGTTTTTTCATAGCCCATGTGTAGTCGCTTTTGTAACGGCCGCCCCGCTTTCGGTGACGAGAGTACTCGAACGTGACGAAACCGGACGGTTTTATCGGCGACGACGACGTGCGGACGGAAACGGCGTATTTCGAGTCTGCTGGCGGCGGCGGCGGCAGCGACACTGTGGGGAGGCAAAACTCATCCCCAGTACGGTGTTGTTATTATTAGGCAGTTGAGGCGCAGCGAGCATGCTCAAGCCGCGTGCCGTCCATTGCGTCGGTGCGGCCGACAACAAATTGGTACTCAAACGTCCGTTTCCTTTTTGTAATACCAAAACAATAAATTTGGCTTATCAAAATTACAATGCGAAAGAAAATAGTACAATAATTAATAGAATATACTGAAAAATATTTTATGAAAGGAGAAAAAACTTCACACGTCAACAGTATTTTGCCCAGCAAATGTCTTCTTTATCAGATGATGACGACGACATATTTTTCGTTAAAAACCGTAAGATTGAAATATTTTCACAATTAAACTGATTAATGTGGAGAAACTTTTATAATATGAAACTCCTCGTACAAGGTAACGAATCGATTGTTTGCGATGTGTGACGAGGAATTCGCGAATCAAATGATGACCAGAAAAATACGACCGCATAAATAATTGAAAACCGTATAATAATACGCGGTGGCCCCCCCATCGGTGCAGCGTTGATTTACAAGGTTCACTTTTTGGTTGTCAATTAGAAACTCTATTTGTAGTGAAAAACAACACGAACGCAACCGCTGTACTTGATTGTTAAACTGTAACCGTTTTATCGGTAAATATAACAACAATAATTAAATAACGAATGTTTTACAACAACAGCCGTTACAGCGGGTGGTTTATAGACTGCATAACACACTCACACGGGTGACATTGCATAATATTTTAGATGTTCTTCTATTGGCGGTCGTTATCCGTCCAGATAACAAATGATTCAGTCGTGGCAGCATTTTTTTTTTTATATATATATAGGCAAACTATCTGTAATTAATAAACACAACAAAAATACTTCGTGGAAATCGAGTCCCACACAACGGACTAGTATATCAAACACGTCAACTGGACGGTTTGTCCGTTTGTCGTTGACCACAGAGACTCGATTTTTTCTCTTGTTTACTTTTGTTTTTCAAAAGCTATAAATAATATACACTGGAATGTATTATTATTCCATGTACGCCGTCAAAAACGTTTATAATTTCAATGACTCGAATGAATGGGTGGCATTAACGACTGTTGTCAGAATATTCGAAAAAGGACTAATAGGCGAGTCTGGCCGACGTGGGGGAGCGACCGAAATTAACATTACATAACTGTTGGCCGCGTTGGAAAAATACTGCCGGTAATTTTGTTAGAAAAATGAAAACGAGTTAACAAGAAATGTAAATGGGCCATTTCGAATAATCATAACGTATTTTTCCATTCTCGCACAGTAATAATTTGTTTTACCTATCCAGTGAAATAATATTTAATTTCGGAAAATACGCAATAAAACCTAACGGCCGGCAATAATTGTTTGTAACAAGAGAACCATCTCGGTACATTCAATTCAATTGTAAATTAGCACAAATTTTGTTGTACAAACAACGTGATCGCAGCCGACTGTACAATCTTATGAGATACGACCTTAATTTACAACGTGTTATCCCTTTAAATGTCGTGACATCAATTTCGAATAAGTCTGCAAAAATAAAGTTGTTTTTTAGCAATTTCGGTGATACGTCGGCACGAAGAACCCGTGCCGTTATCGTAACAACCTTGCACCGGTGTACAGAGATATTGACCGGAGTACAATAGCGCCGCGTGCATTGTTATTTTTTACTTGCAACGTCGCCAAAAGAAATTTTTGTTTTCTCCGATTGGCGTGTGTGTGTGTGTGTCCAGAAAATGTCCGCAACTCGAGTCTATCACAGGAAAACAACACGTACCGACAGAGTCACCGACAGCGATTCCGTTATAACAATCCGCATAGTTTCCAGTGGAATTCCGCGGCGCGCCACGTCGTACCATCGCCTTTCCCTCGGCACCTCTCCAGCGGCCCGTCCGTTTAAATGCGAACGTATTATCTACGAACAGAGTGCAACGCATTCGGCCGCCGTCGATCGGCAGTAATAAAACTACTCTGTACCGATGGCCGACTACTATTCGACGGTATCGCATTATTATGTATTTATGTACGTGGGTATGTATGTACGCGCTGGAAAACCGCGTGAATGGAAAACCTATTCCGAACACGGGCAGCAGAATAGAGTTTAGAACCGAAGAGTATGACGACACGCAAAAGAAATGAGTCGATATTATTGGAACGACACGTTATGGGTGACGCTAAGTTGCACACGCATGTAAATATTGACGTTTACATTGGCAGTACGAACGAGAAATAACGAGCTCTGTCCTACATACTGTCTTAATAACACGGTGAAATGTATTCGATTTACGTACGCGAGGAGCCTTCTAAAAGTATTATTGAACAACGTAATGACGTAAGAGAGAGAGAGAGAAACTTATTTTTTTTTTCGCCGAGTACATTATACCAATTGACGGTAAATTTGGTATTCCAACGGCCGTTAGGACACTGATGGGTGTTTTATAGTGACAGGTGTCACTTTGAGAGTAATCTTACACGCTTCTTGTAATCATTGTACATTGATCATCAGCATGTAATTTCGCAGGGCAATTATTATGCAACTTGTTCGGTGGACTACCGCCAGGTCAATTGAACTTAACAGCGTCTTCGTCGTCATTTAACCAGCAGCTTAATCTCAGGAGGAACGTAACGCGGTATTTAGTAGCACCCGACAACGATAGAAACCAACGTCTCAGGAATGCTTTGTTCGTACTACTAAAGTGCACATGTTAACGCTGTTTATAAATTTCCATAAAAATTATGCGCAACAAAAACAATGAAACAAAAAAAAAAAGTCTAATGATTTCGTCAACGTAACGACGCACCTCATCAATTTTTAAAAATAAACATGCTAGTTTACATGTTTACCGATAACTAAATTTTAAATATCTAACTATACGGCCAATGGATTTTACACACAACTAATCCGTTAAACGTTTGTTGAACTGATGTGCACTCATCAAAAATAAAACCACAAACTTTGGGCATCAAAAACTCTTGATGCTTCATTGCGTATTAAATACAATTCCGGTGAAAAAAAAAACACAATTCTAAAAATTCAATCAAAGAACATTTCCGACATTGTGTCAAATCGGAACGCCGACATGGTACGCGGAACAAACAAAACTAATGACTTTTGCGACGATTGGAAAACAATGATTACAACACATCACAATGTCTATTTAGTTCACCTATCTGTTAGAAACAGAGAGTAATTATTATCAGCAGAATTTCTCTATCAATAAAAAAAAAAAACATAATTCAATTACAACCAATAAATATTCGTGATTGGGTATAGGATACACGGCAAAGAGTAACTGAATGACAGTTTTCTAATTCAATTTTATTAAATTAAAAGTCACGATTTGTGAGACAGTGAAATGCTTGGCTAAAATATTACATTGACAAACACATATAAAAGGGAAAATAACGAAAGCTTTGGAGTTATGAATTATGACTCTGGTTGGACATAAACACGAATGTAGGATTCGAGAAATCTCATATGAAAAGAAAACCAGTCACAATTAACAACATACGTAAATTTCAGACACAAAATCATTACTTACACGATTTTTTTTATAAGCCCCAAGACAATAATTACATTACATCAACGCATTAGTAAGATTTGAGTAGTCATTAAGTATCGAATCGAGTAAACTGTATGGACAACTTGTACGTGAATAGACTAATTCACATAACCTCAAACGCCACGAAAAAAAAAAACAAATTGTTCGTCAACGATATATGAAAAATTCCGTTTTTTCATTTAAGTAGTTAACGTTACAACATCAGACGATCATTTCATCGTCACGGGCATCTCTTCTCCGTTAACCGGCGATGATTTAATTAATGATTATTACACCTTTACATTGTGACGGATGAAAATAGTATAACAAACGTGATTGATAGTGAAAATGAGAATCTGTAACGAGATGATCTGATAAAGGTGTTGGCTGCGCGAGCGGAACACGTTCTTTGAAGTTGTTGAGAACATACGACAGTAAAATTAAAAATTCTAAACACTTGTTTACACAATTGAATGTAACAAGCGACAAGTCGAAAACAGACATGTTTCCTGACGTGTGCAGCTGTGAAAAACTTGAAAAACCGCACGGGTCCATCTGATGCAAAATTGCATTTGACGACGAGAGGAGAAATGCGAATAAAAAATATCGACTATGTTATTTGTCGTAGACAAATAGAAACCGTTTACTATTAGAAAGTAAGTGGCTTGTCGAGGTTTACAACACGACGTGTATATTCTTTGGAGAGGCCCACCGCTTTCGCCACACGTTATTACATATTAGTGCGTTCAATACACACCTGATCGGACACAACACTAGTGTGTAAGAATACATAATGTCTAATTATTTCATTTCACACAAGGTACGCGTAAAAACTAAATTAAATTCTCTTCCGGGTATTGAAAAAAAAAAAAAATACTACAACAATTTTAGAGTATGACATTTTTGTATGCCGTAATTTTTGATTAAGAGAAAATTATTCGCTTTCGGCAAACAAAAAATACCATCATGCGCATAAAATAGTATCGTTTCTTTCCAAACTTATAAATATTGATATTCCGTTGAATGCAATGAAATGTTCGGATGGACATAAATCCGATTACATCGGAGTGTACATTTCACTGGGCAAAGTAAAGCGGATTACGAGTACTCGCAGTTTGTGCAACAGACGAACACATGAAAAGGGAAAACGGGTAGCGGAGGGCTAGTTCGGCCGTCCGTTAATGAACAAACACGCGTGGCCATTTTCTTTGTCTAGACTAAAAGATACACTCAAAACTCGGTTCTATAATTGTTTACTTCAACTCCGACTTACTTATTGTACCATAAAAATAACATAAATATGGTATGTGGTTCACAAACCGTATAGGCGGATATCCTTTTTCCCTCCGAACGAACGGTTGTGTTATTGGTAAAAAAAAAAAAATAATAATAATAAACAACTTGACTTTTGAAACGTACTGTGAGACAAAATATTATACAAACACAGCGCTGGAGCATTTCCGGTCTTTCTTAGTCATCCGCCGCACACGTGCGTGCCATCTACGGATGACGGATTGATCCTCAAAAAAATGAATTATAATATTAATGGCGGTAATTACTGGAAATTAACAACACCATGGCCAAATGCGCCAATGAGAATTATCTGTTGACCGTTACGAATTTCATGATTGCATGGTACTTAGAAAGTGCAAGCGAAAAGTAAACAACGTTCCTTTAATTCCTTTTTTCATTATAAAAACAAAATATTCAATCTAATTAATAAACCGTGTAATGTTCGAAAAACGCTGAAACGAAGTAGAAAAAGCCTGCTGAGAATTAACGAAGAGGAGGCAATTGAAAACAGTAATGAACATTTTTTTTATTCTAATATACTCACACATGGTTGACCTGCAATTGGTTCTCAACATTAGCTGTGCCGCAAGGCCAATTGTAAATCATTTGTATGATATTTTTTTTCGACTTTAATCTTTAAAATTACTTTTACGAGTTCTTTTCTAATTTCTGTTTNAGTTCTTTTCTAGTTTTTGTTTTTGCTTCTGACTGGCACCACGCACGACATTACATTAGCTCCTACATTCAAATGACTCATACAACGACCGGCATCATATTATGTTTAATGAACATATAAGATAATGGTGCGAGCATATTAAAGGGAAAAAATACTTCAATTAACGACCAACGATTGCCAGACCAGCTCGCTGCCAATCAATAATTCCTCAAGAGATGAATATTGATCTCAATAATGTTAAATAATACATAAGGGTCATGTAAACAATTTTGTGGTTAACATCAGTTTTTAGGATATATTTAAGTGCGTTTTGTATATCAATGTACGCGTTTTATGAATGCATCACTTCTACCCCAAGCCCATTTATCTTCTAAGTATACTTGCTCTTTTTATAATATCCTATTTTTTGTCAGACCCCTGAGATCTTATGAAACCGGTTACTAGTACGTTCAAAAACCAAATTGAGGTAGAAATCTTAATTTTGTAAGGTAGAACGAGTTAGTTAACCTACGGAGAATTTGCAAAAATACATACGAATTGAAATTTATTTTTTTAATATTCAGCAAAGCTCGAGTATTAATTAGCAAGTTCTTTTTTATTGCCAACATTGTAAAACGTTATCACGGCAGACAGATAACCTTCTGAGAATTAATCTTAATTTGCATTCCCTTTTTCTTTTTACCATGACAATGCCACTATTTGTTTACGTTAAATTGTATCGTTAAAAACTAAAAGAAACACATAATTATCAAAAAAAAAAAAGTTGTGAAACCTCAAAGTTTAGCACAATTCCTATTTTTTAATGCGCAAGCGTCAATATTAAAATCGTTGGTCTTTATCACCAGTAATCAAATTTTTTAAACTTTTGAGTTGGGTTGCTCTTATAAATTTCACAAGCAAAATTATTAACGTTTAAAAGTATATTCAAGTGGAATTGATATTTTATCAAACTAGAACGTTTAATTTTTCATTAGCTGTTTGAAAATAATAATGCTCTATCAATTATTGCAGTTGAACTTTGTCCAACAGGTATTCTATTTTATTGGATTACAGTTGTAGGCATAACAATATTTTTTTAACTATGTATTTGTTAACAATAAGTGTAAGCAATAGTGATTTGTATTCTAGTTGATTTTTTTTTTTTTATTGAAAACAATAATAATATGCTTCTATGGTATGTACAATTAACGAACACGCTATCAGCGTAATGTACACACTATATACGACAAGGTAATGTAATAAAAACATGAATTTTCATTGTTTTTGAAAAATGCAGTCGACGTGTATACGTTCATGAGTAAAAATCAACCGGTCGGTGCCGTAAAAACATTAATACAAACGCGTTTAAAACCATTTGCCTGTACGATGGCTGTAAAGAGAAATGACTTGACACATTATTTATTCTATGCGTAAAGTTTGTGAAGTAATAACGATACGATGGCGTTTTGAAATTGTACATAAAAATAAAGCACTAGCTACACAGGAGGATTCGATATCACTTTGTTGTATGCAAAAAACAATCTATGAATGGGTGTCTGTGATGTGTGTCGAGTCTTGCAAATGACAAAAGATTCGTGCAAAAACACATAAAAGTCGTTTATTTTAAAATGTTATCAGTAAAATCTGTAA
Source organism: Daktulosphaira vitifoliae (assembly GCF_025091365.1). Classification (NCBI taxonomy): domain Eukaryota; kingdom Metazoa; phylum Arthropoda; class Insecta; order Hemiptera; family Phylloxeridae; genus Daktulosphaira; species Daktulosphaira vitifoliae. The sequence continues at coordinate 36,210,152 of NW_026099574.1, forward strand.
TATGAGTCGAGGGAAAAATAATAACTTGGCAAAACCTTTTAAATTAATTACCTTTCATTGTCCGAGGGCAGCCGATGATTATCCAGAATTTCGATTTCTTGGGCAAGTTCAACTTTTTTACTCAAGTTTTATCAACAAACCCGAACAATAATCCTTTCACCGATATTTAGAGGCTAGCATAATAATATTATCAATTCGTTTTTCGCTTAAGTCACACGCAGAGCGCCGTCGCACACATCGTACTACACTAACACATAGAAACGCACACACTAACACTGCTGACAGCCGTTTATACTGTCAGTCGTCGTAGTCGTACCACTTGTAAAAATCGCAGCACGTTTATTTGAACATGAAATATTAATATCGTAACGTAAATCAAACGGCTATGCGAACTTGAATTTGAAATAATATATTAATATTACAAACGACCGAACTACAACACAGTCACAATCGAAAACTAACGACTGACGATGATAACGATAACTATTGCTGGTCTCGATAATAATATTGTAACATTGCAGTGGGATTGATAATAAACAAAGAATATCGTTATGATATTTTTCTCCACTGCACAGCGCTCCTCTGGTACGCGTTGTCGCCTTACTGTGATTGTGACAACATGGACAGAACGCGTGTATCGGTGAATGTGCGTGCGTTCGATGGGCGCGACGGTAGTGGGGGCCGATACGGCAGAGGTTCCGAACTCCCACCGCTCGAGTTCCCCTTGACTGGTACTCTGAATGCCGATCCCTACCAACGTTCACTGCCACCTGGTACAGCAAAACATAATATACCGGTCCGGTGGTCGTCTCCACTCGTCCTCGTTGAGCCCCATTCATCGCTACGGGGCCTCTAACATACAGCGGCGCGCCTTCATCGCTATTACGCGAAAATACACCGTGTTCGCCGTGAGCGATATTGCAACGCGTCCGGACACAGATGATTATGACATAAATTGTGCGAATGTTGTTAGGTTTGAAAAAAAAAGAACATTTAATGAATTTTTTTATCATTTTAAAACACTTACTATCACCGTTATGGCGATAAAATTCTAAAGTTTCAACCAAACTTTACAAATACTAGATTTTATAATAGCCGTAAACAACATTTTTTGGTATAATATAAAAATTACAACACTTAAATCATTGATTAGAAAAATTATCTTATCACTATCGCTAAGAGTTAAACAATAACAGAGGACAACAAAAACGTGGGAATTAATTATTATTTATTATTCATTACTATTATTTGGTATTTAATACCAAATTGTCTACATATTTCATATACAAGACGTGTGCAAATGTTACTTTTTAAATAATCGTCAATAGAGATTTCTAAAAAATGTGTTTAAGTAATTTTTCTAACCCACTAATTTAATTACTCATTATAGACTCTTGGAGTATACATCGGCAACGAATCCCTAGTATTTATAAATAACAAAAAAAAAATTTTATAATATGTCCCACTATACAATAACCAATAAAAAAAAAACTCCTCTAAAAATCCTTTATTCATAAAAATATTTTAGGACTCATTATAGAAGGGTGTACTTCGATACTTCCTCGATACGAACCTTATAAATAAACACATACACACCACCACAAAAATATTTACTAGTGAAAAATTGATTCATAATTTTAACAGGTTTCGCCTGATAATAATGCGAGCATAACAAATACTGAAATATAATTGAGATAATGTATAACCTCTACTATCTAATTTTATTTTTATTTAAAAAGATATGATATAATTTACAATAGGATTCCATTAAAAATTCCTACAGGATTTATTTTGTTAATATTATTAAAACTGGACACACATTGACATAAGATTAATTAAATGTAAATAATTATAAATTATTCATGTTTCGATCAAGATTTTATTTTTAAGGATGGAAAAGTTATGGGTAGTAGCAAATCATTTATAGCCCTAGCAGTGTCCTGTTGGCATTTTATTTAATTTATTGGTAGAATGCTAATAACTATTTACGCCAAACCTTTGAAAGTCGAGGTCGGATGATTTCGCCGTTTAGCAAACGTCATTTTCGTGTGTCAATTACATAGAGCAAATACACAAATGCATTGATGTCCCTCGCGTGTTCATGTGTGTATACATAGTATGTATTATTGTGTACACTTACACAAATCATGAATCCATTTTTTATTCCTTAACGTGTCCAAACAAACAATTAACAAAAAAAACAACACAGGTACATTTAAACATGTATATCACTCCGAAGCTCATAGGAAACTTAAATATATAATTGCAATCTATCGTTGACGACCAACGAATCTCAAACTATAAATAACTGACCATCGAAAGTCAGTCATCACTTCAATCACTGTGTATATTACATGCACCTCGGGCCGTATGAATAGATGCAATGGCTGTGTCCAACGCGAATATCGCCTCTTGATCTGGTACACAATTATTCATTGTTTTTCACGACCATTCGCGTATGATCTGATGATTATTATAATAACTACTCATTATAAACAGAAACGCGAGGAATTTCTTGTATATCGTGTCTTATAATACAATAAAAAATTATAAACTCATAGTAATGAATTCTAGATGTCTACTCGGATATCTATTGTGGGTTGCCACAATAAAGCATAAAATAGGCTGCAGAGCTGCTTAATTTCTCATTAGATTGTGTTTGTATGGAAAATGCATTACGTTTTCAATAGAAAACCTGCGGCGGTCATAAATTATTACACGTGCACAGGGACAAATGGATTTTGCATATTAATATTACTATTCAATATGGTTTACTCAGGGACACGGCGTCGACGTTGGTGAATCCGGTATGCCGATAGGGATCAAAGGACCATCGCAGTTGGGCAAGGGGATGTAGACATTGTTTGTTGGGGAGATTTCAGTTGCAAAAACTATACAACTCATGAATCACGTTATCATACACGGCCCTGACATTCAATTTCGTACCTCAGATTTAACAAATCCAACGTGCTGGTGATAGTTTCCAATTGGAGGATCGCCTCACGAAACGTATCATTGTTGTTGTTATACTACGGTACAGGGTGATGCACCTCTACAGAAACGAATAACGAGGGCAAGCCCTGTTTTTGAAAAAATAACGAAGAGCGGTTAGTCACCACCAGTCTGTACATCAGACATGGAATATAATATTATACAACGTCACGATTTCCGCATTTATAGCAATTATTGTTCACAGGAGTTTTTTCTTATGAAAACGTTGAAACTCATCAACACGAGAGATTATCATAGTCGATAAAAACGTACCGCCTGTGGCTACCAACACACAACATTTATGCGGGCTGGTCGATGATTTTTAATAAAAAAAAAATTTCACATCACATCTAATCGTTTACTTCTTTGACTGTCAATTGACATATGAGGGTGACGACCCAGCAGTGTTGTAGACTCTTTATGAAAAGAAACAATTTAAGTTTTTAACAATAAAATATTATTTACTGTTGCGATAATATCGTGACAATTCTCACGATAAGATTTCTGCAATGGTTTTCAAGCCAAAAAATCAATGAAAATCTATTGCTGTGTAAACAGTCTTTATGCACCTACATGTTTATACAACAACACGATTTTCAGTTGCACAAAAATAAATATTTTATTTGTTTTATTCTAACATAAGGGACGTATTTTAAATTGCAAATAATAAATTGGTTTCCGTATGTCGGCGAGCGTTGCATGGTGATGTATTTTTTTTTTCTTTTACCATAGTACCAGGCTCCGTTTGAAACAAAACAAGTCCAGTTCAACAACAATAATAATAAGTTCTGCGTAACTTCCTACATGCAATTCGATTATAACGACAAAAAATAGGACATATCGCCAATGCTTTGCCGCGTAGGACGTATAAAAGATAAAAAATTAAAAATTTATTAACACTCGGGTTTTATCAGAGGCGTTTTTTTTGGTTCGTCCTGGCATCTACGCAATCTTCCTCTTCCTTTGCTTAATCCACTCGAGTGCATGCCCGCATCAGGTCTTGATCCCTATTAAAGTGGGTAGGCGATAAAAATAATGTGCGACAGGAACTTGATAGACCGTTGTCGTTAATTTCGTACATCGTGTGTCTAAAGGAATGGAGCTAACAGGGCTTACAATCAATCACATGACAAGCTTACTAACGCTCGTTAGTCACAATTCTCAAATATTGTTGAACATTTATAAAAAAAAAAAAATTAACCCACTTTTC